>NW_005054309.1:2270-13434 GCF_000277835.1 Geospiza fortis | reverse complement strand
CAGCAGGGCGGGGACACCGGGCCGGGCCCGAACAATGACACACCACACACGCCACAGTCAAGTTTTAGATACAAACTCTACAGCCGTACATAACGCGAAGGAGGGCGGAGTATACAGTCTGTACAATTACAGCTTAAGGGGGGGAAGGGTTATTTTACATTTTACTGCTGGAATGCTTAAAAAACACCGAGTACAGAGGAACGCGCGGAGGGAAAAAAAAAAAAGAAGTTCATCACTTCGGAGAAAGTAACGTCTCTGCTTGAGGAAACGATGATTTCATGGCGATTTCTGTCAAAACATGGAAAACTTAGGCTCCTAACAGAAAAGGGAGTGGAATTTTTCCTCCTCTGTCATCTCCTTCCATGGGAAGAGAAACAAGAAAATACTGTATGCAAAAAGATAAAGCAAGCGTATGAAAGGGTATATACCAAAGTGGTACACTCATCCTTTTCCCCAGTAGTGCCTCTCCAGAGTTGTCCCTGTTTTAAAACTGTGCCTTTGTGTAAGCACAGGAGCAAGGCATGTTGGTTGTCAGAATGCACAAGCCATAAACTCCAGCTTGGGAAAAAGTGTCCATAATGAATGGGGCACAGATTGTAGCCTGAAAAATTGATTCTCAAAATACTTTGTGTATTGAAGAATCAGAATAATCAGCTAAGTCCTTTTGACACTGTAAAAATACCACGTCCTTTGTACTTACATATTATTATTTGCATTTTCATCAAAGGGTCGTTTCATAGTCACTGTGTTATTTGAGATTCTCAAGGTGAAGCAGCAGAGGTAACATCCACAATTTAAAACAGATGGCTGCAGAGAAGCACCAAAGTCCTGGAAACATGACATCAACCCTCCACTTGTTCTAGTTCTCACCTTTTTAGTTTAGTGCTACAAAGTTTATGCTCTATCCAGGAGACCTAGTAATTTGGACAACACATGTGTACTGATGTCATAATGCAAAACAGGAGAAACTTCCTCTTGTACAGGGATTTGCTGACAGCAGTTGGAAGGTCTGGTTGCATTTTCTAAAACTATTTCAGCTCAGTATACAAACAGGTAAAATATAAAACCCCACAGAGTGAAAAATGCAGTATTAATACAGGATCCTTTAGCACTGTAACATTAAAAGCCACTAATGGTACAATCCAAAATCTCCAAAATCAGTGGAAAGACTGCCACTGATATCAGTGACTTCCTGGATCAGGTCCTAATGGGGAGAAAGGCTGAAGTCCACAATGTACTAATGAGCACCTGGAACAGGCATCCATCTGATTGCAATGTGGGCTGTTTGTGAAAATACCTCTACAGTCCTCTACAATACCTCTACAATCCAAATTCACCTTCACCCAAATCCATATGAACAAATTCCAACATTCTAACACAGGTAGTGGCATAACTCAATATGATCATTCAGAAATTTAAGTTTATATGCACCTGAAAAAGGCTTTAACTGAGTGCAGTTTATACTGGACATCCTATCATTCCCAAAAAGACAGGGGAACAAGGCTGAGGATCACAAGTGACACACCTACTCCCTAATCCATTGAAACTCCAGAGCTCCTGACAAGTCACATCACCTGTCAGTCAGGTGGGGTGCATCCTTTAGCACAGACTGACTGACACTGTTTCCCAGACAGATGAGAGTCAGGAACACAACACATGGACGTGTAGACCTACAGAAATAACTTCTTAGTCTAGAGAAATCATCCTGCAGAATTTGTCACAGAGATTTTGTGGCCAGGGAGGAAATCACCAGTGTAGATTTGAAATACATCTCTCAGACCTGTTCTCCAGCAGCCGGACTGAGACAGCAATTATGCTACTAAGCTTTAGGCAGCTTTACATTCCAGCCAATCACACTACACACTGCCTGCCAGCCAGGCTGGGAAAGACAAACATTTAGAAAAACCTATGTCTAAGGTGTATGTTATGCAGTCATATCTTACATTGTCCCATCTGTACACCAGGAATCTTACTTTCTCTAAGACCTACTAAAACACCCATTTCCTGGTAAATACTGCTGATTAGGAAGTATATTATCATTTCATAGGCAGCTATTTAAAAACCAACTTACTAAAAATTACTGCTTACAGGTGATATCCTTAAGTTTCTTATTATTCAGATTAAATGTGCACTTTAAATGGGCAGAATCTGATTTTCCTACCATAATTAGACCACATACAAAGCAAGAACTGTCTTGTAAGACTATTCTACTTGGAAATAAAATCCACTGGACAATTCTACAACACTACTAATTTTGTAGCAATAATAATATGCAGACTATTACATATTTGAAATACCTTCTTAAAACTTAACGTGCCAGAAAGTTTAACTTTACCATAGTTTACAGATTTCAACTTGTTTTATCCCAGTTTTGCTTATCTTTCCAAGGAGAAAAGCCAATTCATTTCCTAAATACACTTAAACAGCAAGTTAACAATGCCACAGCTATTAGGATTGCTGAAAACTCACATTGATGCTATGTCACCTAAAAACTCTGCTTAAGCTGTCTCCATAGGGTACACAAATAGAGGATAAAGAATTGCATCTGCTGGTTTAAGGTTTAGGAGAATTTTATCTAGGTATAAATAACCTGATATATAAGCATATATCTTGAGACACCATTTATACATGCACAAGGGCAGAGTGGGGCTCACTACTGCATAAAGCAAATTGTCTTGCTGCCCTCACAACACAGTTGCAGACTGTGCTCATTTGTTACTTGATAGAAATGTGCACTGAAATTCTAGTTTTTCCTGTGCTCACCTTAGTTTAGACAACACATAAACATACACATCATTGCAAATCATACAAGGGCTACTGCTTCCTGATAGAAGGGACTGATTGCCCTAAACTTTGAGTGGCTGCAAGACGTGAGACTTTTATACTGAGCTTAGGGCTTGTAGTGAGAACAGCAAAAAGCAGAAACAGCCTTTGTACAACTATTCTACACAAACTTTGTTGGCTCAATACTTTCATGTCTCAAATTTCAAGTTTTCATGTCAAAATACTACAAACAAACCCCACATCATGTCCAAAAGGATTAAGTTTATTTTTCACGAAAGGTTCCACATGCTCATTTAGAAGGATACTTGCTGTGCTGAAAGTTCAATTTAAGAGAAAAAGAAAAAAAAGAAAAATGGACTGCTCTTAGGAATTTGGTCCCCAGGATATATCCCTTTGTGACTGACCTGCAGTCACCAGCATAAAGGCCAGCCTGGTGCTAGAGCTTCCACTGGGAAAGAGCTTGCAGAAGAGCAGCACAGGTGCAGAAGAGCACCTGTGAAGAACAGCCTACCTCTAACCAGAGTCACCACAGGAGCAAGAGAATCTGTTGAGCTGCACTCCCACAAATGGAAGGACAACTCAGTAAATCATTGCCCAGATTCCCTTCCAAACAGTCCCAGAAAATGCAACCCAGACCTTCTGTCAGAGGCACATTATTTATGGGTAGGGGGACAGATGCCAGCGATGGCCCTGGGCAGCAGAGCTGCTGTGAGCACCCTGCAGCTCTGCCACCCCTGAGCTGCAAAGCTGGCCATGAACAGGGGCTGCTTTACACTCAGCCAGCAGGGACACAGGGGCTTGAAACATCTTCAGCTGCTGAGGTATATGTACTGGAGAACATAAACCAACTCATACACTTCCCCAGCTACCACAATCTACAGCTACATTGGAGTGGTCATTTTATCCAAACTATCTAACAAAATGCATACAATTCATTCTGTTAAAGTAAAAAAAGACTTGCACTATAAGCTTCAGGTTCTTTTCCTTCTTGACACTTAAGACTTCTGGGAATCTGACTGCTGGAAGCGGTTTAACTTCTCTGGATTATTTGATGCCATTTGAGAAAAATCACGAAAAATGTCCTGATAAATTTCATCTCCTAGGTAGAAAAGAAAAGAGAAACAGTTTTAAACATTTGTAATAGTCAACAACACCCACCACTGCACAAATGCCCTACTGTGCTATCAAGTACTGTGTAACACTTAATTAATGTATGAATACTGCTTCTAGATGGAGTGATGCTGATGTGAACTCTGAGGGACTGGTTACTTGCATGCATGTTCTGTAGAAGCAAATTAAACAATGCCAAACTATACCTGAAATAGTACCTCACAGGCAGCCACACAGAGGAAAGTTCAGAGTTAGAAAGGAAACGTTAAAGCACTTTAAAGCAACTTAAAAAGAAAAAAATATTTATTAGCCGTTAAAGAATAAAATCCTTGTTTTTGCAAGGAACTGCTAACCAAGATTCTCTACAGAAAAAAAGAATTATGGCATAAATAAAGATTTACTTGGAAACAGAGATCAGAATTTTTACAGCCAAACAGAATTCTCCACGAAAGAAACAATCAGCAAACAATAATATATATATTAAAAAAGCAATCTTAAGTAGACAAATTATTATTCATAAATTACTTTTGTCTATTTCTTCAGCAAAAATAAAATTTCTACATTCATTTCATCTACATCTTTCATTACATTTTTCAGTTTGATCTACAAGAACCATGATATTTCCCCTAAAAATCTTTTTTTTTAAATCTTCACCCTTTGTGCTTAAACGCAACTCTACTACTACAATATATTCAAAAATGTTCCTCCCTCTCCCTGTCTACACAGGAAAATACATTCAGGAGTGATTACTTCTTGAGTCATTGCCAAATCATTCTTTTGCCATTTTAAAATGGATATTTTTTCATTCATTTTCACATTCTTTCATCTATTGGAGCATTTTGGGCCTTGAGCTCAAGTTCTGCTTTAAAACACTAACCATACCCTTTTGTCTTCAAAAGGAATTTAATGCATCAAACATCAGGAGCTAGGTAGCCATCCAAATTTTAGAGTCTTCCCAACACAGATGGCCACACAGGACACAAGATCCCAGCAGTACTGTTTCTTGCTGACAGCTTGATTAATAGCATGACAAAGAAATCAACCCAAAATCTCTCTCATTGTGTATGTCGAATATGAAGAATTTTTTTTTTCCTAACATGATTGTGGAAGAAAAGAATGTTTTTGTGCTTAAAAGTTTGCACTACTGGGAAAAGTTACATTGTTTTTTTTTTTCAAATTTTTAATGCACATTTGCAATGTTAAAGCTATCATTCTTTTGGAGATGAGACTCCATTCTTTTAAAAACACCTTCACAAATAATAACTGACCTTCCAGAAATATTTAACAGGCCAGTAACACAATTCTTCCCAGACTTTAAAAGATTAATACATTCAATACTGCTGTACTAGGAAAAGTCAATTCTAGAGAAATTCCCTTTTGGTTTTCAGATTTAATTTCAAGTATGGTGTCCCTGCCCATGGCAGGGGGGCTGGAACTAGATGATCTTTAAGGTCCCTTCCAACCCAAACCATTCAGTGATTCTGTGTTCTGAGATGAAGCAGGCACAGGACGGGTTTTATTGTAACAGCTTGTGAGAACTTCTTGCTCTGGGAGACCAGCACAGAATGGAGCTGTAACATTCACCAAAAGAATAGCTATGAAGGGCAAAAGTAGAATTAGGCTTCTGTGATAAAAACAATTATGCTTTCAATATAGAAGTGGGTTCCACTGGCGAACGAGAACTGCAGTTGCCACATTTGGTTCTTTCAAATTAACTTGAAAGAAGAAAAAGCTATTTTTGAAAGATACATTGTGGCTCTGGCTTTGTCTCTATTACATAACAAAAATATTACATACAAAAATAGACTAAAATAAAGTGCCCCTTTAGTTTGTACGTTGCATTAATATGCTTAATACTGTAAACCTTATAATTATTTTAAAATTCTACTTTAAAATTGAATTCTGGAAGTTCCCTTTCCAAGCAATGTTTTCCCTAAAGTGCAGATTATATGTACAAAAATACTGTAACACTGCTTTACCATTTCACACCAGAGTAACTCAAAAGGCACACATCATACATTCAAGAAAAGGTAGGAAGAAAAAGTAGCAATGCTAATATCAAAGAGTTAGCAAGACGTACTGTAGCACCAGGAGATGAGCACTCAAGTATTATACAGAAACAGCACTACTGTGCATATGGCTTCTACCACCAGAAATAACTTTTTAAAGCTGGTTGCAGCTAGTTCCCCTTCCAGGAATGCTTTGGAAGACCAACTGTACCTTGCAAAGCAATATATTCATTCTCTCAGTAGCTCAAACCAGCCATGTATATTTAAATTATAAATTTTGATGCCATTAGCTACATGAGCAATTGTTTATCAGCTGCATTGCTAGAGCTGAGAAGTAGGCAGTTGGCTTCACTCTGGTGACAGCAAACTTATACAATGATATTTACCCTCACACAGCTACCAGCAAATATACAGTTGTCTTGAAAATCCCAATTTTTTCTTCTAGAATCATAATTTTGGAACACTGGAGTTCTAAAGTAAAGGCAGTGCAGATAATTTAACATGTATAAGGAATGAAAAAGACCTGCATCCCTGAAAACCACAGAAAGCTGTGACACTTTATGACAGCAGACAGGTTCTGTGCTTACACTGACACAACCCTTCTATAGCAGACAAAAACATTCAAAACTCTCAAATATTGACTCCAACTTTTAAAAGAAACTGCACCAAATAACAGAGTGAAGGGGGCAGAGCTATGCTATCCAAAGACACAGTAAGTTTTCTGGCTGGGACTCTGCTCCAGCTTGTGGTATTAATTTCAGAAGTTATTCTAATGAAAGCCTCTCCCTGATTTTGGGCAAGCTCTGCCTGTTGTGGCAAATCTACTCTTCACTGTCAATCTCACCTCAGCAGCTGTGAAGTGTCTGGATCAGATTGCATCAGCTGCGGTCTCTAGATTCTACCGCTCCAATTTGTAACATCCCCCCTGCCCAGTTCCTCAGTGGAAAACACATAAGGGCTTTACAGGAGTCAGCTGAGAGTACTCAGCACTCAACCTGAAAATTAAGGTTCCCCTTTCACTTCTGCCAGGAACAGCAGGGTGTTTTTAGCTGTCTAACTTCATAATCAAGTGTGCCTTCATTATTGGTACTTGTATGATATTTAACTACCTTCCTATGGAAGCAAATATCACATCAGAACACGGTGTAAATTAGGTCTGAGTGCCTGAGAATAAAGTTGCACATATGCATTAAATATAATTTGTTACTTTCCTGCTGGAGTTGGCTCAAGTATCTGCCAGCTTCTGTTTGTTTTTCAACCAAACAGAAAGAAACTCTGTATACAAAAATACATACTTAAGAATGACTGCTTTGCTTCTTATTAGTATCTTAACAAATAAAAATATTTAAAAATAAAATTCAAGGAAATAATACTTTCCTATTTTTGTCTGGAGGCAGTTTGAAATACTTGATGTACATTTTTTACATTGGTGTGCAAGGGTTTTTTCTTTAAAAAAAGAAAAAGTGGACCATTCCACAGGAAGGAGAATGGTGTCCTGGAACAAGATGAACTCTTCAACAGTCTCTAAGCAAGCTGAGTCAGAAAGCTGCAACTAAATAATGTCAGGTAAATCCTAACATGACACAAATGTCAATGGAACAGCAATAGGAGAAAACTGTGGACAACTACCAGCAAAATAGGGTGGTCATGGCTGTAGTAACACACTGCTATAATGATGCTCTTTAAACAGTCTCCTTTTAGGTTCCCTAAGCACTCTGACAAAGTCACATCACTGAATTTCAATGAAGCTCTAGAATGTGTTGGTTTATAAAAAACACTATTGTATGAAGCAACCTTAAATTTCCCTCAGACACTAAGAATCTAATTGTAAACTGATAAATTCCTGTATACACTTCTTATACTGCATTTCAGTGTGGTTATTAGAGGAGTATTGACCTGGCTGCCCATAGAGTCCTTCTGATTCACGCATTTCTTCATTCATCCTTGCTAAACGCAACCTGCCATGCAGAAAACAAAAGGAACAATGTCATCTTTAAAGCACAAAAAAGACTACAATGCAAGACCTACAATGCTCTCCTGAATCTCACATCAGAGAGGTCATCTACAGATACAGTATTTTGATTTCTCTTTTGTTCCCCCCTCTTTTTATGTACAGGAATTTTGACATTTATTTTATTTTTAACTTGAAACAGAATAGCAAAATCTAAGTTATCTAGTCAGAAAACAGAATGTACAACTTACAGTGTTACAATATCTGCATTTGCAGCTTCCACTGCTATACTCAATGGATCTTTCCCATCTTCATCAGTGGCATGCTGGTTTGCTCCTCGTTTTAGGAATAAGCACACTTGTCTGTTTAGAAAAAAGACATAGAAGAATACTTTTGACAATAAAGGAAAAAAGCTAATAAAGTCAGGCTAGATACAATGTATTTATCTTAAATCATCAAAAGTCTCATATATATCAAAATAGTGCAGTTCATCTAGAACATGTTAACAGAATAGTAAGCAAACCCTTTATTTAATCTACATTAGAAAACACATGTGTTCTGCTAGTGCATGAGACTACTAAATCAAAATACTATTTCCTCTCTCACAACCAGAGCTAAAGAAAGACTTGTATCACCTGAAATAGTATTAACATATCAGAATATCTGGGACAATGAAGAAGCTTCCCATGAACAACTAGAGTAAAGGATGGCCATGCACAAATTGTGGGGCAGTGAGTTACCCAGTGTGTCCTAGAACTGTGGCATGGTGCAGGGGCCCCCTTCCTTTCATGTCTCGGATGTTCACGTTGGCCCCATTCTGCAGCAAAAATTCACAAGTAACCAATGAACCCTATAGAATGAAAACAAAGAAACAACTCAGCACCAGATTTTCTAGAATCAAACCAAACCTCTTCTGCCTTCCCACCACTGAGCCACCCAGCAAAGGAAACTAAAGGGAGTTGCTTCCAACTTTAAACACTACTAGACATAGAAGTCCAAACAAAGCATTAACAGGAAAAAATATTTCAGAAACAGCTCTAAAAGAACACTGTAAGCATAACTTCAGCATCACATTATCATTCACTGGGGAAGCAAGCAGCTCAAAAGGAACAGGGACACAGAAATATCATTATTTCCCTTGCTCTCCTCCCCCATCAGCAGGGCTGTATATCACATACCCCTCGCACTGCCTGAATGAGTGGTGTTGCTTTGTTTTCTTCCACGTTGACCCAGTTTACTTCAGCTCCATGAGCCAATGCTTCTGCCATGTGAGGAAGATTTTTCTCAAAGGCAGCTTGATACAACTGCAATCCTGGACTAGGCTGCTTGGAGTCGCAGAACACTGGAGACTCTTGCTTGTCTCCTTCTGAAAAGAAAAAAAGAATTGCTTACCTTATTCCTGTTTTAACAAGGTACCTCTTGGAATTCTGATCAAAACATCATTTCTATGGCAATAGGTAGCTCAGTTTTTGCACAATGCTATGTATTGTTGCCCCATTCTGCCAGGGGAATTCACAGATGCCGTTAGCTCCAGTATTCAGGCACAGTCTCTTCACAGAACGATTATTGCACAGAAAACATTCTCTCCACATTACTGGCACATGCATACTTCAATCTACATTTTCCATGTAATTTCTAAGAAATTGTTTAAGGTCTGGAGTGTGTTTTACTGTAAACTGCAAGATATGAATAAAATTCATTTTCTGCAAAGATGTAGTCATACAAATATTTAACTGAAACACCTGAGTATGAGGCTAATACTGTTCTGACCTAATTTTTGTTAACAGATACCATTGTCATTTACCAATTACTTGCTGTGGCTATAATCCTTTGGACTAAAGCACAGTCTTTCTCTTCATTCCAGTAATGGTTATATGGAGTGAAGTCTGGGAGATAAAGATGTTGCTACATAGAAACTTTTGTGAGTTACAGCATCATAAATATTTCTACAACATAATCAAAAAAGATCCAAGCCCATGCAGTTACGCTGCCTGCCTGCAATAACACCTGTGAACTACTGGATTTAAAACATACCTTAAAAGAGTGCTTTCATGTAGAAGAATAGGTCTGCTTTATAAAGAAATGTTTTGGAAATTTTGAGAAGCCATACTCAATATATCTGTCAGAACAGCATGCTAAAATTAGCAAATAATTTCATTCACCAGCTTACAGAACTTCTGAGTTGAAGGAACGATGTTTAAAGACTTGGTCAATTCCACAAAAATAAGAAACAGAAAAATAAAGCAAGAATGCACAAATAACACATAAAAGCCTACTATCTGTGACTCAAGAGGAGTTCTATCTCTGTGGATTTATTTATTTATAAAAGGATCAAGCATTTGGGATCAGCCTCATCTGACTGGAAAAAAACATAGTTCCTTGAACCCATTTAGAAGGATTAAATGTCATTTTGGGTAGCAAGCCCAAAAGAAAGATTGCTCAGGCAAATTTTACCCTTGCCAAAAGCATTTCAACCAGAATAGCAGACATGAATTGTATCACCAAGCATTAATCTTTTTTACAAAAAAAAAAATGCTGCCAAGTGATTAAATTTTCATCTTAAAGTGCAAAGCCTAACACACCTGGTTCATACAAACTGTTGGCTGATATAGTAGAGGCAAGGTGTTCTCTGCTGTCATCAGTGCTTGGCTGGATCCCACTGTCACTGCTTCGGACTGTTTTGGGGAGAAACTGCAATTACTATGCTGAGCTGAAGCTACCTGCTCCTCACAGATACCATGATAATAAAGCAAGCTCTTATACTTGGTCCTGAACATAACTTTAAAAAAATGGCTTGTTCTTGTTCAACATTCTTACTGCATCCATAGAAAAATATGAAGTCACATTTTGTAACCATAACATTTACAATAATAATAAATGTCAAAGATAACTAGAAATGAAAAAAAATCAGGATAAGTAAAAAAGCTTAAATTATTTCATGAAAATACCAAGCAATGCAGCAGCCTGGAGACAACAGATGGAAGCAGGGAGATGGCCACTACACACAATGGATCACTAGTGCAAACACAGTCACAGCTGTAGTACTTACTACTACGGAGTTTTGAAGAGGTATCAAAGTAGGAGAAGAGTGAATCAAGCTCATCAGGACAGAACAGAGACTCCCGCCTCGCCTCGTCGCTACTTACAGCAACCGCTGGGACATGCAGGTTAGCAAAGCACAAAGCAGGCAGTAAGGAAGGGACAGGGCAGGAGAGAACGTTATTGGAAAAACCAAGAGGATGAAAATACTGAGGAGAGAAGGTGGTTAATATGATTCTGAGTTATAAGCATCCCCATTCCAAATCCTTCC
>NW_005054309.1:0-2221 GCF_000277835.1 Geospiza fortis | reverse complement strand
CAACCCATTAAAAAACCAGATTCCATAGTGTCTGCACGAGGCAGAAGTCAATTAATATAAAAATATGTTACCTTAAAAAGAATATGGGTAATACAGCTAAGGAAAGAAGTGTGTAAATACCTTTGTGGGATGCTGCACCTTGTTCCCCTGCCAAAAGGGATTTTTCAGGGCCACTGTGCCTTTTCTCTTCCTGACTTGGAGGCAAAACTTTTGTTCCAGGCTCAGGCAGAGGTACTGATGCAGCTTGCTTCTCTACAAACTTTCTTTCCACATATTTTGCTCTGATGTATGCCTCCTTCTCCTGCCTGTCATACACAAAATTCCTGGAGTTAGTAAGCTAATATTTTAGTATTTTCATGTATTAAAAGAATATCTATTTTGCACTAAAGTCAGTAACCAAAATTGTAGTTTGGCATTGCACATAAGACACACCTATAGCACGTTGTCAGAAAGATGCAAAGCACACTGTCACTTTCTGGATTCTTGATTAAATTTTGCATAAGGCTCAAAAGAAAGTAATTTTGTTAAGTTCACAAACATGTATTTACTTTCAGACAGAGACTTTGGAAAGTGGTATGTGGAAGAAATAAGCATTAGTTACTCTATGTTACCTGTATTAAACCTTTATACATGTTTACATTGTTAATAACCTACTAATAAACCGATATTTAGTTTCTTACGTAAATCTAAACTGCAGCATTTGTTACAGGAACATTAAGATTACACAAGAAAACAATAACAAGCCCTAGGTAGGCACAGCCATCAGTTCCATATCACATACTGAAGTATTTTTCCTTGTAACCTGAGGTTATCAGCTTAAAACACAACAGCAGTTGTGTCAAACTGATAAAAGGGGCTGTAATTATTGCATTGAAACTGCTGAAAAGCAGTTACCACTAGAAGGAATATCTAGCAAATCTCCTACTTTGTTTACATTATCATCACTGTCTCCAAGTTGCCAACACTTCATAAAATGCAGCTTTCTATACTATAAAACTGCTGGGCAGCAAGCAGCACAGAACTGGAAAGGTAGTAAAAAAGCAAGTTTTAAGAGCCTATACAGCAGCACAAAGCACTGGGAATCTACCTTCAAACACAGATTAGCATCAGAGAAATAGAAGACAGCAGTACAGTGATTTGAAGGCTGCTGTAAAGCAGCAGAGCTCATGTACAATGTAGGTAGGAAGATGAGAACATTCTGAGGAACAGGGAACAAAAGTCAAATGGGGGAACAAAGTCACTGTAAACAAAAGGAACAGCCACAGGCTCCTTCCAGGAGCACTCACACACCAAGTACAGCTGGCTGAGCTGGTACCCAGCAGAGAGTAAACAAAATCCACATGTCCACAGTGATGCTCTAGAGCTGTCATCAAAAGGAGGGAGTGAGATCACAAAAAGAACAAATGAACAGCAGAAGCAGAAGGGATCAAGAGAAGGAATGTCCAATAAAGAGAGAGAGAGTGAGAAAAGGGAGAGATACAGGGAAATGAGTACTTTAAAGGAGTGTAACACAGTTAAGTGGCAGCAGCTTTTACAGGGGGAGGCTAAGGGAAACAACAATAAAAGGAAGCAACGGGCACTGCTGGTAAAACACTACCTTTGACTTCCAGATTGTGGCTTCTTTACTCCCACTTTTTCCAACTTCGCTTCATATATTCTATTTATAACATCATTTCCCAATTCACACATAAGCTATAAAGCAAAATGAGAAAAACTCAAATATAGTTGCAAAAAGCTTTATCTACCTAATTCAGTTGTTTTTAACCTCACTCAGCCTATATTTACAACTTAGTGTTTTCACTGGTAAAAGTACACTAACAGAAATAAGCCTGGGTTTATATGATAATAAAGAAACAATCAGTGAATAGAGAGACCAAATTCTGAGTAAGGTAAGAAAAAAATCTAGTCACTCTTAAAGTGCCTGAAAAAAAACCCCACCAGAATGACACCTGCAGGCCTCATTAACAAAGGTGCTTTTCCACCAGCTTTGCTGGGAGCTTTCTTAGCCCATCAGTAAGAGACAATTCAATCAACTGTATTCTACCTTACCCGATGGACATAATCTGATACAACTATAGAAAAGGAAAAACAACAAAACCCTACTTACAGGAGAATTTAACCCTATTGATTGCAATGAACAGATTTCTTGTTTCTAATACCAGGTAGAATATTTAGTTCTGATATTTACATGAATAGTACAAGAGGTTCAGGTTTTTTTTTT
>NW_005054308.1:12578375-12579740 GCF_000277835.1 Geospiza fortis | reverse complement strand
ATTCATATTCTTTAAAATAAAACCCCTTCCTCTAACTAAACGCAAACCAAAAAACGCCCTTTCTTTTCAACTATATTTAAATTTATTTATATTTCTATTTTTCATAATTATATTCACGTTTGCATTTATAGTTTATATTGGTGCATTATATTTATAAATGTATATAATAGACATCAGAATGTAATAATATTTTTATTCTATATCGTATGTTCTGCTAATACTTCTATTCATGTTGAATTATTTTTATATATATCTTTATGTATTTATTATATATTTCTATACTTAGATATCTACCTTTATTTATATTTATAATTTTTATAATAAAAACTCTTCTTATTGCCATATAAAAAACAAAAACCCCCTTTTTTTTAAACTATATTTAAACATTTTATATTTATATTTTTCATATTTACATTCCTAAGTGGTTGTATACTATATTATATTTACTATTATATATTACTACATTATATTATATTTACTATTATATGTCCTATATTTAGATATAGAATATATATGACATACAATAAGATATATACAGTATAATTTGTATTATGTATTGTGTTGATTTCTATTATTTTGTTTTGGTATATTTATATACATCATATATAAATGTATATATTTATATACATCGTATATATTTATATACAATATTTTTCCCTTTCCATTTAAAATAGAATGCAGGGATTCCCTGCCACCCCTGTGATACGCCTAACAGCCTGGAAAAGGCAGGTTTTTCTTCAATCAAAACCCTTGAAACCGCAAGTGGAGGGGGATCACCCCCAGTTCAAACACAGACAATAATGAAAGAGGAGTTACGTCCCTATGTTTAATTTCTTTTGTCCTCATAAGCTCCTTTTTTTTTTTTTTTTTTCCCTGGGGGCACAAGGGGAAATTGAAAAGAGAAAGGACAAAAGTCCCCGCTCCAAATCCACACGGGCTCACCTGTTCGGCTGCTGCTTCCCGGCGCAGAGATTCGTCCCTCGGCACCTCCTTTAAGCGATGCTCCGCGTATCCAAGCGCGTATCCAGGTGTTGCCCCAGACGCTGGGAGAAGCTCTCGCAGACCTTCCATGAGAGAGCCTCGGGAGCCCCCCATAAACCCCTCTACCCGGCAGCTCCATGCAAAAGGAAGCTGAGGCACCCAGCATGACCCCCCTCATTCGCCACCCACCTGCTCCTCCACCGCAGTGGGGCTCCCTTTCCTGGCGACATTGGAGTGCCCGAAATTACATCAATGCCCCAAGTCTTCACCCCCTTTTCCTGACCCCCAAAGAAGGCACAGAACGAGTCCCACTGCCCTGGACAGCAGCGCAGCGCTTCCTTCAAGCCCTTTCCACATGCACATCCCCCTAGAAAGGGATTCTGC
>NW_005054308.1:12574805-12577747 GCF_000277835.1 Geospiza fortis | reverse complement strand
CGCGCACAGCTCGCTGCGCTCCTGCTGCCGAGTCGCGCGCGCGGCCCGGCCGTCCCACGGACACCCCCCACGGAAGATTAGACAAAGCAGTTTCTATGTTAAACTCTTTTTATCCTATAAGGAGAAAACTTCTCTACCTCCTTAGTTTTCTCATTTTTCTTCTTTGATGTCAAAATCAGAGTTTCAAAAACCTACTCAAGTACAAGACTTAGTAAATAGTCAATAAAGCAGTCCTGTAAATTTCATAACCTAGAGAAAAAGTTATACTTCTGTTTCCACAAAAAAAGGAAAAATCACATGAGATTCCTACTCACTGTGTCAAACCTTATTTAAAACACACAAAAAACCCCAACATAAATAGTTCTACAACCAAAACGAAACTAATAAGCAACACTAACTAAAACCACACATCCAAATACAGTGTTTATCACTCACTAATCCTAAAAATCCATTTTCTACATACCTTGTTAGTATACCTCTTAACAACTAACCCTACCCTTCACAAAATTTAAATTGTAAATCAAATAATCCAATACATAACAAAAACTTAAAAAACAATTTATACGCTCTTACCCAAATTACAGTTAAACCACAAAAATTAAAATTACTAAAATCATCACCAAAAAATACTTGTATAATATTTAGTTACCAAAAAACTCAAACAAAAAACACAAAAAACTTAGCTCAAAGTATCAAAATTATCATTTAAAACAATTAACACGACTAAGACTCAACATAATAACACATTAAAAAAAATACATAATCACTCAAACACAAATTTACTCCTCAATAACAATTCTCACGGGAGCGATGAACTGGGTCTGTTGGCCAGTTGCTGAGGGGGTCTCAGCGTAATACCAGTGGACCGCCTAAAGCACACAAACGAGAATGGAGGCTAAGAGTCGCACCAGAAATCGAGAGCTGAGCCATACCAACTGCTTCCATCCACTGGTCACTGATCACCTTGCCCACTTACCACATTCTGATAGATAACCTGAGAGCTACACACACTGGTGCAGTCAAACAAGTGCAGTAATTAGGATAAACAGATTTTAGATATTCTTATAAAACATGTTTTCATGAGCTTCTAAAGCCATCCCAAACTACCCTGGTCAGATTGAAAAACAGCCACAGACAAAAAAAGCAACGCTCAGTCTGTTTTAAAGTTTTAACTGCATCTTACCAAAAGGATGAAAGTATTCTGTGCCTTTTAACGACCAAATTGAAACTCATTCTCCCCATCTCTCCAACTCTGACATTCGCAGATCTCTTACTGATCAACAGTTGTACTGCTACAGGAGAAGCTCACTATCACAGTAGCTGGCATAAGAGAAGTCACATCACATTACCCAGGTCAACCTAACAGAGGACACGAATAGCAGAACTTTCGACTATCAACATTTACCAGTAGTATTATTGTCTAACATCATTTGTGTTTGGAGATATAAAAATGGGGCATGAAAAGCCCACAAAAGAAAAGAATAAGCCTTTATGCTTGTTAAAAAAAAAAAGAAAAAAAAAGATCAGAAAGCATACTTTGATAATGCTTTTTGTATTTATGGAAGTGAAATATACACATTGAAAATACTTCTGTATACCCACTGTTTTTGTTATGACAGTGACAAAAAATTATCACAAATTGAAGCCTGGAAAGTGCTAGAGATTATGTATAAGCAACAGCCTCAGCTATTTAGAAGAGTTTCATTCAAGACCATAAAATCATTAGGCTATCAGTCAAGGCTGATCTTTGATTATAGCAGAGAAGCTTAACTATTTCTAAAGTTCTTGGTCTTTAGCTACATCACACATTTTCATCCAAAAGTCTTTGTGCACTTTAAAACACGCAATCTCTTTTCTAGGTTTAACTAGTACTTATTAGGGCTAAATTACTATAATGCACACAGGTAAAACCATGGGATGTTTAGCTCAACAATCACATCACCAAGCCCTCTTCATAAATTTATTATCTACACTCAAAACTCTTCAGGATTCTAAAGTCTAGTGGGCCACAAACAGAAAACATTTGAAATATACAGTCACTTATACCAAAAAGTCACTAAATATGCTAGCCCTAGTTAACAGTGCAATTTGCTTTAGAAGGGGACAATCCTAGTTACTAGTTTGGTTCAGAACGGGCCAAAGACACTCTTCATGAGCCAGCCTTCAGCCGCTACACTCAGCTTTAGTCCAACCCGACAGTGGTGAGCACCTACTTAGGGTACAACCCTTCTAAGGGCATCTGCCACAGCTCAGATCACCTTCAGTCTGCCAGCTATCAGTTTAGAGTCTACGAAGTTATTTTTCTTGGGGCTACCTGAGGTCTTGCTCAGATGCACAAAGTCTGGACATGTACGACTGAAAGCCCTAAAGGAAAGAAAGGCCCATGACCACATACCTCTTGACTACAAAGTCTCTGCCTACAGCTCTTTTCTCCGTGTTGTCTCATGTCTCCAGTCAGGGCCCATGAGCTACTCAGTAAGTGCAGCTCGCAGTCACAGCAGAAACATCTGTAACAGTTCATTTTACCAGCTTTACAGAAAGTCTCCAGTGGCATTTCTAGAAAACAAAAGGACACAATGCAACAGGCCACACAGCGTACCACACCAGATACTGGGCTCCGAGTATGCTCGAACTATTTTTTAGCTCCTTATTTCTAAGGGGAAATAAAAAAGAAAACCGAACAATCATTTTTCCTCTAGTGCAATTAAAGTGCAAACCAGCCACCTAGTCGAGGACTATCCACACTTCCCCACGTAAACAGTCGCTCAAGGAAAGGGTCTGCAGAGCAAAAGCCTGGGTGGACAAGGTCTCTGGCCTCTGCAGCACTTCCCAGGCCAGACGGTATCCTACCTATTTCGGAGGCGTGTATGAAGAGCGACTCAGCCCCCACTAAACGAAAACGAACAGCAACCAGCAGCGAGGAAGCGCTGATGGTCGGCCTG
>NW_005054308.1:12572141-12574758 GCF_000277835.1 Geospiza fortis | reverse complement strand
AAGGGGAGGGGGAGTGCGCTGCAGCATCACGGCGGCTGCGCGGCGCAGCCCCGGAACGCCTGAGCAGGAAACTCCTTTTTTGGGCCGCGGAAGTGCCATAAAAGGCATGGAGGAAATGCCAAATATGGTCGGTGCTGTTCCGGACGGCGACAGAGGGGACGGCGCTTCTGTTCACCCGGGGCCGCCCCCGGCGCGCTCCCGGCGCTGGCGCGGCACCACGACAGCTGGAGGCGAAGGGGGGGTGGTGTCCTTCGAGCCAAGCCGGGAGGCCGTTCCTGTCGCTAGTGGTCAGACCTGAATTGGGTTTTAAATCACAAACAGCCGAGGTTTAGTTCCGAGCAAATGGGTCTTCTGCGCGTAAGCGCAAAAGCGAGAGGTTTTCGCTTCCTTCCTCGCCGCTGCACTTCCTGCAGGGGGAGGGTTTTCCCCGCCAGTGACAACACCTGCTGTTTCCTTGGGAACAAACTCCTTGAAACCGACTCATCCTAGTAATTGGACTAGAATCAAACTTTTTAAGAAACAGAACCTGTCTTCAGGCCAACAGCAAACGAAAGATCTTGCAGAAAATGCATGGGCAATGCTTTCTCATAAGGCATTTTTCTTCCCTGCAATCTGTTTTCATTTTATGGGACAAAGGCCACGAAAGTAGTGGATGCAGAAAACCCATGCATTTATTTCCTTTATGTTACGCTGGCAAGGGTGCACCGGCCTTCGTTCCTGTATAGGCAAGCACTACTCCCTTACTTGGACCGCTTTTCACACAGTGCACCAAAGAGAACCTATCTTCTTTTTTCCTCTTTAGGCATGAAAATTACTCACTTCAAAATGCTCTGGAGAACCTGGGGCACCCTCAGGCTCATCAAGCATTGCTTGACAGCCTACTTGGTCAGTTTTTAGCACAATCAAAATTCCAGAAGGCTAGACCAGGAGACAGTAATTGTGGTTACTTCAAAAGAGGTGGTGATGCACCTAATGCAAGGACATGAGTCCGCCATCCATGTTTTTTGAAAGCAACTGGACATAGGATTGATTTCGTCTCCTTTCTTTAAACAGGGTTTGTTTTTTTTTTTTTTCCTGGAGACAAGTGGTTATGTGTTGGCTTTGAAGCAACTAAAAGAGTTGGGATTGCTGTGGTGCAGTCTTCCTAAGTAGTAATTTCAAGGCAAGTGTAAGTCTGCACAATTTGATGTTTTATTTATTTTTTTCTGAAGGGTATTGTACACCAAATATCCCAATGGCAGAAAAGCGCATTCAATGTGTTTAGAAGCCAAACAGTCACTTTCATTTTAACAAACACAATTACAAAGTAAAAATAAACCACAAAATAATGAACTGCATGTTCATAACATACAAAAATTGCTGCCTACTCAGTAGGTAGGGTCTGGGGTTGGTTTGGTTTTTTGTTTGTTTTGTTGTTGTTGTTGTTGTTGTTGTTTTTCTGATTGTTTGTTTTGGGGTTTTGGTTGTTTTGTTTTCTTTTTTGGGGTCTTTTTTTTTTTCCTTACATTCCATCCCCTGGCCCTTTCTCTTGCTCCTCTCCCCACCCATTCCCTGCTCTTCCTTACATTCTTTGAGTAACATCCCTTCCACTTTAAGGCAAGATGCAAAGCATCCACTCACACAAACGCATGACGTCAGCAAGGCTTCACAAAAAGGCACCAAGACTTGTAACTTTTAAAACAAAACTTCTGCCACATGTGAGTGTCTCATCAGATGATAATTACATAGTATCACTCCAACATGCTCAAATACAGTAAGTGCTGTTCCCAAAGAAGTTTGAAACGCATTATAGCATTGTCACTGAAATAGAATTAACATTTACAAAATATGGCCCTGCAAACTCCAAATTATACTATATGAATATGCAAAGATTTTTTCCACATCAATAGTACCTAAAGGAAAGCAAAACCATGGCACATGTACAATTTACATTAGCTAGATACTTAATCAAAAGTCCTTTCTTCCTAATAAAAGACTATTGTTTACGGGGAAAGTTATATCCACAGTCCATGCAAATTAAGTCATTCAGCAGAGGTGGAAAACTTAAGCAGCAGTCGATTCAGGCAGCTGAAGTTTAAACTAAATAGCCTTGCAACGTATGGTGTTGTGGGAGTAATCGGAGACTCCATGTCTGATAATACCAATGGAAAAGGTGAATTATCCTGTTCCAGAAGGTTGTCTCAGCAGATCTCAATTGTCCTTGGAGAAAAGGCTGAGTTCATGTCTGAAAGTGCTGAGGTTACCTGTGAGCTGAAATTGTTAGTGACTCCTGGAGATGAGAAGGAAGTGGCCACTTGGGTCTGAAAAGTGGCGGTGCCAGAGGGGTAAGTGGTTGCTATAGAAGGGGATGGGAATGTGGTGTGTGCAGGGGAGGGATAGGAAGAGGGAGCAGGAGAAGAATACACTGTGCGCACTGGGGAGGGATAAGTGGTGGCGATGGAGGAAGGGTAGGATGTAGTCACAGCGGATGAATAGGCAGGAACTGGGGAAGCAGTTGAGGCTGGAGCTGCCTTTTCCACTTTCTTGTCCTTCTGCCTAAGGTGGATTTTAGTGTGCCTCTTCCTCTCATCACTTCTGGCAAATTTTCTGCCACAAATGTCACAAGCAAATGGCTTCT
>NW_005054308.1:12571131-12572086 GCF_000277835.1 Geospiza fortis | reverse complement strand
GGCACTGGAAAGGTTTCTGTCCCGTGTGGATGCGTATGTGCCGTGTTAGCTCATCAGATCGTGAAAACCTCCGGTCACAGGACTCCACTGGGCAGGCATAGGGACGCTCATGAGGAGGCGTCTTGCTGGGACGGTTGGGGTATTTCCTCATCCTGCTGGGCTTGATCAGCTGGGACTGATAATTAGCATTGAGGGTCTTCAGCTCTTGGGAGCCAGTCTGCGTAGCAAATGCCTTGATGGTGGACAGTGGTGTGAGGGAAGGCTGCTGTGCTCTGGTCTCGAGAGCTGGGAAGGGCTTCTGATCAGCTGGAACAAGACTGAGCTCACCCTGTTGCTGAGGGAACAAGTAATCCGGGATCATTGGCACCTGAAAGTTGGTTTTAGCAGTCGGATAAGCTGGAGGTGGATACTGGATGGGAGCTCCAGAGGGGTTGGGGAAAGACTGGGTCTGGGATTCAGGAAAAATGTCAGAGCTGGAATTGGGGAATGTTGGTGCAGCTGAATAAATTGGATTGTTCTCGCTGGCTTGGACAGAACAGCTCAGTGGGGAGCTCTGCGAGGAGGAGGATGGTGATGATGAAGTAGGCGTAGATGTGGGAGGTGCATTAGCCATGCCCACCAGCCCACTGACGAGGCTGAAGAGGGGCTCTGGCCATAGGGGGTTGCTGCTGTTGGGGGCCGGCTCTAAGGAGAAGCGCCCCGTGTAGGTTATCGGTGGCAGTCTCGTCGTTTGGTTGGGATAGCTGGTTTCTGGCAAGGTTTTCTCGTTGTTGAGGGAGATTTCGGGAAAAGTGTCTGCAAAGAGAGGAAGAGCGATTAATTCCAGCAGTTACTGCAGCTGCTGCCCGTGCTTCGCGAGCCATCCCTCCAACAGCGCAGCCCCAGATTCTGGTTAATTACTAATTGACCGTAACATATTGCAGCGTCGCTGGCAGGTCTCCAGCCGCAGCTAGTC
>NW_005054308.1:12570811-12571121 GCF_000277835.1 Geospiza fortis | reverse complement strand
CGCGGAGGAACCCCCCCGCGCTGCCGCCGGGACAGAGGCGACGCTGCACCGCGGAATTCCCGCTGGCGTCGCTGCCCCCGCTGCAGACCGGGACTCCCCGCCCGCCTGGGCGAGGTCAGCGCGCTTACCTGCCGCGAGGTGCTCGAAGTGCTGCTCTCCGGGCTCCCCGGCGGCGCCGAAGCCCGCACTCTCGGATGCCCCGGGCGGGGCAAGGAACTGCGGACCCCCGCTGCTGAGCAGCATCATCTCCTCCAGCTTGGGATAGTGAGTGTCCATGGCAGGGGGCGGGGGCGGGAAGGGGCCCAAGGGG
>NW_005054308.1:12544164-12569159 GCF_000277835.1 Geospiza fortis | reverse complement strand
GAGACAGAGCGTAAAGGCAGGCGACTTGGTTCCTCTTCTGGTCTGGCCCCGCTCGCTCGGGGCACCGCCCGCCTCCGGGCACGTCCCGCAACTCGCGGTCGGTTGCAGGGCTGGCACTTCCCCGCGGAAATCCCGGGCCGAGCCGGGCCGGGCCACACAGGGCTTTATGCCAGGCGGCCGTCTTTTGCCGTGGGAAGGCAGCTGCATAAACCACTAGCCTCTGTAGCCTTTGAGATTTATATTCAAGTTGCGAGCCATGGCAGGCCTCTGTCTGCCCGCTTTTTTAGAATATTTAGACTTTTGCCATGCGTACGGTTTTTAACTGAGTTGCTATATTTAGGACAGTGCCTTGCCAGTAACACTGTGCAGTGCCTCCTACACCGATGCATTTCCACCTTAAAATCAGTGATGGACTGTAGCAACACAATGCCTCCAGGCTTTGGAGGATAGCTTCTGCTTATCTGCAGCTGCTGTTACTCAATGGCAGCTACTACACATCTGTTCTTTTTTTACCCTTTATGGAGAGAAGTCATACTAGTTTTCAATGCACCAGCCTAAACCTTTATTTTGAAAATGTGATTTGGAGCTTTTCCTTTTTTAACAGATATCTACTGCAGGTTTTGTGACATCCCATACATAACGATTTCAACTAGTCTGATTTTCATCAGCATGTCATGGTTTGGAGCTCTGTTAGAAAGGGATGAGTACCAGAACTTGACTTTTTCTACCAACACTGTAGTTTGTTTTGGCTTCTGAACATCTTACTGACATTGCATCTTCCTTGTCCTCTTTTTTTATTCTATTCCTTTTCAAGATCAGAAAGAAGTGCCAGTTTCCTAGAGAATTTCATTCATACACTCTGTATGTTAGGCCCAATATTCCTTTACAGATATCGAAGTGCATCATTCAGACAAATTTGTTTTTTTGTCAAAATCTGGAATCACAGATCAACTACCTTCATTTTTATCAATTTGTATAAGATAAAACAAGAGACCTGCTTTAATAGTTGCAGACAGAGCACTGTAACTAGCTTGAGCTGCATCTAAGTTATAGTAATAAAGATTGCTTTGCAACGTTGCACCGTTCTGGTTTCAGGGAAGTACTGGAGAGGCCGTGGATGACTTACAACCTGTGCACTGAGCTAGGAAATTGGAAAACTCGTAACAGGCAAACTCCTCTTCTGTGTTCAATTTTCTTTTTTTGAATACAACATTAGGTATGTGGGAATTACATTAAAGTTGTTACATTTTTACTATTGAGATCCAAGATCTGTTTAGGTCATCTAGCCAGACATTTGGGTTTTTTTCTAGGTAGTATGATTTGAAGGGCCAAAGAATTTGCTACTATTGACTAGTATTTGAAATGTCTTTCCAAAATGGCAGTATTTTAATAAATTTGTAACACTTCCTCTTAGTGTTCCTAGTGAAAGCACAGAAATGTGATAAGACACTGCCACTGGAGCAGCCACAATTTTATTTGACAATTTAACAGTTTTGGCTCTGATTGTCTAGTGAATAAACATGCGCAATACACTTGGTCTCCTTGAAAGTACATCGTTATCAAATAATTGTCTCTCAATACATTTCATTGACAGGACACAGAGTGCAAAATGTTATAGGGTCAGGGAACAAGAAGAGAGAATGGTTTCAAAGTTAAAAATTACCTGAGATGAATCCTTGGTTGTGTTTTGCTTGCTTTATTAGTAGAGGCTGGTACAAACTATTTTATACTCAGCCTCAACATACCTTTCAATGTTTATTTTTTCACTGTTTTTTTGATTCAAACCAATCTGTTGTGATATTGTGCCAATAAAAGAATAACTGTGCCTTTATGAAATATGTTTCCACATAGTGGAATTACATTTTTATCTCTGTTACTTTTTGTTAACTGCTGCTTTCATGATGGGCTTACTCCTAGGTTTTTCCAACTTGTACTTTAAATTATGCAAGTCACTTGCATTTCTTGTACACAATTTTCTAGGTAATGGGATAGTATTTTTTGTCTCCAAGTATTCCTCAAATGTCCATCTGTCTTGAAATTTTTAATTTGCAAATACGGAATACAGAGCAAGGGGGACAGGGGGGCAAATCCTCCTTAGGAAGCAAGCTTTAGGGAAACTAAGCTTGCAGTTGCTGTGAGTGTCAGTGCTGCTGCTGGCTCAGTATCCATGGAAACTTGATTTCCCATCTTGCTGCAGGAATTAATTGAAGATCCCAACCCACTTGCTCAGGGAATCACCATGATATTAACTCACATCCCGCTATAAAGCTCACTTTAATATCCCAGATTCTCTTTTCATCAGAACAAAAGGTTCAATTAGCTTTCACCAATTTAAAAAAAAAAAAGGCCATCTAAATCTTTACTGCCTCAAAACCAGGGCAGAGAACATAGAGCTACATCTAGAGCTACATCTTGGAGATCTACATCTTTCAAATGGAACTTGCCAAAAACGTCAGCAGGAGAGGGCACAGAGTCAGGAATGCTCTATGCAAATCTCATGTCCGACATCATATAGTTACCTCTATTTTTCACCTATGCCAGTAGCTGTATTATCTTGTGGGAAAAATTCACTGTCCATACTTCAGTATCAGAACATAACTTTGTCTTCCACAGTACGTTCTTAAGATATACTGTGCAAAGCCTCAAAGAGAATAAGCCAACAGGGACTTTTGCTAGGGAATATTGTTTCCGGACTTCTCTTTAAAGACCTTGCATTAATTACAAACATAAGCATGTCAAGTTCCCACAAGGTCTGCTTCTGGATCAAACATCTCTGATTATCTACCTTGGAACTTTCTTTCCTCTAATTTCCTGTTGGATTCCCTAGCTGCTGCCACCATTCCCTTTCTTTTTTCCCGATCTCCAAATAATCTTATCTGCTCTGCAATCTTTTCTTTTAGGACACTGATTTTCTCCATTTTCATCTTTCTGATACTTTGTATTTAGCACCTGGTCCTTTTGTAACCATGACAACTACATCATGATATCAGCAAACAATCTCACTATTATCTGAGGAACTCAATCTCATTAAATGCCAGCTTGAACTGATGTTTAGTGTCCTCTACCCGGGGGACAAGTTTTGTTTGGAGTTTTCTATATTTCATATGTGAGCCAGGAAAGGCCAATTTCTTCTGTTAACCGGTATCCTCCTTCACACAATCGTCCTCCATCTTTCGTTTCCATTCTTGACACACTGACTCTCCCAGAAATGTGGACCACTGAAGGAATGTTACCATAGGCAAGATGGTCAGGACATTATCATAGACTGAGCATAGTCTTTGGATTAGATCAAAGACGTTATGTTGTGTTGCTCTGTTACATCTCCAACACTGACAGTTTATAAGCAATTGGTCTCAAACTGTTAATTCCAGGTGCTGCAAAAACTGCATATACTTGTTACAGAACAGTTTTGGATTTGTGGACATAGCTAAACACCACTGTTTTCTCTGAATGGCAAATGCAGGCAGGGGAAAAGTGAAAGTAATATTTTGAACTGACTTGGGAGTAACTCAAGACATATTAGATAAATAGTTAGGAGGATGAAGAAATACCATAGACCAATGGAAGACTGCTGAAGTACAAGGACACCAGAAATAATTTCCCCTTCTAGCTGGACTTCCAAATTACATGTTGTGTTGTATTGTTACTCACCACCAAGACTGAGAAATCCATCTGTGGTTAATCACAATAACAATTCTATGAAATGCTGCGTTATGTAGAGTACAAATATGCAGCAACGCATGCGTAGAGTACTACATGCACGCTGGATCAGGTCTGTAGCTCAGACCAGGTAAAGTTGCTCCTAGAATTTTTGCATTTTCCAGGTGAATAGAGAAGGGAGGAAAGAGCAGTAGTTGTTGTCTTGGACTTCTTTATGCTTTACCATAGTATTTTTAGTTACCATGTATGCTATGAAACAAATCAAATACTTGAACTGAAATCTAATAAACACATTAATTTTAGACATGTCACAACAACGAATCCTACAAGCTAGCAATTATGGTGTTACAGACTCGTGTCTTGGAGACAAACCTTCAGCTCCTGCAATGAAAACAGATCAATTCACTTTTTCTTATTCCCAGACTAAGGAAGCCCAAGGAATTTATTTTTATAGAACACAAGAATTTGACAACACCTCCTCTTGTACTTGTTAAATAAGAGGAAACACAATGTGCTTATATTGAACTCACTCTGTTAACGTTCCCATTTGCACTTCCTTTTATTTCTAGACATTCAACTTCAGTGGTACGTGAACGGGAGTTTTTTTCCATTGCACTCAAACATTAAATCCTTTGACAAAAAAAAGTCAACTACCTAATCTCCCACCCTACCTCTTCAGTAAGTTACTGTTCCTGAACATATATTTTTTTCCTTATATTTCTCAAGGTTGATCTGTGACAAAAATTTAAAACTAAAAAATCTTGCTTCAAAGAAAATTTGAAGGCAAAATTTTCTTCCAAGTATTGAAAGATAAACCAATGCTTAAGCATATAGTAAGCTAAAATTCACAATCTTCCAATAGGAAAAGTCTCACAGTAGTCAAAATAGTTGTAGACTTACAGGATTTTCTTCATCTTGATTGTAAAAGCTGAGGAAAGGAGTGTGATTGTAATAACACACAAACACATTGCTAGAGGCAAGGTTCCCCTCCCACTCCATGACTGAAATAGCCTAAATCTGGATTGTATCCTTATCTTGATTTTAGATTTGCTCAAACTGTTCTATTATTGAATGCTAAGAATTTTTATTGGAAGCTGAGCAAGAACTTTAAAATCAGCATGACTGAAAACTCATTGCTGCTTCCTCATTAATATGCCAGAAGGACTGTCTGACATTTCTATGGAATGTCTGTGCTCTTGGGACTGATGATTCAGTGCAGAGCTGTTTGTAATTTCTACAAAAGTTCAGCCTTCCTCCCTTCTCAAATGGCTTAATTTTACCAATCTGCCAAGTAATGCTAAAAATAATGAGTTTGTGTGCAATTACAAGGGGAAGGATGGAAATTTCACTGCTAAGTGTATTAGGTAACTCATTAGAAAGCAGAAGCTGCATTTTCAAAAGCAGTGTCAAATATATCTCCCATGTTTAATTTTTTTTCCACAGTTAGAAAAACAAACTATGCTAAAATTTTAAGGTGCATAGTAATACTCCAACTAAAGGAGGATGCAATTAAGATTTCTGTGAGGTCAATTTGATGAAAAGTGTTCCTTGGCTTGTCAGAGTTTCATGAAAGGTAAGGAAAAAAGTGATTAGGGTTAGCAACTCACAAATTCAGTGGTCATTTCCACTGGAGCCTGCTAGCCCAGGAGAAGAAGCAGCTTAGCCTCAAGAGCTGCCAATGATTCTAATAAACAGGTAAACTCAAAGTCCAAACCCAGTGCAGCTGTGCCTGTAATCATTCTGCACAGGTCAACTGTTGTTGGAGCAAGTGGGGATATAAAATGTCATAGACATATACAAAGAGGAAAATAACCATATCATTTTTGCATATGCCCAGAAATATAGTCAAACGCTTTCTATTTACTATATAAACATTTCAGGTTTCAACTGCTGGGTTTAGGAATGGCCAATCTGAGCTGGCTGAAACAGAAGAAAATCTGCTTCCTTCACAAGGACATCCACAGAGTTGGAAGGATTGCAGTAAGGGTCCTTCTAACTCAATCCAATCTATGATTCTTTGATTCATTGCATTGGCAGGAAAAACTGACAGCTAGGGGGTAAAAAGAGAAAGGCTGCACCTATACAAGAGTCTACTTTGGGGAGGAAAAAAACCACTAAGCTGAATTTCAAAGCCAAAAAGGATTTCAACTCAATCCAAAACAGACTCAGTCCATTACTACTGTTATGAAGTTCCAGCTAGAGACCACAGTTCATCAGCCTCAGACATATGTTACCAAAACACCAAATATAAAGATGCCACTAGAACCCTGCTAGCTGATTTCCTCTCTTATCCCAGCCACTACAACTGCTAGCTCTCAGCTACCCACTTTACCTGCTAGCTGGGTCTGTGGAAGAACAACTGTTACCGGTAGCTACAGAAAATTCTTCTCACAGCCCATTTTTACCTTGTAATTTCACATACCCACTGCCAGTTGTCGGTACCACAGGTTTTCCAGTAAGTAAGCTGAGTTCTTGCTACCCGGCTCTGCAAGACAATTTTTATTTCCTGACCACTCTAATGTTTCATGACTAGGTATAGTAGCTATGTAGTACTGATTAAACATTCGTGCTTCTGCACATAGACCGAGAAAAAGATACCCACCATTCTCTAACGTTGCACACATGAATGCTTTCCATCCTCTGTCCTCCCCAAAAGTTATTTGCCATTACAATTCAGGTAGGTCTCCTAGATGCTTAACAGCAACAGTATTCTGCAGGAACAAAAAGGCCACCTAACAAATACACTTGTGATAGGTATCCAAGTCCTCAATTAACAGCTGGGAAGCGGACACAACCTGAGAGTGAGGAACATTTATGTTCCTGTATAATGCCAGGACAAACCAGATTCCCAAAATCTGCCTTATTTTTAAGGCAAATAGCAGAAATAGCAGGACTTTGTGTTCATTTTTGTATATTTATTCATTCAACAATGGAGAGGGGGAATGGCAGAAGACTAAACACATAAGACATGAAGATAAAACTAAAATGATTTAGGAGCACAATTTGAAAAGATAACAAAACAGCATTTTTTAAAATAATATCCACAGGCATCAGTAGCAAGAAACTGGGGCATGAGGGGGGAGAAAGGTATGTAAACTCACTAAAAAAGAACAAAAAGCCATGCCTTCAACTAATAAATCTATAAGCCTATTCTGATGACACATAGAGATTTAAATTCAAAGTATCTGAGACATTTATCTGTCAAAATAAACTGGAAATAAAAAGTGAATAAATAACTTCCAGAATCTTTCTCCCTCACCCACATCAATAACTAAACCTTACCACAGCAACTTTTTCTTTAGAGGTGCCATCATAGGCTTGTGATCAGTTGTTCCTGGGAGTACCACTTACCAGAGAGACCCACATGAGACAGTAGCAAGAAGTAGTGTTCAAAATTTAGTCCTTAGATGATGCCTTTTTGGTCTCATCAGCAATCTTCAGCAAGCTGATAAATAAGCCTAAACAGACATAGTAAAATGAGCTTTCCAAATACTCTCTAACCCGAACAGAAGGGCTGTCTTTCCATGTGTATGACCCTGATACACCAGAAGGGAACTTAGCCAGCAAAGCCACTTCTAGTGGAAATGTCAAAATAATTGAGAAGAGAAATAAGGACTAGTTGCCACCCTGCGGAACAAGAGCACATCTGCGCTGATAAAACCTTTTGTATTATACTCTGGATAGAAATGGAACATAAGCAATGGGCCCTTTAAAATAGGCACTTCAAAAGAGACTGTTACAAGATACCTAAGAAGAGTCTGGGTATTAAAGAAAGCACAACGCAAGACTTAGGTTTTGTACATTTAAGTCATTATACTGCAGCAAGTGACCAGACTTAATGACTACAAAAATTAGTGATGGATTTTCAACAACTCCTCCTCTTAGGAAAACTCTATTAACTCAGTCATTTAACACCATGGTGCTTCAGCACATGGGTAAAAAGGTGACAGTGTCGTAACGAGGCATTTTACAATGTGTGTTTAATTCCAAACTACCCTCTGATCATCAAATAAACTGAGCAGTATCAGAGACAGGAGACTGCACTAGCTGAACTAATTCAGTTTGCGTTGGCCTTTTCTCTGCTTTCCCTTTTTGGAGGTAGGAGCCTTCCTGCACTACAATGGCTCCAGGCATCAGTTACCATATTCTTGTAGTAAATACAGAATGGTCACAACAGCTGTTTACAAAATTAATTTTACAAAAATTAAACTATTAAATGCTGCTTAATTGTATTTAATTCAATATATTCATCGCCCCAAATAAGCAAGCGATAGCAACAATGCTATAATTTCCATTCAGTTGCTAGATTCCCCAACAGAACCTAGGAAAAAGGAAAAGGTTGGAAAAAAAATCTGTGCTTTAGTTTTGGCTAAACTTACATCAGCACACTTCCTATAAAACCAACACTGAGTGTTGACAGTAGAGAGCCTTTATGTTAGCTCTATACAGGCAGAGATAAATACACTACATACAAGGCTTAGCCACAAAAGCCCATTCCTACCTCCCTCAATAATAGGTTAATTTCTTATAACTCTTTAAATCACTACTAAATGTTTCGTAGAATGCGCTACATGCTCTTGGGATGGGGCATGTCAGGGCAATTCATAACTTGTACTTGAAATTTAGCCCTGCCCAAAAGCACTGTGTTGGTTTACCTAAGGCTGATCATATGATGGGAAAATAGAAACATATTGAATATATTTTATTCTTCATGTTTTTCCCCCGATGTCTGACACTGAAGAATCCCCAGGACTATTCTAGATTCTGTTTCTCTTTCCTACAGAAACCTCCTGCTATGTCCTGGATCCTCCTTCAGTCTGCAAGTCTCCATCTATGCTGTTGCAAATAAAAGAAATTCTCAGCATTGGAAAGAATCTCATACTGTTACATTATGTTCTAACATCAGCTTTTCCATGTAAGAATGTCAAAATCCCATGGACTCATATTATCCTGTATGGTTAACAAATATGAAAAGTCAAGTTTATTTTGTGAAATGCGTGCACCATTAATTGACTTAAAAAAAAACCCAAAAAAACAACAAAACAAACAAAAAAACAACCAACCAAAAAACCAACCAAATCTGTGTCTGTTCTTCAGAATGCTAACTCTCTGTTGCCATGGTCACAAATTACCATAGTAACATTAGATACATCTGTATTTTTAGATTAAAATTGCTTCTCTTTTCAGAGAAAACAGACCCAACTGAAAGAAAATACTCATCCTTACCAGGAAATGCTACTAAAATTCAGAGTATAAAGTAGAGCAACACACAGCAATCAGTTAATTGCAAAAGCTGGCGGGGGGAAGAGGGCTGCGGGGAGCGGGGGAATCACAAACATTGCCATTTTCAGAGCTGCTTCCTACAGCTAGAAAATGGTTTCAATATACACCAAAAATTAAAAAGTGAGTTCAGTTATTCTGTAACGCTATTGTCTCAGCAAGCCTTACTGGATAGTGGCTCAATAAGAATGCCCAGAACAGCCTTTTCAGTCAGAGGTTAATAGCAGTATTATTTCATGAAATATTTCTCCATTAGAGCCCCAGCTTGTTTTCCCCCTCACTCCCAAGGAGGACCTTCACTCATATCTAGGAAATATTGCTGTTCAGCTGCCATAATTGAACTGTTACGAGACATGTCTCTGCTCTCTCATGTTCAGTGGTTTTATGTTATGCTTATACCCTCTAGTGGACAAAAAGTAATTCACAACCCTCCTAGTGCCGTACTGCCTTTAGATCAACACTGTGCTAACAGGGACTTGAGGATGTTAAAATGCTGAGTCAAACCCAAGCATCTCTAATTTGAGATTAATTTCAGAAATAATCTAAGAGAGGAGTCAGAAATGATGAATTAATTAATGCAGTGCTTTCCCAAGTAAGGCAGCAACACAAACAGAGAAAGTTTATATTCAATACTAGGTTTGACAATCAGGAAAATTTCTCTTAATTTTATAATTTTAGTCAATTTTTTTACTTCTTTCTTTTTGGTAAGTTACTAAGCATTACTTGTGATAAAAACTTAATTCCTTGGTATGTAAAACTTTATATGCTTGCCATCCAGACTAACTTTCCTCTCAAACCTGCTACAAAGACCATGACTGAATGCCCTACCTTTGTAAGTCAGTATAGCAATGCATTTCCACTGTGGCCAGAAATGCTTTAGTGTTTTACATAGTCTCAGACAGTCATATATTACAGAAGACTTGAGCTTTTGCTCCTTTAATGTTCACTTATTTTTGCATTATTCCCATAAATGCTACCTCTAACATGATCTGGTTAAAGGCTGACAGAATGCTCTTGGTCCAAAGGGTCTGCAGTAAGCACATTTCAGCCAGAATCCACTGCAAGAAAAGGGAAATATGTCAAACTATGTTATTTGCAATAGATACATTCCACCTGGGAATCTAGCCTTGGGCCTTGTTGTACCAGTTACATGTATCAATCTAGGTCATAGGTTTAAATAACAAAAAAAGGCTAAATTACAGCTCTAATACAGTATATTTCCAATCTCCACAGCCAGTAAAATAGAAGCCAGCCCTTGCTTAATAAGAGTAAATATAAAAAACATAGCCAATTCACAGAAGAACAGGAGCTCTGCAAGAGAGCAAGAAAGTAACAGATAGCTTGCAAGGGGCTTTAGGCAAAGATTTTAGGCATATAAATAGCAATGACCTAAAGTTACCTGCAAAGTTGCAAAAAAAAAAAAAAACACCAATTTGCAACTGTTTCTTTTCACTTAGTATTATTTTAATTCCTATTATCATCAGAAATAGAGCACTAGAAATTCTGACATTGAATTGTGGGATTCTACAAATAACTGTGTATATGAGCATAGCTAAGTCCAGCATTTGGTTCACCCAAAAATGCAGGCTTTGGCAGGGGACAGAGGGTAGAATTTCCCAGGCAAATGTATCCTCTGAAGCTTCCTGCTACTGCTTCTCCAGTGTAACACATCTACGAAAGTGACGAGAGATGCTTGATATTCATCTGGTCCTCCCTGCAGATCAGCTGCCTGCTGAAGTAAAAGTAAAATTTTATTGCTCTGAAGGGATGAAAGTTTGAAGAATCTTAATGTATGTAGCTCAAACTCAGTTTGAAAGGGATGGCGAGGCAGGGGAAAGCAAAGGGGGAAAGAGGGAGGGAGACAGACAGAGACTGATTCCAAGCAAAAAATCAGGCTCAAAAAAGAAATCAAGCTCTCATCTGTAGAATGCACAGTTTAAGTGTTGCTTGAGGCTCAGAAAGTTAGCAGTATTTACTGGACAACTCTGTAACATAGACAGCTCATTTTCTACTCTAATGCTATCTATCAATCTATCTCGCAGGAAAGGTTCTTAGCTGCTATGCAGTCATTGTCTCCATTTACTATTAAAACCAACTGTTTTCACAATTTATTCTGCATACCTCAAGATCTTTTTTGAGACCTCTAGGCTTTTTAACAATACCTATAAGGAACATAAGAATGGAGTTATGTTTATAGTGTCTTGCAACAGAGCCAAATTCCAGATGAAAAGTGACCAGGAAACATTTCTCCTTGGTAACACTAAAATGCATTCCCATACAGCATACACATTTCTGCACATATTATCAGCTCTTAAACATTAAACTCAGCAGATTCCAGACCAGAAATAGCACACAGGAACTGGCAGCGGGTGGCTCTGAGTTGCGAGGTTGAACCGGATGACCCCCAGAGGCCCCTTCCGACTCTGACACCTCTATGGTTCTACAAGCTCATGTAACTTTGCAGTGCTTTCCTGGTTTTTCACATCTCTGACTTCACAAGACAAGTCACAAAGCAGCACCTTAAGATGCTTCAGCCAGATAGCACATTACAAATTCCTAGTGGCTAAAGCAAGAAAAGCTATAGTACAGACCAGTTACATAGAGATGTCATTCAGCATCTGCCCAGCAAGCAGTAATGTGACAATACAGTGTCCCCATTAGAATACAACTTTTTTCCCCAGATTTCTCTCTTAGGGAGCAATCCACACTTTCCAGCACTATATGCAACTTTGGAAGACAGAAAGGAAAGAGCTCAATTCAACAGCTGCTCTCAAACACACAATGACACTTCACAGTTAACTTGTGAGCCTCCTTGATACAATGCTCTGTATGGACCAGAGAACCAGCACAGTTCTCCACAGATATCTTACTTTTCTCCTAAGGCACTAAATTTCCGGCTGATTAAGATGGCACAGAATAAATAACCATTTCTGGAAAGCTGTGGTTCTCTTGTTTTCCAAGGAAGTATATTGTGAAGGAGTCATACTTCCAAGAGTGACGCATAAAAAAAAAAGCCCAGCACTGCAAAAGCACAATGAGTGGAAATCAATTCACTAAAATGAGGGAAGGTGCAACTTCCCCAGAACAAGCTTTGCAATTTTAAGAACACCAGCACCCCTCTCTATATATATGCTCTACATACCAAGGAAATCATTCTAGTCTAAAGGAAATCAGTCCCAGAAATGTAAAGCTGGAGAATCACAAACTCCATTTTAAAAAAGTAGGTAACAATGATGTTTCGGTAAAGGTTTAAAACCTGACAGTTGTCTCCCCTGTATTTTCATATTTCTTACCCACCATGGAGGATTACTGCCAAACAAGAAAACACTTTCCCTTTTATGCAACAAATCATTAAGCTTCTTACACAGGAAACCCCATTTCGGTATTTTCTTTTCCAACAGCAGAACACTGACTCATCCTACTACAAAGCATGAAAGTAAAACATTTCTTTTCCAAAGGCAGTCATGGCTTCAACTTTGTATGTCATGGTACAGGTATTTTAGGATAACCTTTAGACACACGAAGTTTGACATACACATACCACCCTCTTTAGCCCCCACCTTCAAGTATCATTTTCTGTTACTGCACTTCTCTCTATGGCCAGGCAGATTAGGAAAAGGCTCTAAACATTTACCAAACACAACAGGGTTCTACTGCTAGGTGAAGATTTAACCATTTGCTTAATTGCATGATGAAGCCCACAGATGATACTGAAGAGAAACTACATTCCAGCATTTCCTGCTGAAAACACCGAACAGCAGCTGATAAAAGCATTTTATCAAAACAGCACATTCAGCGCTCTCATTAACAAGAGAAATTCTATACAAGACAGTGTATCCAATGCACAACTAGATCTAGAAGCTCACTAAGAGGTCACGTGGGTGGTGGTAGACCTGCAGGGGCTTGATCAAGCAAAGCACAATCTAGCAGTCACACTTGTACTACAAGAAGAAAACAGTATCCATGCTAAGACACTGGTCTTGCTCTGGGTAAGTTCTGCTGCTTGACATCATCAGCTTCATATCACACACTAGATAGTCCCTGACTCTACTGTAGACTCCCTCTTGCAAACAAAAAGCCAATTCCCCTGTATAAAGAAAACTCAGAGTAAAACTGACCCGTATTTACCCACAAGCTAACGACATCAAGCACCAATGCTAAGTAAACGCTACTTAGCACAGGCCCCAGCTCAGGAAGACAAAGACAAATCCAAATACCAGAACTGAATCTTCAGAAATTCTTCCTGTGGTTCAAAGCAGAAAAGCCATTACAAATAAATGAATTCTAGAGAAGATTCTGGAAAGTTGCTCTGTGGAAACCCAGTAATCGTAGACTATCACAGTGCATGCCCAAGGAAAGGGCAAGAAGAACAGCACAAGGGGAGACTTGGCTTCCAAATCAAGTCCCTCACAATGATTTACATAAATAATTTGCTATGCACAATTTTAATTTTGAAAAAAAAAATCAAGAAACGTGGTCATAGACATACTTGGTACATAGAGAACAATGGTTCTCTCTTGCTCAGTACAGTAAAGTCTAGGACAGCAATATCTCACAACTGGATCTTCCACATAACCATGGAAGATTTTATCTGTCGTCTGGAGAGAGGAATTTCCTTTGGAAACAGCAAGTATTCCTGCTTCAGGACATGCATTTGCATGTGCTAGTAAGACATGAATATGAAGTTTGCTAATAAACTTAAAAAGAACAAAATAATTGTGGGTTTTTTTATGAAATGCAGAGCCAAATCAAGCATTTTCGACTGGCTTCTGGATAAGGCCTTGTGGATAATTTAGGACAAATACTTCTGACAGGAGGCAAGTTTCTAACATGGACTGTAAAGTTTAAATTTTTTAAAGCTGCAAAAAATAGTAAACTCAACTTAATTGGCTTCCTGAAATAACTGGTGAATTCAACAGCAAACAATTTGCCACCAAGACAATGGAAAACAAGAAAAAAATTCAGTCCTAATCTTCAACTTTATAAACTTTTGAAAGGCTATTCTCTAGGACAGAAATATTTGTGGAGCATTAGCTGCAGAAGTGCTTCTATACCTTGTCAACAGCAAAATACTGGGCTCTGTGAAAAATTCACTGTAATTTCAGAAATGTGACAACAAAAGCATGGGATGCAAACACCTGCACGTAGGAGCCAGGCTCCTTTGATAACTAATTTCAGTGAAAATTAAGACCATCAAGTATTCATTCAGATATCCATGTCTAAAATGGTGCACCTTCATTATAGATCTTGATAACAAGAACCCTACTCTTACATTTTCATAGGCTCAGCCGGCATGTGTACAGGGGTCCTCCCCTTAACAGCATTCAAGAGTCTAGTATGGCTTGTCATTACGCACATTTTCTCTCTAGCACTACAATTTCCCTCCCACAGTACATATTCTACATTCCTCGTAGTTTTTTGTCCCAAGCGTTAAGTATTGCTCGAGTCTCAGGACACTGATGAGCACGGCACATATCAGACAGAGAATCTGTGCAAGGGCTGCAGCAGGATAAAGCAAGAGGACAGATTAATCAGTATTCACCAGTATTGTGCCCTAGTGCCTGCTTTTTATCCCCCATAAACGAAATCCTGAAATTAGAGGAACTCGACCGTTAATAAATCAACTGTTTCAGTTCTTACGTCCTGAGGATTGATTCTCCTAAAGCTGAGAGGTGAGGGCTTCTGAAATTCTGAAGTATGTTCGCAGACTATTTTGAGACAGATTTTCCCCAGACATTTGCTAGAATAAAAGAATTTGTCTGAAGTAACAAGCAACACAACGACATGAGTTCAACCACTAAATGGCAAAGCGAGTATGCTTGCCATGGAACTGCATGAGACTCGCCTCATTCTGATGCTCTCAGAGGAGTCAAAGTGAGCATTAGAACTCGAAATAAAACTCAAGCAGTTTAAAAAAGAGCCAAAATCTTAGAGATGTCACACTTTCCTTCTCAACAGTAACTCCTACCTAATCCATCATATTATGTGCATGTAATAGCACATTTCCTGTATCAGTTTTTCCAATTATCTCCCTTCTGGAAAAAATTATCACCTTCCAGAAAAAATAAAATTAAACCAAATCTCTTAGTCTTCCAGTATGAGTAGTGGGAATCTAGCATATACCTCCCATGAGCCAGTCCTTTATGTTCAAAAGCACTCAGTATATATCACTTCAGTCACTTTCTCAAAGGCAATGGACATATCAGGTATGGTCCATTCTTAAGGAATATGACTCATGATGGGCACTTCTTAACAACACACAGCTGCAGGAGAATACCCAGAGCAAGAGAAGACATTTTTGAGAGCCACCCACCCTATGGAACTCCAGTGTCTAGTATTTTTCCAGCTTCTGTGCAATGGATGTCTCTAACCCTAGTCAGTTTTTCCAGCAAAGATTCTCAACTAGAGTTATACAGTGGGAATTCCAAAGCAACTGGCTATGTACAGACATATCAGCATTCCCTCCAACAGAGAGATGAAAAGGAGAAAATTCCTGAGGATTTGTATCCTCTTCTCTGCTTTCTGAATCCCAGCCTCCCCCTTGCCTTGGAATGAGCTCTGTAAAGCAGTATCAGTTATGTACAAGAATCTCAGCTCCCTTCCTTTGGAGAGTTTCCCCATAAAAAGCGAAAGGCAAATCCCAGGACAGAGACAGGTGCTGGAGGGGGGGGCAGGTCGCCTTAGGATGACTCGCCAGAAGCAAGAGAGCCAGCAGCTTTCTTCTTAGGGCGGGCTTTTACACTTCTCACTGGAAGCTGAGGAGAAATAAAAAGAGGCATCTTAGGCTAGTTTATTTTAACATCTAAATGTGTAACAGAAAGATGCAAGAATGCAGAGTGAAAAATAGGACAAAACAACAACAACAACATGACCCTAATAATGTCATCTGTTGTCTCAAAATGTCTGTTTAACCATTCTTTCTTTTTTTCAATAAACAAATCACTCAACATATCCATCAAATAGCACCCAGAACAAGGCACTCTAGAGAACAAGGTATATACAGTAGTAAAATCAAAGCCGGCTGTCCAAACAAAAGGTTAAACACAGATATTTCTGACTGGTAACATTCACATAACGTTTCACTGCTCTAACTTTTCTGCTTCTTAACTTCCATCACCAGTGCAGTTCTCTGAAAGCTGTAGAAACAACCTGAACTAATTTGCACACTTTACTTCTGTGTCTTACATTCTAGATATTGGTAAGAAGAGCACATTTATTCATCAGTGATGCATTCAGCCCTGGCTGGCAATCTCAGCGATCTCAGTCAAAGACCTTCTACCAGTCCTGCATCTGACCCGAAGACCCAACAATCTGAGCATAAATACCAATATGCCTGCAAAGGGCTTTATCAGTACTTGTGTATTCACAACAAACAGCATAGAAGAGTTCCTTCTGTCTTTTCATAATTTCACTTTGAAAAGTCCTCACTAGGAAGCTTCCACTCCAATTTTGAGTCTCTTGTTTCCCTGCTCCTGTCTAATACAGAAGGCAAGAAAGAAGAGGGGTCAACTCCAAAATAAGCCATAGAAAGATCCTAGCTAAATTAAAACGCATCTTTGGACAGAGATGTCCGTTTTTGGAGAAAATCAAAAGCCACCTGGACCTGGTCCTGGGAACTGGCTCTACATGAGCAGTAGGTTTGAACCAGGTGAATTCAGAGAACCCCTCCAACCTCAATTATTCTGTGATTCTATTACAAGGAGCACTGAAGCACATGCAAAGGTTTCCCATACACTGTAAAATCACGTTAACAGTACAACTTAAAATCATGCCCTAAGCAATAACTTTCCTTCAAACTATTTCATATTTAGCCTGAATAGCTTGACAATGTGAGTCAGTTATATAGCATTCTTTATCTTAGATAAAAATAATAACATTGGAGGTCCAAGTTGAATCAAGCAAATAGGACCCCAACTTCATAAAAAGGGAGAAGCATTTTATCATGTATAAATCAAACCACAAGAAACACGCAAGCAAGTGTCAAGACCTGGAAAGTAGCACCTCAAAAAGCATTTTCTACAAAACACACCTGAAAACACCTGGAAAAAAGATTGCTAAGCTCAAGTGATTCTTGGACACAACTGCATCTACTTTCATGTATGGTTTATTTTAATAATAAGAAATCAGGCATCTCATGTCCCACTGAATGGCTGTAAATACCTTGGATCATCATGTGAACATAAGGAGACAACTGAGCAATCACTAGTTACTCAAACTTCAAGAACAAACTCCAGGAATGGGGTATGTAGGACTGGTGTAATTTCCCATACCTAATGTGTAAAAGTCAAGGGAGGCCTAAGAGGGTACACAACTGCTGCATTTAGATTAAGAGAAAGTGGTTGTCCCAGGGATAAATGCCACTATTATGTATTCAGACTGTAGCAGATAGGAGAGAGGATATTTTCAACAAAACATGTTAAAGATATCTAATGCTCCACCCTTCAATACAAAATCCAGATGAAAGAAAAGCTGGGTTCTGCCTTATGACAGAGGCTTACAGGCATGATAAAAATGCAAAAGCTAGAGACAAGTATAGCAAGTAGACGACAAGTCCTCTGATGTGGGACTCAACTAGAAAAGACAGTCCAACAAAATTTATATATATACAGCTTCTAAATGCTGAGACTATAAAGCTAGAGCCTTTCAACCAAGCTCACAAATCAATGTCAGTGCTGGAAATTATCTATACACCAACTCACTTCAGCTTTCATCACCTTTTTAGAAGTTTTGAGACTCTGGGTACGTTTAGGAAGTTTGTCTCCTGCATCTTCATCTGATGGGTCTGTTCTAGTATCTGACGGGGTTCCATTAGACCGATGCGCCACACTGCTCTCCTCTCCTGAGGAGTAACACGAAGCTAAGGAACAAGAGCAAAAGTTTTAGCAAATACTGTTAAAGAATCTCATGAGGTTTAAAATGGCCCATCCTCAAGGAACACATGACAGAGAGACCATCTTGAATAATGACTATGGGATAAGTATGGAATAAGTACAGAGATGTAAATGAGAAGGTTCTAGAGAACACAATGCAACTTCTCACAGATAATTTACAATCTTGTACTCCTTTCTGAGACCCAAGGCTCAGGGAAGCCCTCCTGGCTCACAATCAGAGGTCTCATACTATGGCCCAGGAGGTGCTCTGTACCTGAGTCTTCAATAGTTTCCAGAAGACTTGAACCAGAGGGGTGCAGCTGTGGATCATGGCTTCGCATATGCACAGTATCTTCATCTCGGATGAGAGTGAGATCCTGCATGCTGAAACTTCGAAGCTTCTCAGACAAAACTCCCTGGCCCTAAGAGGACATAAAATTAGGGTGAAAGGCATCTCACCAAGATCATCTCACATGGAATTATTCATTCAGAAGAGGAGCAAAGGTGCCCTATTCCCCACTAGGGTACTCTGAAAAACACAGAGAAGTGAAAACAAGTAAGAGGTTAAAGCAAAATCCACTCCACTCCCCCTCTACTTTTTTTAAGTCAAAGGATGGGATTATCTGCAGGGTAACCTGGAAGGAAGGAAAAGCAGGTTGCTGCTAAACAAGTACTAGTATCCCTAACAGACCCACAGCACCTAACTGCTGGTACACAAAAATAAACTGCTGGAGAATTCACGAATATTACAGAAGGCACTGCATTACCTTTGCAGCTGCAGTAACCGCTGCATTGGCAGCAAGGTTTAACCCTCTCTTGCCAACTCGCATCATGGTTTCGTAGCTCTTGTCACAAGCCTGAGTAATGTATTCATCAATTTCCTAGGAATGCAACATGGAACATGGCATTTAGTTGCTCGTTACAAACATGATCAAGGTTTCCCCATCGTCACCCTTAAAAACACAAAGCTCATATCTTTTTTCAGACTATTAGCATCAGGTGTCATTGATCACATAACTTGAGTTTCTCTGCTAATTACAGAAAACATGTAAATGCAGCTTTAAAATACAGTATGCTATTTCCAAATTATAACTACTGAAACAAAGCAGTTGCTTATACCAACAATGTGAAAAAACAGACTGGCTACAGAATATGCTCCTCCTATCATATTTCAAGAGGCTTAACTACTGACAGTGACTGTAAGGGCTCATGACACTGGGTTAGCCAAACATGCTTTCTCAGCATTAAGCAAACTATTGGCTACACTGCAATCTTCAGTAAGCTGCAGTATGACATCATTGTCAGACACAGAATCATTCTACATTCACTAAGGTCAGCACAAGCAAGATTCACTGATTTCAGTTTTCACTGTGGCATAACTGAATTAGAAGTCAATCAGGTCCCAGACAGGTCAGTATCTTCCAACAAGCAAGTACCTTCTCCTTATTGGAGAGCGTTGGGTGCACAAACTTCCTGTAGAGGACACTGGAGCCCTTGGTGTAAGGGGAGAGCAGCCAAATCACAAATGCGATTTTCAGCTCGAAATAAAAGGGAAACCTGAGAGAAAGAGGCAAAAAAAAAAAAAAAGAAGAAGAAAGAGAAAGATGGAGAACTGGAATCAAGATCAGCACAGAGGCAGACGGAGATAACTAGCAGAGAGCAGCACAGGCAGAAAGAGTGTAGGCAAGGTAAAGGCTCAGAAACCAGAGAATCAATTATTCAGGTCAGAAAAGCAGAACCCTTTTTAGAATCCTAGGACATACCTTCTTCGAGTATCATTTAGTCTTTCATCCATAGCCATGAAAACTCCATAAACAGGGCATCTCTCAGCCCTGCAAACACACCAAATTACAATCTGATAGCTACTCTCATCATTCTGAAGTTTCTTCAGAGAGCATCCACCGGATGTTAACATCACATTATTTTCCCTTCTTAATTTCCAAAATTTTCAACTATGTATCTTAGTAATGTCACATTGCTGCTAAAGCTGATGGCTGTTTCTGAAACTTCTGACAGGTACTCCTCAGGTAAGACACAAAAGCAGGGCCAGCGTAAATGCAAAAGAGCAGGCAGAACCTATGCCTGTCCTCTCTAACACTAACCCAATAAAGTCTGAGAAGATACAATAGCAGAGATTGAAACAAGCGAATGCAAATTCTCTACTGACTCAATTAGTAGGAAGAAACTCCTGTTTTCAGAAGTCCTTTATGTGAATAAACTGAAGTTCTTACACTTTTTCGATCTTTGTCCGCTTTTCAGATTTTACGCAGGTAAAAACAAAGCTGCTGTGCACTTTTGTATGGCATGTATGGCTCTTAAGAAGATGAAACTTTTGACTAACATTGTTTCAGAGATGTATGCAAAGCTCAAGCACTACAGCAATGAGGCAACTGAAGATACCCTGTTTCAAAGTTGAAGCTCTGTAACAATGAATTGTCATTTTTGGAGGCCTCCATATTGCCAAGCATGACACAGAGCATCGAATGGAGTAACAATCTGCTTTCTTCTATTCCAGCCTGTCCCACCCTTCCTAGGGAAAGCCAAGTTCATCATGCAAACCACTTACAGCACTGACATGCGTGTGATCTGTTCTTCCACATAAAAGGCTGTCAAAGCAAAGTAGGTCCCTTCCTTCTACCATTTTTAAGGTGTGTTTCAGACTATCATTTTTCAACTGTATCAGTTCACATTAACAGCTTCTCAAAAATATTTTAAGTTATGAATGGATGAAGATCCTTTACAGATACTGTGCATTTACCCTAACTTTGCAAGCAAAGGAGTTGAAACAGCTAAAATGGCAGCTGCTACCCACAGTATCTCGAAACCTGCTAACTCTTCACAGGGACTGAAAACTCCTAAAGGAGACAAGAGTTGATTTTCTTAACATCCTAACACTTCTCCTCTCTGCTTAAAAAAAAGGCAAAAAACCAAAACAAAAATACAGCAATAACAAAAAAACCACCCCACAATGTGCCACTAAGGAACTCACCAAGAAAGAACAATGTCTGTGAGTGTTTCTGCAGTGGTGAAAAAGGCAAATACAATCCAGTACATCATCCACTTCACCTGCAAAAGAGTAATCATTCAACGGACATACATCAGAACCCAGAAAAAAAAGTAAAATGTCTTCTCAGTATAAATGACTCATCTCCACACATTAAGACATATTCAAAAAGAAGGCATATATAATCTGTAATGGACACATACTAAACGGTACATTTTGGTCTGAGAAAACATGTAGGATTACTGTGCTCTAAATAAACACATAGAGATACATTGAGGAATGCATGCCCTGGAGCAACATTATGGTGCAACAGCGTTAAGGTCCCAAATGACCTATCCAAAAGGATTTATCCATTCACTTTAAGTAAAGTTACACTCTTCCATATATCATGAATACCATAAAAAATATATACACGCACATATGTAAAAGCTTAAGTTTCAGCTGCAGCCCTGTATTTTCCTGATGTAAAGATTTTCCTTAGGAAAAAAGAAAAACAACAAACCAAGAAACATATTATTTTGTGCTAGCTCACTAGTAAGCATTCTTTGCCTTAATCATTACTCCCAGAAATCACACAAGCAATTAATTTTTCTTTTTAAATAAAGGCTCACTGAGAGAGGTATAAAAGCAAAGAACATGCCACATCAACCTAATCTTCTTGTTCAAGGTTTAGAGTAGATGTATGTACTATTGTGACACATTTGGATGCCTTTTATCTATCTCTCTACTTCCTCACACCCTTATCTGGGGCAGTATTTCTTTCAAAGCACAAAATAATTCCCCCCTAACAAACACAGATACACACTGCTGTTTTGGTAACTGGTTTCTCAGCTACAAGCTTAGAATTCATTCAGCTTACTCCTCAAGAGGAGTCAGCTGAATTATAAGGGAAATTGCTAGTTTTCTATCCTGTTGAGAATTAAAAAAGAGCATAAGTAGCAGATAAATGAAGAGGACACCTCAATTAAAAGCAATTTAACACCCTTAGTGTCATCAAGAATAGGAAAAAAGGACTAAACTGAATCAGGGAAATGCCACATACTAAATCCATACATTAATCAATCTATTAAAATTACACGAACAATTATGTTCATATAATAATGACTTGTTGACAATCCTTGCAAATACTATAAAAGCAGGTATTTCCCCAACCTTGCACGTGTTGGAAAATTTGGTAATCTGTTCTTGAAAGACTCTCCACAAGTTTCTCATAAAAGAAAATTAATCTGCCTCCAGCTGCTCCAACACAGTGAATGAGTAGTTAATAATCCAAATTATTTCCACTTTACTGTAAACTCTTTCACAAGAGAAAATAGCAAAAACTTGCATTGTATGGCTCTCTCCTGCCTTTTTTTTTCCCTTGTATCATCAGTTTGGACAAGACCAGGAGCCATTCAGCTGATCTAAAGCAACTTTTCAAAAAGAATGATTAAGTCCTCAGTGCAGCAACATGAATCAGCTCTTGTACGAAGTGTGTGAATAATGATAAATCTAAGTTTGCAAAAAGGGATCCAAAAGGGTGAGAGATTTCAGAAAGCCTATACACCAGTAAATCTTACTTCAGCATTAGGCAAAATAAAGGTAGTAATGGTAATAAAAGCAATTAGCAAATACCTACATATATATAACAAAACAAAGATTAAGGGCATTTTTCAGAAAAAAAAATCATAAGTATAGCAGAACTCTTCAGTTTCCATAAGACTCTGCTAGCTATAGTGCTTTCCTTACAGGGCAAGAGTATATGAAGTTTCTAAATAGTTTCTAACAGGTCTATACAAACACTTAAAGAAACAAAATCGTCAGGGATAAAAATGAAGGGACTACTGAGGATTAACAATTGGTTAAAAAAAAGGAAACAAAGGATAAAAGTAAATGGCCACTTTTCACAATGAGGAAAGTTACCAGTGGAATCCCACAGGAATCTGCTGAGATCTGTGCTGCTCATCTTCATGAAACATCTGGAAAAGGCTGTGAATAGTGAGATGACAAACTGTGCAGAAGATACTTTTCTAGCCAAGAGGATAGATAGGAGTCGATTAAAGAATTCAAAAAAGGATCCTGATTGATCTCCAGCTGACATTTTGTCTCTAAATGGGATTAAATACAAAGCAATGAATTTACAGTGTCTCCTTTTTCTTAGTGAAAACTATTGCATTTACATATATTAGTAGATTTCACTCAAAAGAGGTCACTGTCGGCAGCCTTAGTGTAAGCTTTGTGCTTATTTTTCACTCTGCTAACAGAATGTTTGGAGTATGAACTGAGAACAGAAAACATTGTTTTGTTACTGTTTAAATAAACATCACGTTCACATCTTTGATATTGGACACATCTCTTGCCTCTGTCTCCTTCTGGCACCCTACGCCCTATGCTTTAAAGCCAAGGGAAAAAAAGAAGTCTAGCTCCTAAACAAACTACAAGGATCCTACTTCTAGTTTTAGAAGTCCCTGCAGATGATCAGAAACTAAAAGACGAGAAAGCAGATGGGAAGAAGCCCTATTTTTTTCTTACAGATTACAAACACCTTCCCAAATTGTGGGTTGAATGAGGCTGCATTTTTTTTTTCAATTTACTAAAAGAAGTCAGGAGTCATTTGCTGCTCACCCTGATGATGACCAGCTTCAGGCACATATATAGTCTCCCGAACTTGCACCAAGAACCTAAACAAATTCAGCAAATGCAAAAGCAAAACCGGAACGTAGACTTGACCAACGCTGAAGACAACATGTAAAAAGAAAGAAATTGCTTTTAGGACAATCTGAGCTACTAGAAGTAGTTTGCCACAACTGATCAAGGATTTATCCTGAATTTTTATCATGGGGGCAGAGAACAGTACATTTGCACTGTACTCTGGTGTCACTGATGAACTGTTTGTGGTAGCTTTGTCTGTGTCAAGTTTCACTACACCACTTAAGCACGGATACACCTCTAAGACCTTTCTCCACCACCAAACCCTAACCAATGCTGGTTCTTAAGCACTATGAGCAAGCAGCAGTACATAAAAGAGCTAGATTTGAAAATGGGCAGAACAGCATTCAAGTTTTCACATGAAGAACATTTTGAGCAGATATTGCCCCTTCTGCTATGTTTTCTCCTGTCTTTCTACTTGTGTTGAAAAGGAAGAAGTGTTTCAAGTGTAACTGAATTAGACAGGTAACAGTCCAACATCTAACTGCTTATTTCTGATGCGGTCCTCTCAAGGAAAAATAATTAATATGCAAGTTTTCACAGTTCAAACAAATTTTCTCGAACCACTCTGCTGCAGCAATCCAGACTAACTACTTCAGGAAACCTATACCATTGAATCACTAAACAAACCCCAAAAATTAGTGCCATACTTTTCCACATCATAGGTCTTGTCTCAAGTGATCTACTCAGAATATCGCTTCTGTAAGAACGCAACACACTACCACAAAAAACATCTGGTGTTGTAAGCATGGTAATCGCAGCAAGGGTGTAGACAGAGAGAGGGAAACGGTTTCAGAAGGGAAGGAGAATGAAGTTTTAACCAACATACAACACTGATCGCAAGCAAAGTTGATAGGAAGCCACAAACTAAGCAGGATTATTCAACCCTTTGGAAGAAAACAAAAGTAGTACTGAAAAAGCAGTAAAGGACACAAAGCAAGGATAAAGTTACAAGAAAGAACTTGTCCTGGACTTTCACATGTGCTTCCAGACTGCAGTGTTTCCCCCACTTTCCCCTCCTCACTCAGCATCGCCTGAGAAAATACAGCCCACATTTACGGGTTGAAACCTCCCATTTCAGTAAGCACCCATCCTTGGCAGCTTTTCCAGAGACGACTGGAGCTGCTGCTCGGGCAGCCTGGCTGACCCGAGCCCCGGCGGAGCTGTTGTGCCATCGTCCCGGGGACAGGCCGGGGGCTTTCGAGGCGGCCGCGAAGGACGAGGCGGGTGCTGCGCCGGCACGGTGAGCTCGTACTCACATATTCCTTTACGTTTTTCGTCTTCACGGCCTTGTAGGAGGAGTACGCGGGGTAAAGGGTGCCGAAGATCAGCCTGCGAGAAGAACAGACCCCTCAGCGCCTCGCGACGCCCTGCACCGTCCCCGGCCGCAGGGGCGGGCACTCCCCGTGGCATGCCGGTGCCGGCGTGATGCCGATCTCCGGGCGGGGCTCAGCCGCCCTCACCGCGGCACCGCCCGTGGGCCGCAGCAGCCC
>NW_005054308.1:12541644-12543963 GCF_000277835.1 Geospiza fortis | reverse complement strand
GTGCTCGCATGGGAGGAGCCGACGCGGCGGAGGGAGAGGCCGCAAGGCCCTCAGCATCCAGCCGCGCTGCGGAGCCCAGCAAGCCCGCCCCGCTCTGGGGGAAAACTCCGCGTTCGCTCGCACCAGGCTGGGAGGGGCGGCGGGATCCCAGGAACGGAGCCACGGCAGCGGAGCGGCAGCAGCGAGGTAGACAAGTGGCGTTGTTGGAACGATGGCAGAGAAGCAACATGCGCAACGTAAGGAAAATTACAGGAGAGTGCTGAATTGAGATCACGGGCACTTGGGAGGACAGAGTAAGAGAGACAGCAGAAGAAGCCAACTTCCTTCCAGCTGCCTCCTCCCGGGAAATCAAGACAACAGCTATTACATGCTGCAAACAGGGTACTTAAGTGTAAAAGAGTTTCAGAGCTCCACGGCTCCGAGTTTCGCCCAAAACCGGATGCAAAACAAAACTCAACTAGCCAATACTGACGTTTATGTTATCAAACCAGAAGAATAAAGGCTGTTACTTGTAGTTTCCAGGTAATTTCAGTGTTGCCAGATACTCTTTCTCGTAAGCTGAGAGGTCAAGGATTCCTTTGCTAACTACACAAGCAAGGCTGAACAGTGTATGTGTTGGAATATCCTTAGTGCAGGGTGGGAAATGGGTATAAATGTGTATACTTAAGCATACTGCAGTACTGGAAACTGTTGTATTTTAACAGCTCACCAAGGAATACTGTTAAAAGAATCTTCCTCCTCAATCAATGCCAGAGTTCATTACTGGGTCCCTGGGAGCCTGTATGTGTATTACAGTCATGGATTGATTAGGCCCTGTACACAGATCTCTGAATCACAGAGATAACATAAGTTAGTTACATAAGTTGTTTTTTAATGGAAAAAAAATCACTAGAAATCTACCATGGTTCTTCAGCTAACGAAAAACAAAAACAAACAAAACACCAACAAACAAATGAAAACCCCCACCACTAAAAACCAAAAAAATCAAATCCAAAACCCCTCCCCAAAAAACAAATCTCACAAAAAACCTAACCAGCCAAACAAAACAAAACAAAAACGGAAGGAAGGCACTACGGCAAAGTCTCATTAGTTACCGATGGTTGCTGAAGAGCCTTTATGAAAAGAAATGAGACCAAGGAAAGAGTCATAACAAAAACAAAGAGCTGTTTGGGAAAAAATTTCTCATGAATGCATGAAATTCAGTATAATGAGCAATGAGACAAATACAAAACATTGACGACTTCCCATTACATGCAAGAGATGAAAACACAAATGTCTCTACAGACAGCGACAAAGAACATTTTGTCACAGTCTGCTTTTGGATATGAATGGCCACAAAATGATTGCATAAGAGACTCCACAATTTACACCACTGATGGCATAACTGACCTACTAATAGGATAAAAGGAATCTGCTTTCACACATCCAAATAACACACAAAACCTTCACCAAAATGACAACGTTTCTAACTGCATCTGTTTCCTACTGGTGACCAACAAGCAACAGGTCTGTTACTTGAGTATTTTGTTCATGCTTGGGCGAGTGGAAGATGCAAGCAGGAGAGGGAAAATGCAGAGATCTGGTGAGTAACACATATGATTGTGTGAGAGCGCTAAATAACTGCAGCATGGGTAAGTTACACCTAAATAAAATGTGCCTTAGTGTTTTAAGCTATTTAATGTGCCATGGGGCATTATGAAAATCTACAGTGCATTAGACACAAATGGTGGTAAGAATAACAGAATCTCAACATCATTAGAGAAGGTGGTGTTGTAAATATAGTGCCAGCTCACTGTTTAGTAGCATGTTAAGCTTTAGAACAACTTCAGAAAAGGTATTTTAAGCCAGCAATTTACATTTAGCAATAAGTTTTTCAATTTTTTTCCATATCATAAATAAAAATGAAAGATTAATTAACTGACCTCTCCACAAGAAGAAACTACTGGTAGCTTAAGGGCTATTTTTGCAATAAAAGTCAGCTGTAGGTTAAGTGAAAATAAAAATATTTATTAGTAGTATTCTTTTTATTAAGTTATTAGTAATATTGTATAAAGCTGTGTAAATAAGACCTAACCAGGAAAGCAATTCATCACTTGTTTTCAAATTAAGGCTGTATGGGGTTTTTTTTGCAGCTATGTTACTGCTGAAACAACTAATGATAAACTTGTGTTCTACAAATAGTCCAAATAGGTCACCAAATATCTATCAATCTGCTATGGCTAAACAACAGAGCATGGAAATCAAGTAAGCTGTTCCTCGAATAAAGCAGCTTAAGCAAAGCTACATTAAGAAAAATGCCAGGTCAGATTCAGAGATCCT
>NW_005054308.1:12491348-12541606 GCF_000277835.1 Geospiza fortis | reverse complement strand
GCTGAAGCTGAGGTTCAGGCAGAAGCTGCAATGATGAAGAAACAGCAATTCATCACGGCTCAAGAATATAGGATTCCCTCTGGAAAAGTTTAGCAGACTAAATATGGGTCTTGGGAATACAAGTTTAGTGGAAGAACACAATGGGAACCCTCTCTGAAGCATAAAAGTGCAGATTGTATTGGAAGAGTATCAAAAGTTGAAAGAAGTAAAGAAAACAGAAAAAGTGCAAGCTGACAGCCAAAAATGACGCTGTAAGAGCTGGAAATTGTTCTGAGAACATTGCTTTAACAGTTTTGCTTTGCGACTGAAAGCTGTTCTTTTAGAAGATACCTTCCTAGAGGAAACAGCTGTATTTTGTTGTATCCAGCTCTTGGAACTTATATTACCATTTTCCTATTAGACTATATAAAGGCAGAGAAAAATAAAAAGCTCCGCTGCAAGGCAGGGGAATGAGGGACATAAGAGAGGAAAGTAAGATGATTTCTGCCTGGTTATTTTTCAAATACATGGTGGGAACGTGCAGCTCTTCTTCAAAAGTTGAGAATAGGAATCTTTAAGACACCGCCAATTGAGAGGAAAGAAGCTGTGGGCTGATTTTAGATTCTGAGATGCACTGGAAGATAGTAAACACAAGCAGGCATTGGCATGCATACCAGCTATTGGGGTAAGTTTGGGGAAACACTGAAGTTGACAGTTGGAAGATAAGATTCATTACTGTAACCAGAACTGGGAAGATGCACTGTCAACATCTCCTTCTATGCTATGCTTCACTCACATGCTGTGTAGTTTCACAATCATTTTCCACTGAATCAATGCTTACAAGGTGTGGTTGATACATGAATAAATCACTAGTGTGTCATACACCTCAAACAATACCTCAACTGTAGAAGCTCAGAGCTATCAAAGGGCCATCAGGAGTGAGGAAGAAGGAAATTATACATACAGGGGAGCAATAGTTTTAGATAATATTCATGCCTCGTAACTTCTTTTATCTTATTTGGATTGTAGGTAAATTCCAGTTACTGCTTAGCATCGAACTTCACTGCTCCAATTCTGATTCCACACCTTCAGGTTTTACAAAAGGCTGTCCAAGAATCTTTCACAGAAACAACACACGGAACATAACTTTAGATGTGTTAGGTACTTATTTTTTCCTATATTTATGTTGCCTGGTACAGTTGCATCAGAGTAAAGATTTAGGTTTTGTAAAATTAAACCTTGCATGCTGCTACACTTTTATTCATTATCAAGAAAAGGGAGGCTTTTGCTTGAAAAGAAGTGAAATCTTCAGGCTGGGGACATTACACCTTTACACGGCTGAGTACACACCAACTTTCAGTATTGTGAATGCAATCTAAATTCACTAGGGCAGGCCAACAGCCATATATTCCTGAATTCTTGCTTCATCTTGTCTGTAGTTACAGAGGACATTGGCTAAAAGACATCAGAGTTTAAAGCCCATATTCAAAAATGGTGCTGCCCACTGTCTCATGCTCCTCCATTTAGTAATGGCAAGAGAACATTAGATAGAATAAGTGTGATGACTGCAGCAAACTATATTAAGTCATGTAACTCAAGTTTTTATTCTCCCTCTGCTAAAACCCCTGATTTTATGATGTCTGCTTTAATCTGCTTACATTCTATGTAACATACCAGCTGCCCCTTAAAATCTTGATCTAGAAAATACTGTGATAAAAACTACTGATTTTATGTCTTAAGTCAATTTTATAACCACTTTGGCTGGCTACTTGTGGTATAATCTCTGTGTGATATGTCAGAACAATTTGATGATCCTTGAGATCTCTTCCAACGTAGGCCATTTTATGATTCTATGGTATTTCTTAATTTTAGTAATCCCTCTGATTTTGGCTGAATATTGCTTCAGGTTGATTGTACTCCATGATTAGTAAAAAAGAAAATTCAAGAGACAGAAGCAGTACTTGATAGACTCAAACTAAACAAAGGTTTAGAATGAGACGCAAAACCCTTATTGTAGATCACTGGATTCAAAATTACTCATGCTACTGTATTAAGATATAGCCAAGTCTCTACCTTTTCGATCTTTATCCAATTCTAATGCTTATACACACAAATACACACAGAAATGAGGGAAACATCTCAGCTATAATTAATCTGTATGCACAGAGTACAACAGATGTGCACAAGAAATTGTACACAACAGAATACAGTGAAGCTGAATGATTCATGCATCTGGAATAACCCTTTTTATCTCCAGCAGATAAATTAGCCCATATTCACAGGACAGCTGCAAGGGTATGAGGCAGCAAAAGCCTGTGACTGGACTTTGCACCTAATAACCAAACTGAGAAGCTGCTAGAATGCCACATGTCAGTGAACAGAACTGCTGCTGCCATCACAACCTCCAAGGTCAGAAACCACGTAACTTTTACCACCCCATCCATATCTCCAGTAGAGAGGGCATCTCTGGACCTGCTGGGAAGATAGAGACAGGAAGCACAGTACAAGAGATGTTTTTTATGACAAGACTAATCCTCTACCCAAACTACCTCGAAGAATCAAAAATTAGCAGGCAGCTTGGTGTGCTCCCAGCACATACTTGGGATGCCAGGCTAAACCACATGAGCCTTCTGGCCAAGTACAGCAGGTCAAAATTAGCAGGCAGCCTACACTACCAGGGGCAGAGGCTGAGACAACCTCAAGGCAGGAAGATCAGTGTACAGGTATGAAGAAAACTGCCCAGGCTGTTACAGTAAATGACTTTTATTTTTTAAAAAATGAAATAACCGTGAACATATTAACAGGCCTGCAAGTGGCACTACAGTACAGCTGGAGATAAGGTCAATACATTTCCCCATGTACCTGGACAATGAAATCCATTGCATCAATGCTGACATTAGTAAATTCTGAATACAGTTCTATCAAGCAGGAACATTTTACTTAAAATAGTTCTGGACAAAGTTGACACCAAAAGTTAACTTCTCCTTCACTTTGGAAAGGATATATGTTTTATGGATGTTTTCAGGTAGCACTGGTATTGGGTGAATATTGCCTGCAGTCACCAGTGCAGGGAGAGATGTACAACATCTCCTTGTGAGAACAGAGTTTATACTCCTTTTTACTTTTCATTCTGAGGAAGCAGGGTGGCGTAGAGAGAGGGGGGAAGATAGGTGAGGTAATATGGGCAAGGGAGGTGGGATGTCAATTTCTATTCAATTCTCCTTTGGCTGTTTTTGTGCTATTTTGGACTGCTTTTTAAAAATCACTTCTTGATTTTATTGAAAGGAAGACTAAATGTAATACACCTTTCCTTGAAAATCCAGGAACAATTGTGGTACTTCAAAAATACTAAAAATATCTACTTTCATGAAATATTAACTGTTTCACTACAAACCTATTTTTTCACTAAATACACAATTCTCTTATTTCTGGAGTCTCCCTGGGGGAAAAAAAGTGGGTTCTCCCTTTAGTTCTGCAACTCTACAGTGTATAGAGAAACAGCTAGAAGAATGGGAGTGCAGAGAATAGCTTTATCCTTTTCCTCGGCCAGTATCTCACACAGGGAGTTTGTTTGCATTTCCGCAGTTGGGCTACTGTTGGTCACATTCTTTCAGCAGTTATCAACCAAGTCTGCAGTAGGACAACCCACCTCCAGCACGTTCTGTCTAACTTTGTGGAGACTAAGTAGGCATGAGGGAAAAAAACATCCACACACTTTCTACCATTTTTGATCATAATATGCAGGAACACCAAGTGGTTTCCATGTTCTTTCAATTTGCAAAAGGCCACAGCAAAGGGATATGGCACCTTTTAGAATCTGTAATTCTGCATTTAAGAGTGCGACCTTCCATTAGACCTTCAGTGTTGAGGCAGCGTAGAAAACAGTGGCTGAAGAGTGTAATACTGACCACACCAGCTCCCAGTGAGAAGCTTTTGCTCCTGCAGAGGAAGTCGTGTGCAGTCCCTGTATATACCGTGAGCAAAAGGCCTACTTGACAGGGCATTTGGAATTAGCAATTCCTACGATCTAGCTAGTTTAGATTCATGAGCTTTCAGTGTGCCAACAGCATCTTTCACTGCATGGTAGATAATGTTCTTCACCTGCAACAGGAAAAAAGAAAAATCAACTTCTACAGACTAACAAGGAGAGTCTTACATAGCTGTGCAATCAGCTTTTACAGCTGAATTTGTAATAGTTGGCAAGTATACATAAAATATATACTGTTTTGCTTCAGAATACCAACAGCACAAATTTTAACTGTCACAGATGACAAGTATCTTAGACACCTGCACTGATTTATTAACTCATTTTCTGGTCACCCAGCAACATATGTTTACTTGTGTTGTTTTAAGATAATTCCTTCTCTTGTGAGAGCTAGGAGGAAGTGCAGTACAAAGTTATATATATATATTAGTTTATTTTGAAAAAGTCCTTGTGATCGAAGTCACTTAGAGACTCACATGAATCAAATCTAAAATCTGCAAGAAAATGATATGGTTTAATCCTATGAAAACTAGTATGATGCAACAAATCATTTTGTTGTCTTTGCATGGAGGCTAGAAATACTTCAAATTTGTGAATCTTGCAGAAAGACAAGCCCAAGATGAGAAATCCATTAGTACTCACTGCTATATTTTTCACAGTTACCTATTTAAGAATCAAAGTTCTGTCTAGTTTCTGATTTTTTCTGATCTAAGTTTATTTGAAATCTGTTTCCAGGTGCTGAACAGAACAGTTTCACCTCCTGAGTAGCTCAATTGCACTTGCTCAACTAACTGGCAACCACCATCATCTTTTCCTGATGTACATGTGACCTCATATTTGGTATAATTTATGCAGCTGTTATTGTCTCTGTGTATTTTAATACATAAAAATATAGACAGAGGTTTATATAAAAATATACATTAAAAATGACATTTTTTTTTTAAAAAAGATGGAGACAAATACAACCAGTATTCCTTTTCACAGGATTACTGAGTTGCACTTTTCTTGTTTTTTTTAATAATAAGCATTATTCATTTGCAACCTCTTAATTTACAGAAACATTTCTGCATTTATATCATCACAGCTGAAGAGGTACAGTGTTAGATGTCAGAATGAGAGTTGATACTACTTCTGCTTTCCTTTATAATCCCATGAAAATTCACACAGAAATTTATAGCAAACTTTCACTGAATTCGTATGCGACAATTAACATTGTAGATTCTGACATCCTTGGGTGACATTCTGGAGAGTGACCATATACTGTGTACTTCGATGAGGACAATCATTCTGCAGATCTCGACCCTCCTTCCTTTCACATACGTGTAATTACTGATACACAAAAAATGCTGACAACAAAATCTGCAAACGGAGCAGTTACTAAAGTTGCTTCAGAAGCATCAGACAAAATCCAACACAATATCGTGTGGTCTTCTCTCTGTACAACTTACTGTCTTACATCCAGTGTCCTTGTGTATCTATTATGTTCTGTGCATAATTATTAGTTGAAGCAGTCACGGTTCCTCAAGCCAAATCACATTTAATTTTAGGACTAACATATGTTGGATAAGACCTTTAAGATCATCGAATCCAACCACACAGCTAACACTGCCAAGTCCATCACTAAACCATATCTCTGACTTAAATAAGCCATTCGCTTTCAGAGGAGTTTTCCTTTAGGCAATAAAGAAACAAATGTAAGAGTACTTGGTCAAAAAAACATCTCTCTTCAAAACAAAGCACTTCTCTTTCCTTTTTAAGATTTTTTTTTTTCTTCTGGTCTACTCTGTTGTCATTAGGATGCAGCCATTCAAAAAACTTATTAATACCAATGCATGCATTAATCTAATGGAGGAAAGTTCTGTGGAATGCAGAAGTCTATTACTAATTTTTGTTTACATAATACTGTAGACAGAAGTACTTAATTTTTAAGTAACGTACCTATCAAATGAGAACCTCCAGATTTGTGGGAAGTCGTTACTCTTTCCTTAGAGATACATTTCTAGGACTGAAGTAAGCTGGCCAAACACAGGATGTATTTAATGTTTACTGACATAAAATGGTTACCTGCAATTTATCCTCATGGTTTGTATGAGTATTAGACAGATGCCTGAACTCCTGGGTCAGACGGAAGCAGTGCTTCACATGTTCAGGAGATACAAAATCTTCTGCCACTTTAATGCAGCTGTACAAATTATGGACCTAAAAATCCATATCAAATGACTGATATATAAACATCAACAACAACAAAAACCAAACCCCTAGAACCCCCCCCACATATTTAGGCTCTGCTACATTTACTCATCAAAAGCAGAAACTGACAGAGTTGTATCTAATAGTAAAATGAGAACAAAATACATGACATCTAACAGGTTTCCTGTTCTCCCATATATATTAGTGTTCCCTAAAGCAAGTTCTCTTAACCTTTGAATTTGGTTTCCTTGGCTGAAGTTTCACTACACAGAAATGCTTTCCCTCCATTCATCCCAGTTTTCTTCCCGCCTGTAATTTCATCAGTTATGTACACATCATTCAGATATTTACATAACTTTTAGTAATGTAAGAACTGCATATGTAGAAAAAGAAACCTTAAGTGTGCAATATCAATTACCAGTTATTTTAAAACTCCAGCTGTTGTGCCTCCAATTCAATTCTATCTGTCAATATGGCCTAGAGTTGGTATATTTACCTGATGGGGAGCACCTGCAGGAATGAACACGGCATCGCCAAGGAACTGTACTATTGCCCAGCCTTGCACACCATACTCATCATATAGTCTCTTACGTAAGGTCTGGTCCAAGTACCAGCTTTGGTCATGAATGGGGTCATGATCTGGAGGATTTTCTTGGCCTTGTTCTTCTCCAACCTAGGGCCAAGATATGGGGTGGAAGGAAACCATGACACAGCACCTTGATATTGCTGGCTCACAAAATGGTCTGTATCTAAAAATTTAACAAGCTATTTCAAGGTAGAACATGATTTTCATCAAGGTCATTTAGGTCTTAAACAGCAACATGCATTAGTATGAAGATTCCAGACCACGCTGCAAACCTGTGAACATAGTAACTATCAGTGCCCTCAAAGAGAGAAGTGCAATACCTACACACTTGATGTTGATAGCAATTTGAATCATTCAGCTGCTATAAGCAAGCTAGTCAATGAACCCTGTAAGCTCAAGCTTTCTTTGCAACCAGCATACCTTCCGGAGAAGTTCCCGTATCTTTTCAGCATCCTTGGCAGCATAGATGTGCCACAATGCTCCAGGTTTCTCTCTTCCTTCATGGATTCGCTGCTTTGTTACGTCATCAGCATCTCCCTCATCAATTGTTTTCAGAACCTCTGAAAGGGGAATCCATGTAAAAACTGCTCATTTTTTGACACAGAGAAGAGGAAGGAGCATTTTGAGCTCCTAAATTCAGTCACACTGCAACTGTTGCATCGTATAGTACCCTTTCTAAGCCCATCAAGCTTCATTTTAACAGAATTCAGTGAATGTGTCAAATGACAGCTAATCACAAAGCTCAGTCTTGAATTTAAACTAAGCTACAATTATTCAAATAGAAGGAGAAGAAAGGGGAGTAAGCTACTCTTTCTTCTCTTTTCTTCAGGAATGTACCTAATTTCTAGCAAAACTCTGCTGCTCCCACAGTTGGAAACTAATGAAGCATTACTGCACTTTTAATTACGTGCTGCAAATGTTGCAAACTGCCTTGTATATTTGAATTATGTATCATAGAAATGACAAGCTTAAACAATAAAAGATACTCTTCTTACAAACACAATTGATTTTTACTGTACAGAAAACAGCTTTCCTTAAGCATTACCATCATCATGGCTCCCTTCCCCAATGGGAATCCCAACATACACCATGACGTTAACAGCATCAGACACATCCAAGTGCAGGTTTGTGGTACCAACTCGTCTGTCTTCTGCAGTAATTAAGCCTATAACAGAGTGCAAAATAAAATAAAATTCTGTGACCAATCTCTTACAGAAATAACCTAGCTGAAAAACCCGTTTAAAAAGCTAACTTTGTATGGTAATGAGAGCAGAAAACAAAGTCAAACAGCAACTGAAACAGGTATATTCATGTCATGTGTAGCATAAGTTAGAAGTTTACTGATAACTAATATTTTTATTTTACAGGAAAACAGAAGCAAACCTAGTTTACCCAAGTCATGAGAAAACAAGCATTTTAACACCAAAGCCATAACTTGTACTTTACAATTTTCTCTCTGAGAGTCTTTTATACAGCCCGTACTAGAGAATTCAGCTATCATAAGCACAAAACAAGTCTTCCTATGCTTGGAGGAAAGAGAGAACTGCTTTAAATGGCATTAGCATCCTACTGTGTGCAGCAAGTCAATGGTCTATTAGAAGTACAAGCCTCCAGACGTTTTTTATTTTCTCATACTATCTGTAAAATCCATGACCAGCTGAATTCACAGCAGTTAGTGATCAACTCATCATTAACAATTCAGATTACAATTCAGTAAGGAGAAACACCTGCAGACTCAAGTGCTTGTACCTTTGCATGTTGAAGGAACTTATGTGTCTCTCAAGTGACTGTAAGTAATGGAGAAAGACTTCAAATGTTTGCTTCTTAACTCTCTGACCTTCTTATTAACATGTTCCCTTTTTTTTCCTCTGGCCTTTCAATAGCACCCTCTCTTTCCACCTCTGCTTAACCATCTCTAGCAAGGAACATGGCAGGGAACCAGAATATTTGAAAAAAAAAAAAAAATCTTTGTATCACCAAACAGTAACAGAAGCGTGCGTCCACAAGAGTTTTCAGGATCACCATCGTATTTATCTATTTTCTGTTTAAAATACAAGCTTCTGAAGTTAGGAACTCAACCCACTGAACAGCACCTATCATAACAGACCAGAAACAGGTCAAAGTCCCCAGAAGGTGGGTAATTTTCCCCTTAAATACTTCAGTTGCTCTCAAAAACATACTAACTTTTCCTTGAACCCTGTATCGGTATTATGCCTGTTATATGTATTAATAATTGTTTGCAAACTTAACTTACTGTATGTACATCTCTTGGATACACAAAGCAGAAAAGGGCACATCTGACAGAGAGAGAGCTAATGTAAGAATAGATTTGCAGGACTAAATGAAAAAAAAGAAATAGCAGGCTCTAGGATAAGCACTGTGTTTTGCCACAGCCACAGCCTTGTGTAACACCACAGCCTTGTATTTGCCCTAAGTGTAATAAAGAGTCACAAAAACCAGTATCTGCAGACCTATACTCACATACCATACGCATTGTACATTTTAGGACCCAAGTCAGGACGGACAAAGTAGCTTGGCAGCCTAGAAGCCAAATTCAGTCTGCCATCTCTCTTGGTATATTCAGGAAGAGGAAGATTTTCCATCAAGTCCTCAAACCTAGAGAATAAAGACAGACAAAGGCAGGTTATCCTCCTGTAGCACCTACAGCAGTCCTGTCAGCACTGATACTAAAGGTTACTTACCTTGTAGGCATCATATCTCTGAAGTCCTCCCCTGGAGGCCAATCCTTTAACTTTAGCACCATTGGCTGACCATCATCTGACCTGAGCCGTTCTGCAAGAAACAAATTAAGATTTCTTCATGCAGTATCTTTTTACCACAGCCCACTACCTTGTTAAAGCTGCAAGGGTTTTTGTACCTCTTACAATGCACAGCAAAATGGATCCTGGTTTTGTTTTGGGCTTCCACGCAATATCATAGTATGATCAACAACAGTTTAACAACTATATAAGTATACATACACAGATATAATCACTGACAGCAGAAGTTTGACAGATCTTGCACAGCTGCTAAGTTTCAGAATAGTTTTTATTAAGCTTCAAAAGCCTTTCCAAAACATTCTTCCCTACTCCTTTTACCAAAGTCTGTGGGAGTTTTATCATTAATTTCAAGAGAAGTGGTACTTCTATAAAATTAAAGTTATTGGTTCTTGTTCTGAAATCAATCCTAACTTCAGTGTAAAGCAAGAAACCATCATACACTACATTCAAAAAAGCTAAAGAGCAGGTGGTCACAAAGGAAGATAGCCATTAGTTTCCTTTAATTCTTCTTTGCTGGAGGAACTCAAATTATCAGAGTGCCAAAACCAAACATTTGTTCTTCACTTTAGGAGTTTTACACAAGTCCTGACTGGAAACAGAAACTGAGCAGCACAGAAAGATGGCATTACATATGCAACAGTGGATGTATGCTATGACAGTACTGACCATATCAACTGCTGTTCTACCTCAGATCTTAGGGCTAAGAGAGTCTATCTGGAAGTGGTACGAAAGTAGCAGAGAACTCACTGTAACATTTAGAGAAAACCATAGCTCACTCTTCTACCAGATTTTTCACAACTCTACATGAAGCCACCAATTAAAAAACTAGGTGTACAGCAGTCTTAAGAATTTAGCATCCCCATTTCCCCAGAGAGTAACACCCTTCACTGCTTCCTACCTTACTGAGAATTGTCAGCCAAACAGATCTAGCAGAGCTCCTGACAGCATCAGAAGAGAAAGCATATCTAAGAAATTAGGACTTGGAGATCTGTGAATCGCATCGGTGTTACATATCAACAGGCTACAGAAGACAGCCCGAGTTTGCAATATAAAAAAATATTTTATTGAAATTAAAAGGAATTAAGAACCGCAGATACGTAGCGACTGAAGTGACTGATTTAAAGATAAACTTTGATAAGCTACAGATTTTAGAGAAGAGAGCGAACTGAAAAGCTCAAGGACTTGAATTTCAAGATGTTTCACAACTTCCCATATTCAAGATTTTGAATTCGTGAAGGCTCTTTGATCTAAACAAGATCCAGTTTGTAGGGAGGCTATTCAGAAAGGACGGAGTAAAGAACTACTTGGATGATAACATACAGATCTGACAAATTACATGAAACTGGACAAACCCCAGAAAATATCAGCAAAGAAAAGCAGGTGTAAGAAGGATCAAAACAAAAAGTCAGACCTTTCAAAAGTCCACTTTGAGCCCAAAAATATTAAAAGAAACAGCAAAAGATTGAAATTAATTAAAGTATCATATAGAATAATCTCAATAACACCTCCAAAGTCAGTGGCTGTTCTACATCTCCTTGGTAACTTAATGTGAGGGCAGGAGCCAGCCACATATTTAAAAAATTTAGAGTTCATGTAATGCAGAGAAGTCAGAGACATTAGGTAATCTACCAACAGTTTTCGTAAGAATTAGAATGTGAAATATCTGGACTAGCAGCAAATAATATTCCTCTATCCTAGGGACTGAACATGGCTGAAGAAACTCTAAATAAAATGTATTTAAAAGAAACTATCAAGAGTGATAAGGTTTTCCAACCTAGGTCATTAATATTTCTCATGTATAGTGTGGTAAAGGCTTCGTCTAAAAGAAAAGACAAAGGTGATTTTGCTGAAAGAAGCATATCTGTCTGGAGACAAACTGCAAGTAACATTTCTCAAAGATAACTTGACCATACAAATTCACTATTTTCATTCATGACTCCAGCACAAAAGTGAAGAGTTTGTGAACTTTCCCAATTACTGTCAATACACAAAGACCACACCATTATATCCTCCAAGGCCATTTATTTCTGATTAATAACAAAACCAGTATGAAATTTAACAGTACAAAATACAACACTCTGTACTAACCATATAAAAAAACAAGTCAAAAGCAGGGAGTTTATTGATTGGAAAATTACTAGGAAAGGAATATTCTTGGTCTGCAAATCTATAATTTTGTTGACTGCTGAATGAACATTCCATTAAGTCACCCAACAGTTCACCATTTCTGCAATATGCACACAGCAATAAATACAGAAAACATTTTATATACAACTCTAAAATCAGCAATACTGCAATGAACTTTTACAGCTCTAACACCTGTACCAGATCTAGGTATACACAATCTAAAATGGAGCACTCAGCTTGTCAGAAGCTCTTTAACCTGACCTATTATGTCCTCAGAAATTTTAGTTGGTTAGTTTCCCCATCCACATTTGACAGAAGGTTTTCTCAAAGACCTTGAGCATTAAATAATGTGTTATCATGTGAGGCACGCATATAGCATTGCTATTCATAATAGATATAAATTTGCATTTGTATGTCAGATTTACTTGACTGATGTATTCCACCAAATCCAAATTTTCATATCGAAAGTCTCCGTCTGTTTTAGGAGAGCAGGTTCCCTTTAGTTTTACAATAAAAACTGAGGTTGAAAGGAGAGCAAAGGCAGACACACTACTTACTTTCTTAAAAATGGTACCTGAGGATTAATTTCACTGCGAAAAGTTAAAACAAACAAACAAACAGGCAGTTTCCCATGAAATTGAGCATTTTTTGACACATGAAAGTTACGCATACCAACACACTGCAGTACAGACAGTTCTCTTGGACAGTCCTGCCCTAATCTCCACCAATAAAGCATTTTCCAGGGTGTGCTACATATAAGGAGCAATGGCTTCTTTGGATGAGACTGATAGGTATTCAGATTTTTTCTTCATTTATTTTTTAGGAAAATAGGTGGAAAATTAAGAGTTGAAGATAACAAGACAGACTGCTCAGTCAAACTAGTCAGCCATAAATATTACTTACTAGATATTATCTCAAAGCCATCCCAGAAGTCACGCACTTTCACGTCTGAAATTATGGCACAGTTCCTGCAGTTCACCAAATCTACATCTTGATCTCCAAATTCCAGGCTGAAAGCTTCTGGTTTCCAAAGTTCTGACTTCAACTTCTTATGGACACCAGATACCAGCACGGGCTGAGAATACAAAGATGAATGCTTACTCCACCATAACCAATTATCTTACATATGCAGCCAAACTTTCTCAAGAGAGCCAAGACTCCTGGCTACCACCATATAAAAGACATCACAAATCTATTTTCATCATGTCTGGCTTTTGTGCATCAAGCAAATAACCAGAGTCAAAGCAAACTTCAGTTCCACGCCATGTGCAGTTGCCTTAGAAGTGGCGTTGGATTAGACTTGCCGAGGCAAGTGCATTAGGTCTCCATGGCAAGGTGTTGGCAGCAGGTATAAGCTCTGTCAGAGGAGGCTGGGAGCTGCCCCATGGTGGACACAGATGGTTCCACCGGGCTCAACAGACCCATCACCGGCAAAAGCTGAGCCCACAACTGATGCTGGTAGCATTCTCTGTAATAATGAGAAAGGGTAAAAAGTTCTCCACAGATGACACATGCGCGCGCGCGTGTGTGTGTGTGAGACAGAGACAGAGACAGAGAGAGAGAGAGAGAGAGAGATACGGGGGACACGCAACACACGGATGGCAGGCAGGAGGGAGGGAGAGAAACAGCTCTGCATGCACCAAGGTCAGTGATGGAGGCAGTGCTCGCAGCCCATTGAAGAGCATGGTGAGGCAGGCTGTCCCCTGCAACCTGTGGAGGACCACGGTGAAGCAGAGATCCACCTGCAGTCTACAGAGGATCCACTGCAGCAGAGGGATATTTACTGGAGGAAGTCCATGGAGAGCCCATGCTGGAGCAGGTTTTGGCAGAAGCCGTAGGGAGAATCCCACTTATAAGCAAACTTTCTGGCAAAAACTGCCCACTAGGGACCCACACTGGAGCAGCCCATGGAGACAACTCATGTTAGAGTCATTTGTGAAGGACACTATCCTGTGAGAGGAACTCCACACAGAGGAAGCAGCAGGAAAGTGTGAGGAGGAAAGGGCAGCAGACACTGTGTTGTGAACTGACCACGACCCCCATCATCCCCCCTGCAGGAAGGAGGTAGAATAGTCAGAGATGAGAGAGTAAAGTGGAGTCTTTAGGAAAAAGTTGAAGCGGGTGAGGAGAGGTAAGGTGTTTACTGATTTGTCTTTCTTCTCTCCCAGCCTACTCTCTTTTTAATTTGCAATAAATTCAGCTCCTTTATCACAAATTAAACCTCTTTTGCCCATGACAGCAATCCCTAAGGGATCTCCCTGGCTTTATCTTGACCCAAAAACTTCTTCACCTGATTTTCTTCCCGTGTTCTGTTGAGAAGGGGGAGTGAGAAAGCAGCTGGGTAGAGGGGTTTGGCAGCCAGACAGGGTCAATCCACCTGTGGCAGTAGAGTAGGTGGAGAATCCCACCACCTGACCTTTTTCTTAGGCACACATGCAACTACCACTAGAAACAGCATTTGTAGTAAAGCCTTCTCATGTGAAATTTTTGTATTTTAATATGAATTGTTTAACTATTTCACTTGTTATTTATGTATAATCACGGATCAACATTAACTCTGTAGGACAAAACCAAGTAGTGGAGAAAAGGCTGCTCACTTGCAAAAGGGGTTTTAAGATGCTTAGGCTAATGATGTACATGTATACCAAACAGATATTTCAGTAGCCTCTCCCCATAAAAGCATTTAAAATGCTTTAATTAATTAATTATTTAAATTAACCTCAAAGCATTTGCTAAACTGACAATTGGGAAAGTTATACCAGACAAACCTCCCAACACTGCCAAAACTTTTTAGTTCCTCTCACCCTGCCATCTCAAAAGAGAGTTGCCAAACTTGAGAGAAAATGAAGAGGGTATAAAGTGAACTTGCACATGAACTATTCCCACCTGAAAAGCTTTAGTTCAAATGGCAGTTCCCATGGCTATGCAAGTTTGAATTAATTCCAAGTTGTGCCCTATACATTAACAATGTATAGTGATAGTGGGTCTTGGTTTATTCACATGAAGAGCTCTGCACAACCCTGAGAAGCACACATGACCCCAGATGTAATATCAGTGTCCTAGGCAAAGATACCTACAGAGCTATATACAAGCAACTTCAAAGTTATGCTGCTTAAACACACTCCAGTAATCAACTGCTGCTTCTTTTGTATTGTCCAATAGCCTCTAAAAGGCCTCGTTTTGATTTTAGTCCCTAAGGGAGGACAACTACTGACTCAGAAATGAATGTAAAAATCCCAAGTCTGGGGATAATGGAAATGGCCTTGGTTTTCAAATACAACACAGCCATTAAGTTCTAGAAGGCAGCAATGAAACCTCAACTTCAGATGAGTGAGATTTAAGAAAACAAAAAGGGGTTGTTTACTTTACTCCTGTGGATTTCGGGGGAATGGGGAATGAAAAAAAGCAAAAAAACCCACAGAAACATTTAGACTACCCTCACACCAAAAAAGAGTATTTTCTTGTGTTGAGGCTGAACTTTCTGCACCCACTCCCACTTCTGTCAGTGGGCACTGACAAGAAGGGCCTGGCTCCCTCTTATGATTTCCTCCCCACACTCTCCTGAGCCTCCTTTTCTCTAGGCTGAACAGTCCTAACTTGCTCAGCCTCTCTTCAGCTAAGTGATGCTCTAGTCCCTTCATCATCTTTGTGACCCTTCACTGGGGGTCCCCCGCCCCGCCTTCAAAATTGGGGAGCCCAGAACTGAACACAGTAAGAGGAACCATCACTTCTTTTGACTTGCTGACAACCCTCTTTGTCATGAGGACACATTCTTGGCTCACAGTCACTCCCTTGCCCACTGGGACCCCAAGATTCTTCCAGGCAAAGCTACCTTCCAAATGGTTGCTTCTCAGCAGCTGCTGTAGGGTTTTATTCTTCCTTGATGTACAGGACATTACATTTTCCCTTGCTGAACATCACTAGATTCTTCTCGGTCCAATTCTCCAGCCTGTTCAGACCCTCTGAATAGCAGCAGAAACCATCTGCTGTATCTGTCATTCCTCCTAGTTTTGTATTGCCTGTAAACTTGCTAAGGCTGTATGAACCCTACCCCATCTAGGTCACTAATGACACGACAAGTACTACTCACTGCAGAAGTGACCCTCTATGATATACCACTAGTGATAGTGCTCTCACACATGGCATTTCAGTCAGTTTTAAGTCCATCACACTGTTCACTTACCAAGTCACTTTGATGACATTATGACAGCGTAAAAAGCCTTTATTAAAGTTAAGACAAAAAACATCCACTACTTTCCTTTCATGTACCAAGCCAGTCATATCATCACAGAAGGCTACAAGGCAGGTTAAGCATGATTCAACCAGTATTCCTGAGCTCCTTTTCTCTTCATGACCATATCCCCACGGGATTCTTCCAAGCAAGTATCTGAAAAGGCAAAAGCCTGCTCTCCCAAAGCCCAAATTTGTGATCATGATTTTTTGTTTTGCTCCCTCCTCTCAGAATCTTGCCCTGAATGCCACCATCTAATAGTCACTGCAGCCAAAGGTGCCCCATATCTCCACATCAACCACCAGTTCTTCCTTGTGTGAAAGCACAAGGTCCAGAACGAGCGCCCTTCCCTAGCTGTTTCCTTGATCAGCTGTCTCAGAACATTGACATCAATGCACTTCAGGACTCCTTCTGACCTGTTGTGTTGTTCCTCCAGCAGGTATCAGGGTGGTCCCATGAGGCCCAGGAAATGTGAACACAGGGTTTGCTCCAGTTTTCTGAGGCCTTATCACGTTTTTATGGTCAGCTGGTCTGTAGCAGATACTTGCCATAATGGTGTCCATAACTGCTGCTCAATAATCCTGGCCCCTAAGTTCTTGGATGGCTCATCATCAGTTCCTACACAATTTCAAGCATTCTAGGTTCTTCCTCACAAAAACAGCAATGCTCCCTGCTTACTTTCCTGGCTTGTCATTCCTGCATTGTCCTTCCTGAATAGCTTCTACCTATTCCTTCCCATACTACAGTTGCATGAGCTATCACACCACTTTGTCATACCAATGAGATCACAGCTGTGCAACTGCACATTAATTCCTCCTCTTTGTTCAATGTGCTGCATGCATTAGTGTACAGGTACTTCAGAAAGACATCTAGTCATGCTGATTTCCCAGAAACAGTGTGAGAGCTTTCTTCACAATGCTGTGATGCACACAGATCCTTACTTACATGCATATACTTGAGGTGGACATCTTTCATCCTTTGTTTCTTGAGTACGGGATTATCCCTGTTCACATCACCTCACACTGCTTTCTTGCCAAATCAATCAATTCCTTCCTTGATATCACTGGTCATACTCTCCATTCCTTGTTCCTGCTTATAGCTTTTCTCATAAGGTTTGCCTGTTGGCAAAGATCCCTGGGGCACTCTTTACAGCCCTCAATACATTCACAGCTACTTCCCCACCGAGTCAAGTGCTCAGTTTTGGGTTCTTTTGGTGTGAGGGTTGTCGGGATTTTTTACTTGTTTATTTAATTTTGTTTTTGTTTTTTTTTTTTTTTTTTTTGCTTAGATGGATCCTATCTCTTCCACACAACCCTCAATCCTCAAAGAAGTTCCCATGATCACAAAACCCTCTTGGTTAAAACTGGCTGTGCAAACCATGGTTGACATGCAGGATCTGTCCACTCCCCTACCCTTCACTGGCAGGAGTAAGAAAACCATGAGGGCTCCACGGCCTTGATTAACACTTCCAGAGCCATACAGCCACTTTTGATACTGTCCCGGTCTCCCCAGTAGAACTCTGAGTGCCAATATGGAAAAGAGGCAGAGGGCACGTGTTTGAGGGACAGATAAGCTTTGGTAGTCTTCCCACTATGTCCCAAATGTGACACCCTGACAAGCAGCAAACCTCCCTAAGATAACAAACCAAATACAGCAAACTCAAATCTGAATATACTCCCTCATCCCAGCAAAAATAGTAACATTAGGGCAATTAAAAAGTTTAAGCATATTCTACAACAAACACTAGGAATCACCTATGAGTAAAATAACTTTTCACAGTACCTTTCACAGGATGTGTAGAAAGCGTTGCCTGGCAGACTTTAAGCTGATAGCTAAACCAGCTGTCTTCAGTGTGGAAAAATAATGACATTTTGATCCCTGCTGTATTCACTTGACCATTTGTAAACAGCAATTAAAAGAAACCCCAAAACAACCAAACTGCTTAACTTAGTAGAACACTTCTGGCTATTAAGCAGCAAATTTGCAGTGGAAAAAAAAAAAATTCTCTCTAGTGAATAACACAGATAGGGCTCCTAGATAAAATGACAGTGGACTTGCCTGGTAGACATCTCCTGCCAAATCTGCTCTCAAACTACAGGGAGATAAAAATAACAAAAAAACCCAAAAAAACCCAAAACAAAACAAAAAGCCCCAGTACCGTACCGTATTTTCAGTGTCTCAAAAAAGAGAAATCCTAACATGGAAAGTCAGAAAAAGTCAGAAAATACCAGGTTGCTATAGGATGAGGATACTAACAGTATACCCAGATGAGTAAAAACCATTTTCAGGAGAAAAAAATGCTCTTTAAAAACAACTTCAAGAATTACTCTTACGGTCTCAGTGAATTCTGGGTTAAGACAAAGTTTAACTAGTTTCTGACAATTTCTAAGATGAAGGACTCAAAAAATGTTGCTCTTTTTGAGTGACACTGAAAGAGTGCCATTATTATCTAAGCGTTAAGGGAAAAGAATTTTCTTTTTTAACAATTTGGGATGCCATCATACCCAACATCTTCATATGGCACAGACCTAGTGTACAGTGTGCATTTATTGTGCTGGGGAGGGTAGCTAAGGGTTTTTTTCCAAATAACCTTTCCCAAAACACAAAACAGGAAGGGGATTTGGGGGATAGTGGTAGAATTAATGTTCTTTCACTTCACTTTTAAAAGTACAGCTGGGATTTACAGGAGGATGTAAGCCAAGGAAGTACAGCGACAGAGAACAGTTTCTTCAGAGAGTCTCTGCTTGAAGAAATTCTTTTTAAAATACCCTTGTTGAGACAGTAACACCTGCCTGGGTCACATGGTCTCTCTTATGCAGGAACAAGGGAGGTTGTTCAATTCCTTTTCTCATTTCAACGGGAAACTCCAATGACTGCAACACCACCTTGAGGATTGCTGAATGAGCAAAGGACTTGCCCAGTCTGTTCCTATTCAAGGGGTCCTCTGAATGATAAAATGGTCTGGAAGCATCAATAGCATACCTTGGGGGCAGGCTAAAATAGCAGGTCACAAAGTACCTGCTATTTTACAGGTCCACGAGCATGGCAATTGTAGCCAGAGCCTCAGGGTGTACACCAACTTGGATGGCACTGCACACTGCAAGCTACACATCGGACACAAGATTCATAATCACATCTCTAGACTCCCTAAGCAGTCTCTCAAGACTCATTGCCAGTCAAGAACCCCATGGTCACAAGCAGCATGTTGCACATGGTGATTAACCAGTCTCATTGGCAAAGAAACTGACAAGCACATTTTTTGTAGGCATTCCCATGATGTTTAGGATCCTCCTAGGAGAGGCAGTAGTATTTCCTGACAGAAAGTGTTGAGAAAATTATCAAAGTATGCTAACCAGAAACTAAGAAGCTCTTAGCAAAGAAAAGCAGATGATGGACACCACAGCACTGCAAAAGAATGATCTGAAATCTCTCATAAATCAGAAAAATATAACAGGATGAAAAATAAAATAAATTTAAAAAAAGAGATTCCTATGTACCCCAAAAAAGTCAGGACAGGAAGGCAACTGCACTTAGTGGGAAGCTGGCAGTGAAGTTTCTAGTCAGACAAGCGAGGGTGTGCTGCACAGTACCTTCCTCCCAACTATTAGGAGCTGGCCAGAGGAATCATGAACAGAAATGAGGCCTGTGGCACAACAGCCATCTTTGCAGTTCTCACAGCTATATGCTAGCTGTGCTTGTGCCCAGGCAACCCAGAGAATGTGCAGTTCCATGGGACTACATTTAAATGAAAAGTACTCTGCTTCTGTCAGGAGTAGACTCTGAGTGCCAAAAGAGGTATATGCAGCCTGTTCTCCACCACACCTCAGCGTCTTGTGAAAAACCACAAATAAGCATGGAATATGACTGCCAAGCGCATTAGCACTGTAACATAAACTATCCGACAACAAGCACTTCTCCAGAAAAGATGATGATGGACCTAACGGTCTAGCACTAATGGTCTCAATTCTGAGTAGTTAGTGAAGGTAACTGTGTCAGAGGCAGCTGCAGAACCAAGTGCCAAGAATACAGTTTGAACAGCAATGGCCATTATCCTCCTTTAGAGCTGTGGGTATGCTTCTCTGCAGCAGCAACTACTCATCCATTTTTTAAGATTCAGGTTGTCAGACCAGGCTGATCTTACTGTCCCTCTGGAGAAGTCTAAGCTGCAGCACTACAGACTGACATCTGAAAAAGTGGCTGCGCTGAGAGCAGGTCTAAGGTATAGTCTGTTGTCTGAAGGCCTAACTGCTTGATGGCACCTCAGACAATCCACGAGAGTGCTCCATGCATGAGTTGCTGAGTCCACAATAATACTTGGGTTCCCACTGGCTGTAGGGCTCAGGGTGAGACACTCTACCAAGTACATCCAAAATTCAGTAGATTATTGCATGCAGCCTTTTCACTCTTGTACACACTGTAGCTGGAAGGAAACGCATCTTTCCCTGAGGCTATAAAGCATCAAGTGTGGGGTAGATGCTAAGGTGCACTCAGAATATCAGAGTGGATTCTCTACTGGGCTGTAGCAGAGCAGAGGACTTTCAGCCCAAAGCACACCACAACTAAAAGGGCTGTCACAGCAAACACTCATGATGGTAAGCTGAGAAAAGCTCAACATGCAAGAGGACATGGACCCAAATAAATATAGCATAAAGTGAACAGGGCTGCTGTGTCCCCTCTTTATAAAGATACAGTTAAAATACTCATTCACCATACTCATTCAGGAGCCAAAGTTTGAATAGACTGTTTTTACCAATGTACAGACTGCAATTTCAGGACACCAATAAGCAGGAAGGGTTGGATACTTATCACCCACCTGGCCTTGTTTCCAGCATTCCCTGAAGATCTTCCAGTTGTTTTTATTGCTGGGATCATGAAGGCAAAGAAGTCTACCATCACACAGCCAAGAGTGGGAAGTGTGTGGATCCAGCACATTCAATCCCATTACCATTTCCTTCACCTCTTTCTGTGTGTCAGCTAAATTACTAGCTCGTTTTGCAGCATCAGACGTCTTCTTATTTTCCACCACAGAAGCAATGATATGGTCCAAGAAGTTTGGCAGGCTGGCTTTACCTTTGACCCCCTAGAAGACGTAAATCCAGAAGTAAGTTTAGTCTTGCAACAGTATAAGTATTAAGGTATATCTGCTCTCCTTCAGACTTTAGCACAGACACCTTGCTACCAGGAAAACATGCATCAGAAACAAACTGGCTCAGAGACAGACATGTATCCAACAAAACAGAACAGAAATGGCTATGGCTCTGTTTTACAATGGTAGAGGTTAAAATAACCAGTTAAAGGCTACCTATAAAAATATTATGCAGACATAAAATAGAAAACTTTAATGATCTAAATTCAGCTACCTTGATTGTAAAAATAGTTCATAGTTTTCCCAACTTCATTAATATCTCAACTCCATTTCCCCATTTTCCTCATCCCATTACTAAGGAAGTGAATTCAACCTTGGGACACATAAGCTGTTCACATATGCGAACACTAAGTAAACACGGACAGAGAAAGGAGAAAGTGCTTCCTGTATGTTAGTGGAACCACCAGTAGAGAGACTCTCTGGTTCTGGTAGCCATGCTCCTCAAGGGACATTTAAAACTCAAGGGGTGTTTAAAATTCATTATCAACACAATATTAAAATTTCGCTTTAACTTAAAAAAATAAAAACCCTGCCTATAGGCCTTGCTTATAGCAAAATACTTAAGACACTAAGTAAATTTCATATATTCAACAGAAGATAAACACTTATTGGACCTTGTTTCACACATTTGTGGGAGGAGGCAGAGCAGTGAAAGATCTCTGGTAGAAAAAACCTTCTCATGCAAGTGAAAAACAAAACAAACATAGCAAACCAATCAACACCACTCTCTCCTCCCTCCCAAAAAGTCCCATTATCTTAAAAACTAAAGTTCAATAGATGAATTCACCATATATAGAGCGATCAATCTAAAACATAACATTATTCATTACTGAATATATTAATTCAGTAAAAAATACTTATGGAATTGTAGAAGAGTCTCAGTCCAACAGAAGTTCTAGAGATCATCTGGTGTAAATTTCTGTTGAAATTAGGTTCTGTTCCCCTGGGCTGGGTCATGCCAACTTTAACTTCACAGGAAAGGAGATTAATTCACTTCTTAGGGCAGCCTATTCCACTCTTTGAGTGTAAAGGGAGAATTTTTCCTTAGACCCACATAGAATTTCTCCTAAAAGAAACTTGTATTGCCCCTTGCCCTGTTAACCATGCATCTTTATGAAATGAGTACCTCCATATTCCCTACAAGCATCTTTTAGAAATTGTAAGATTGATCAGATCCCCAAAGCATTCTCTTCTCTAGGATGAAGAGAACCATTTTCTAGAACCTTTCTGAATGCGTCAAGCTCTCCAATGCTTTAATCATTCTTTATGGCCCTTCACTGGATCCCACGCAATTTTTCACTGTCATTCTTCACCCGGGGAAACCAAAACTGGAAAGTGTTCCAGGTGTAACCTGACAGGAGCTGAATGAAATAATCACATTCCTTGATGTGCTTCAGCTGTATGCTTCCTGATACAGCCCAGGACTGTTTACCTTTGCAGCTGCAGGTGTGCAGTGCTGGCCCAGGTGCAGCTTGTTGTCCTCCAGGACCCTGGGCTCCTTTAACAGGCACTACCTCACTGCTAGTCTGATTCCACTCTCTAGTGCTGCCTGGAATTATGTTAGTTTTCTACAGCCCATCTTACCCAAATAAGACTAGATCGTAACATCATCCACTTTGGATGGTCTTAAAAATGTACCATTACTCTGACTCGCTAGAGGCTATAAGATAGATAATATGCAGCTTAATTATTAAAGATAATGCTTATTATTTTTCACAACAGACTATCAATGCTCCAGAAAGATCAAGATGATTCTCTCCATGAGCAGCAGTCTTGCTTCTCTCAATTTGAGTAACACACATGTTTCTCAGGTTTGCTTTGTTCATTCTATATGAAGCATCCAGACATTCAGGTCAGGAGATGGACCAGAGGTCTCCATAAGTTCTTAAAATCTAAATTACTCAGTGAAGATCAGAAGCCAGGAAAGTGAAAAAACACATTACACAATACATCTGATTAGATGTGGTGAGACAATGCATAGAGTTGCCAGGACAGGGATACAAGTTCAGACAGGCTATCTCAAGCCTTGAAGGAATAAGTTGCTTTAAAACAAGTGACCACAATTTCTTTGCCTGTACTCAGTGATGAGAGGCAGAAGTATTCTTGGATTCACTTTGCTGTAGCAGCATCATATTTTCACGTACAGTTCCCTCTCCCAAAACCAACCAAGATGAACTATTATCGAGGTGCTGGCCAGCCGGCCTGCCTGTCAGAGAGTTAAAAAAAAAATCCACTATGAGACAAGCCATTTCATCTTCCTTCTTACTCTATCTGCCTAAGCTTTTGGAGAAAGTATGCACCAAAAAGAGCTAAGTGTTGATAAATCCCACAGAATTTATCCTTCTCCTCAAACGAAATGCTTCTAACCACTCCAAATAGCATTGGTATGTTCAGGGTTTTTTTCAAAGTTATTTCTTCCAAAATAGATTAAAGTATCCTCATTCCAGAAAAGGCATTCAGAAATAGCAACTACACCTTAAACTCACAGAATCACAGAACCATAGAATATGCTAAGTTGGAAGCGACCCATCACAATCATAGAGTCCAACTCCTGGCCCTCCATAGGACACGCTAAGAATCCCACCCTGGGCCTGAGCATGTTGTCCAAATGTGGCTATTCAGCTGTCTGCTGGACATTTTGTCCAGAAGGATATTTAGAGAGACATCATCAAAAATTTACTTCCAGAAAGATGACATCTACTGGCTTTCCCTGATGAATGAGGTGGTGCCATCATAGAAGGAAATCACATTCAACAAGTAGGACTTTCCGCCCACACTGCTGGCAGTGACCAATGACGGCATTGCATTCCAGATGTTTTCAAATACTTCCCAGAATAATATTTTCCATTATTTTACTGGACACTTAAGTGAGACTGACACGCCTGTGGTTTCCGTGGTACTGCTTTTTGCCCGTTTAGGAAATCAGGACAACATTTGCCAGCTTCCAGTCAGCTGGGACCACTCCAGACTCCCAAGACCACAAGAAACTCATTGAGAGAGGCTTTGTGATGACATCAGCAGCTCTCTGAAGATTCTTGGATTAATCCCATCAGGCCCCATAGATTTGTAGTGATGCAGGTGGAGCAGCAGATCCTGGCCAAGTATATTCTAGCTCAAATGCCTTTCAAGTATACATAAGTTTAAGGAACTGGTTTACTCTGAAGTTTTTGTCTTTTTTTCTGTGGTATGCTCTTACAATATTTTTAAAGATGTGAAATTTAATGTGAACTTTGCAGGGATTCTGATTATCAAGTTATAGGCTGTATTTAAACAAAAACAAGTTATAGACTGTATTTAACCCACTTTCTTGGTCTCTTGAAGAGAATAGCCTCCTCTCAGCAGTAGTACACTAAAACTAAAAATTAGCATGAAAATTCTCTACAAATTTGTGGGGTGGTGAGTTTTGGTGAGGCATTACATTTGTTTCAACATTCAAGAGTAGAATACTATAAAAGCATTTAGATGAAAATCCTTCCCTAGAACAGATATCATTGAAGGAATACAAAATTATTTACCGTAGAAGCTGCAGAAAAGACTGGAGGAAAGGGGATTCCTGTGTCTGATGGGACCTGAGGAAGCTTTCCTGGCCCTGTGTGTAGCAGATCTCTGAGGCTGGAGCCTTCAGCTTTGTTGCTAGATGTCACTGGGCCCAACAAGAGGCTATTAAACAGCTTTGGGGTTAGCGGGGAAACCTTTGTACTGGAGTTGAAGGAATCTAATCCAAAGGGTGAATGGGATTCTTTATTAAGCACTGATCTCAGTGATCCTGATTCTGCAAGATAAATATAAACATTACAGGGAGGGGAGAGAAAAAAATCCCCAAGAGGCAAAGTTAAAACGATCACAAAGTTTTCTGAAATTATTTCCTCTTGCATTAAATAGGATATTAACAGAATCTTGTGGTAGCAATAAATTACCACTGTAACAGTGAATGAGGCACCTCAACGAGCATCAAAGATACTTCACATAGATTTTGCCCTTCATATGCTGCTATGGTTTTGAACAGCACAATAGATCTGATCAAAGATCTGACACATGTAAACACAACTTTTTAATGGATTCAGTGAAAAAAACATTTCTCTGACTTTCTGAATTAATGTTTTGATTTTAAATATTTCAGATTTTAATGGTAGACAAAATATTACAGTGACCTGCAAAACTTGCAAGTGATTCATCAACATTTAACATCAATATGTAAAGTAGTCCCTTCTAGACATATGGACAGGAATAAATCCTGCGTTAGTCACATTACCTCTGACTTCTAGGAAGTGTATACATTCCAACTACTGAGTATTAGAGATGCTCTAAGCTTTCATCTAACTCTCCAACTGGACTCTAGTCTCAGTTCCTTGGAAGTACATTCTTCACATAGCACACAAAAGAGCTGTATTTACTTCAACAGTTATAAAGTGACAAAGCCGCATCTGAAATAAATTACTATCATTTTACATCAGGATATCAGCTTCTGAGAAAATAAATACACAACCTGGCACAGAAATAAACTGTGAGACAGTACTGTCTGCAGTTGTATCATCTTTCCAGTTTTGCACTTTTCTAAGCCTGTAGAACAAAACTGGTTCTAAGACGCAAAGGAAGAAAACTTACCTTTTTCTTTTCTGTTTAGGGCTAGACACTCTCACAAAGTATAGCAATCAAACAGTATGTTATCATTTATCTTTTAATTGCAACCCCAGAGGGCATTTCTTCTGCTCACCTTTTGTTTCCTCTTTTGCTTTTTGCGTTGCTAAATCTGCAAGCCAGTGTAAAGCTGACGATGGAGCTGTTTCTGGACAAAGTGGTCTGTTAGTCTTTACTTCCCCAGTGTTATTGGTTGGTAATGTCTCTGCTTTTGCAGTTTCTTCTATCCTACTGTCAGTTGCTTCAGATTTTGGTACAGTGTCCATTTCTACTTGCCCCACTCCTGCTGTCCCTGCTCCAGTGGAAAAGGCATTCTCATTTCCAGAGACTGATGCACTAGGATTTACAGTTGGAAGCTAAAACAAAAAATATAAAAAAACTGCTAAATGTTGAATAAAGGGAAGAGTTCAACTTGGAGACATTTTCAATATCCAATGCATCTGATTTTGTCAGTTGTTTTTCTTTTTCCATTTGCTATAAGCTCACAGTAAAATTCATTTATGCTTAGCAGAATACAGGAGCTTCTTTATCTGCGTGTATTCACCTTTGCACTGTGATGTGAATTCTTACCATGTCATCTTTTAGACATCTTTTAACATAAGCCCAATCTTTTTGATTTCCTTCCTTTTCTTTCTGTTTTTTTTTAATTACAGGAGGATTTTTTGTGCTGATAGTTACAAAACTGCTCTACATTCCTTCAGGAAGCACAACAAAATAAAAACACATGTTGCAAGCTACTCATAGTGGTTTGTTTTAAAATACAGCATCAATATTAATGACTTCCTCCCCAATTTCTACATAAGAGTATTACCCCAAATAATATCTTGCTTGGTAGATAACAGATGCAATTCGTGTCCCTAAAAAGCGACCCAGAAGACTTTTGCTACCCTCAGAGTACATATGGAGAAAGCAAAATTCCTGTTTCACAACAGATTAGCTTAACGGATCTAACAACCTAATAGATCTTTAAAATGTAAATGTCGAACAAGGTAATTTCAGCTTCAAATTACATACCTGTGATATTCCATTAGTGACAGCTGGTCTCAACACTGATTTGTTCTGTCTGTTAATACATGGACAATTGGCCTTAATACCCCATTTGCCTCGTGCTGCATGAACCATGTCTCCAATATTGTAAAGTGCTGTAAATGAAGTTAGATCTTGAATATCACATGCAAAGAAATCTAAAAAAAGGCCAAAACTATATCTTCAAAGAAGTGGGTTTTTTTTAGTATTACCGCAAAGTATCTTTAAGGTCACATGCTATATAACAAGACATTGTCCCTGATCAGTAGAGTGTGGCGAACAGCGCTAACACTGCCTTCACAATGTCACTGAGAGGCTGTCGAACCTGGCAAATCCTACGGATAATCATCTGCTTCTACTATTCCATGTAGGGTCCAATGATACTGCAATGAGGTGACTTTACACCACCACAAGAAGCTATATAACCCTTGAAGCAATGCTGAAAGGATCTGGAACACAGGTATTCACCTCTGTCCTCCTGGTACACAGACAGATGTAATGAATTGACCAAATGAATACCTGGCGGCGTGGCCAGTGCCATATTCAACAGTTTTGCCTTCTGTGACCACAAATCTACTTCTGAGAAGTCAGGTCTCTTGGGAGCAGATGGGATTCACCTGCCCAAGCAGAGCAAGAAAGCCTCTGCCAACAAGTTGACCAGACTTTTATGGAGAACTTTAAAACTAGATTTAGTGGGGAAAGGGGATGCAGATTTGAGCAACAGGTAAAAGCCAGGGGTTACCAACATATTAGGAAGCAAAAGGGAAACACCTGTGAAATAACTCAAAGGAATTTGGGTATGTTCCTATCAAGAGGGTTATGGCTGATAGCCCAGCTGGAGGGCCTCTTCATACTAATGCATGCAGATCAGGTGATGAGCAGGAGGAGACAGAAGTCATTGTGCAACTAGAAAGCGACAATCTAATCTTTATCACTAAAGCGTGATACAATTAATTGTGGAACTGGTGAACTGTGGGGAGGTGCTCTCCGTGTAGAATAACATACTGACCACAGAGAACTATCCTTGAAAAACAGTGATGAACACATCAAGAATTTATGGGCAAAAATGAGGGACGAAGCCAACAAAGAAAACCTCACTGCTGGGGTTTACTCAAGTCCACTCAGCCAAAGGGAGCCTGTTGAAAAAGTGTTCTTATTTCAACTAAAGGAAGCATCATGCTCACATAATGATTAGGGAAATTCAATCACCTTGATGTCCGCTGGAAAAGCAACATAGCAAGCTGCAAGCAATCAAGGATAATTCTGGAGTGTTTTGAGGGTAACTTAATCCATGACATAGAGACCAACCACAAAAGAAGCGTTACTGGACCCGTCTTATACCAACATGAAAGAACTAATCAGACATGTCAAGACTGGTGGCACCCTGGGCTGCAGTGATCAGGTCCTGGTGGAATTCACAACCTTGAGGAGTGTAGGCCAGATCAAGAGTAGACTCAGAAGACTGAATTTCAGGAGAGCAGACTTTCACCTGCTTAAGGAATTAGTGTATGGGATGCTCTGGAAAACTGCCCTCAGGGACAAAGGAACAGAACAGAGTTCACAGTTCTTTAAAAACATTTTTCTTGGAGTGCAAGCGCTGCCAATTCCCCCATGTAAAAAATAAAATAAGGAAGGCAAGGGAAGAACATGGGTCAAGGAGGACGTCCTGATCAAACTAAAATCTAAGAATGAAATGCAGAGGCAGTAGAACCAGGACACATAATCCTGGATGCTGCCTGGATGTGCAGAGATGGCATCAGGAAACCTAACACACACAAAGACGAAAATGGGTTTGACAAGGGATGAAGAGAATAATAAGGGTTTCAACAGTTATCCTAGCCAGAAAAAGAAGATTAAAGAAAATGTATACAACACACACTATCTACACTAAATAAGATCTCCAAGCAAGTGACAGCTGACATACTCAACATTTTTATTTCCCATCAGTTTTCAGTTTTAGTCCCTTTTCTCACCTCTCTTGAGACCCTGAACCTCAAAGGAGAAACTGGGGGAATAAAGTTCCTCCTCTCATTGGAGAACCATACAGAATCTCAAGCAGGGAGAGGACCATGAGGATCACTAAGAACAACTCCCTGCTCCTCACAGGAGCACCTAACACTAAACCATACAACTAAGAGCATCAGCCAGACACTCCTTGAACCTGACAGGCTTAGTGCCCTGACCACTTCCCTGTAAAGTCTGTTTCAGTGCCCAACCACATACTCAGTGAAGCAGAGTCTGAACCTCCCCTGATGCAGCTTCATTCCATTTCCTTGTGTCCTACTGCTGATCACCAGAGAGAGCAGATCAGCACCTCCCCATCTGCTGACCCCTTTGAGGAAGCTGTAGACTGTGATGGGGTCACCCCTCGGCCTTCTCTTCTCCAAGCTAAACAGGTGACCTCAGTTGCTCCTCCTAAGCCTTGTTCCTTGACACCTTTCCCCATCTTGGTCACCCTGCTCTGGACACACTCTCACAGCTTGGTATCCTTCTTGTACTGAGATGCCCAAAACTGCAGACAGTATTTGAGGTGGGGCTGCACCTGAGGAACTGGAACATATAAAAGTCCATGAAACCTGGTAAGATGCATCCCAGGGTCCTGAGGGATTGGGCTGATGTAGTTGCCAAGTCACTCTCCATCACACTTGGAAAGTCCTGGCAGTCCGATGAAGTCCCTAGGGACTGGGAACAGGGAAACATTATGCCCATTTTTCAAATGGTCCAAAATGAGGACCCTGAGAATTATTGACCTGTCAGCCTCACCACAGTAACCAGGTGAGGTCATGTAGCAGATTCTCCTAGAAGACATGTCAAAACATACAGAAGTCAGAGGAGATTAGAGACAGCCAGCACAGCTTCACCAAGGGCAAATCACACTTGACTAATCTAGTGGCTTTCTTCAATGGAGTGATTGCATCATTAAACAACGAAAGACAAATAGCTGCAATCTACCGATACTTCTGCAAGGCCTTCAATATAGTACCTCACAACATTCTTGTCACTAAATTGGAGAGATACATTTTAATGAATGGACTATTCTGTGGGTAAGGAAGTGGCTGGATGATCACATCCAAAGGTTATCATAAATGTCTCCATGCCCAAATGGAGAACAGTAACAGGAGGTGCCCCTCAAAGGTCCTTACTGGGACCATTACTACTTTGCGTCTTCACCAACAACATCGACAGTGAGATTGAACATGGCCTCAACAAACTTGTGGATGACACCAAGCTAAGGTGCGCAACTGATTCCACCACGTCCTTGACAAGCCTAAGGAGTGGACCCACCCAAGCCTCATTAAGCGCAACAACTCCAAGTGCCAGGTCTCACATCTGGTTTGGGGCAACCCTCAATATCAGTACAGAGCGGGGGAGTGAAATGGATTGAGAGTAGCCCTGCAGCAAAGGACTTGGACACATGGCTAGATGGAAAACTAGACATGACTCGGAAAAATGCACTTGCAGCCAAGAAAGCCATCCTCCAGCCTGGGCTACATAAAAAGAAGCATGGCCAGCAGGCTGGGAGGCCATTCTTCCCCTCTACCCCAGCCCACCTCCCCACCCGGAGTTCAGCGTTCCAACTTTGGGGTGCCCAGTACGTGACAGACATGGGCCTCTTCAAGCAGGTTCAGATGAGGCCATGAAAATTACAAGAGGGCTAGAACTCCTCTCCTATGAAGAAAGGCCAAGACAGTTGATGTGGTTTGGCCTGGAGAAGAGAACGCTCTGTGGAGACTTTGTCATGCCTTTTCAACACATCAGGGGGGATGATAAGCACTGAGACTTTTTTTTCAGGGTCTCTAGGGACAGGATATGGAACAACATTTTTAAATCGAAAGAGGGTATGTTTAGATTGACTATTAGGAAAAAATTATTCCCTGTGAAGGTGGTGATGCACTGGCATAGATTGTCCAGAGAAGCTGTGCTTGCCCTATGCCTTCAAGTGTTCAAGGCCAGGTTGAATGGTGTTTGCAGCAACCTGGTCTAGTGCAAGGTAGTCCCTGCCTGTGGCATGGGGGTGGAAGCTAAATGATTTTTTTAAGGTCCCTTCAAACCCAAACCATGTTATGATTCTGTGATTTTTAGGACCAGTTATGTAAATAATCAGCATGGACCATTTAGTTTCCCTCCCCGTCCCCAGAGAAGAAGAAAAAAAAACCAAACCATCCCCAAAAAACTCTTTCTTGCTATTTAAACAAATTTACTTAAAATACGACTAAAAAACAGCTGACCACAACAAGTCACAGCTAATACTAGAAGGATGCACACTTCAAATCCACAGCTTGATCTTACTTGTGTTACCTTCCCTTCAACCCTTCTGCTGTAGCAAGTGGAATTTTCCTCTAAATCCATGCTAGAAGAGGTATCAGCTACAACATCACCTATCCTTATGTTTTTTCCATTTCCCTGCTCAGAATTAGTACAAAATTTGCTATTTTTCCTTTCGTGTTTCAAGCATTACCTGTACCAGGGATGATCTGTGTTGGCATGAGATTCTCTGGTTCATGAGACTGACCCTTTGCACACTTCAGCCATGAGAAAACTTCTTCATCACCAATCTCCTCTGTATCTGGAATAAAGAAAAAAAAAGATTTTTGTACTAAAGCTTTACAATGCAGGATATTTGTGCACTACTATTGTTTATTTAGATTATTTGCAGTGCAGGAAATTAACGTGATGATCTCAGAAATATACTATAAATACAGACCATTAGGACTGGATATACAGCAACTTCTGCCTCCTCAAATTATACAGCTACCACAGTAATTTCCCCTCAGTCATCTATAGCAGCTTGTTTTCAACCACCTAAAAATCTTGGCTTCTAACCTCAATTTTTAAAATATGATACTCTTGTTCTCATTATACTTTTCTAAGTTATCATAATAAATACACAGTAGTATTCACACTTATTAACATCCAGTATTTTATACATCTGCTGTATATAATAATGTAATTGTCACTAATTAATCTCACTGGGATTACCATTTGTTTGCATCCATGCTACCAAAGTGGTCTCGGTACAGTAGAGTGCACCTAAAAACCTAGCCAGGTATGTACTTTCTCATGCCTCTGCTTCTTAAAATTGAACTTACTGAACTTCTTCCTGAATTAGAAGTCCTGGTGTGTCACTGAATAAAAAACAAACAAACAAACAAACAAACAACAACAAAAAAAACCCAAAAAAAAACCCCAAACCTTCCCATCTAACTCCATATCAAAGACATTTCTCTGCAGTGTCTGCTTACTAGCTCCCCATACAACAGTTCTGAACTGTTAAGATAGTACATAATTTTTCTTTTATACGAACTGTACAGCCTGAGACAGTCAACTGTCTCAGTAGACACTCTATGCTTGTGCCTGCTGATGCTGTGATTTTAATAATCCCATCCTATGCAAATAGATGAAACACAGGTACATAAAGAAATGAAGAATGTAACAGCAGCATGTAAGACAAGTTCCAAACATGCAGCTTTCCAAGCTGATACTCGGTAACTCTCCCACAAAACCTTCTACAACTTTCCAGAAACTATTCCCTGACTATACTCAGCTCAAAGATGACAGTGAGAGAAAAATGCCCAGTACTCACCACTACGTGGACGATTCTTCCTCAGCCGGTAACAGTCCAGACAGACGCCAAAACCACATTTCCGACAAACCCAATGAATATTGAAGAGTGTTGTCTCACATACATCACACATCTCCCTCACACCACGTACTGCTCGCTTCCATGCCACCTTCTCTATAGAAAGAAGGCATACTACGAATTATTGCTTTGACATTTTGCATTTCTCCCACCTAATCTGAGAGTATCACAGCAACATTGATAAATTCATAGCAACATGACCTGAAGGCAGAGTACAGAAACACATGCTTTTTACATTCATAGCCCCATTCTTTGAGTTGCTAGTCCAGTGACATTATTAAAATTCCCATTTCTAAAAATGGGTAAGGTCAGGTATCAAAATGCACACTACAAGGAAATGCAGCACCTTACAGTGTTCTGCAATAACTGAATTTAATGGAGCACTAATGGAACTTACAGCAAAAATCACAAATCTTCTGCTAGTTTTATGAACAAGTGATATCAATACATAAAACCATAAAGAATGTGTATTTAGTTTTAGTAATCAGATTTCTGTCAACTATTTAGATTCAAAACCAACATATTTGCCAAGGAAGGAGTTCTCCAAATGGCTGCCCTTGCACGTTCCAGAAACTAACAGGAAAAAATTAGTCAGTTATCCCCATGTGATAAGCTAAACTGGCTCCCCCCCCCCTCCCCCCCCCCCAAACCCTTTCCCACAGAAATGGAAAGCTGTCAAACAGATGATCAGCTAAGTCCTTGTGGGATGAACTAAGGTACTGCTCCCTCCCTAGAAAACCCTGAACTTTTACATGAGGTCCCTGGAGCATGAAAGGATATGAAAACATCAGAAAATCTGTTCATTAAAGCATAGCTGGTCAGTGTGGTAGGTGCTTGGGCTTATTTCTATTTTCTTAGGAGCATGAGCCAGCTGATTTCTGCATTTAGTTATTGAAAGAATAATGTCTAGGAAAGTTACCATTACCTTCCTTGGTGGCAATGTTGCATTGATCCAAAAGAAAGTCTCAAATTCTGGTCCCTCAGTTACATCCCCCACCCAAGAGTGAATATAGCCTCTCTTTGGAAGAGCAGGAGAAGCATTTCAAAAAGAAATTTTAAGACATTTTCAATTCTATTCCAATACAACTGTATGGTACATGCATTATACAGAAAGGGTGGGAAAAACCATGACAAAAGCCCAACGTACGATGTGGCTCCACCATCATCATTGCCTCCTTCTCTGACATAACAAGCTGGCAGAACTGGTCCCCAACATTGGCCAGGATATATTTGGAAGTTTCCAGATCGATCCCCTCTGCAGGGGAGGAAGAAGGAATCCATAGGCTCATAGCATCAGTGTCACTTTGTTGCGGGTTCAAGAAACCTTCTACTCGTAGTATACCTTTCCGGGTAAATACCAGCCTGCAGAAAATAGGATGGAGCAATTGAGAAACTGCTCAATCATAGTGACATCTACATCAGAACATAAACCCAGAAAGGGGGAAAAAAGACTTCAGCTAGAGGGCTATATTCTACAGACAGCACAAATCCCAGTAACACAGAGAATAAGGCATACAAAGCTGTAGCTACAACACCCATTAGAATGAATCCCAAGGTCACAGTAAACATTGGTGGGAAATTCCACCTAAAAGAAATTGCTACAGTTTGCTTCATCCCACTTCTCTATCTCATTAATAGAAAGAGATGACAAAATTCAATTTGACCTGCTGCATGATGCTGCTTGCAAAATTCTGAATGGCTGTCATTCTCAGTTTTAATTCATGAGAAAGTTTTTCCCAACTTTTGAGAAAATGGTATTTCAGTTCTGGCTAGGGCTGCCAACACTTGGCAACTCTTCCAATAGCTCACATGACGATATATGCAAAAATCCTTTCGCACATCCACATAGATGAATCACTACTGTTTTACCAATAGCTGTTAACCCTCCCTTTACCTTGTGTGGTAAAAGGTGTAAAACCGTATGACAGAACCTTAAGCATCTCCTGTCAATATCAAAGATAACTTCATTTTTAAGCAGAAACCATCTTATCTTTAACCTGAAGCTAGATTAACTTTTAACAAGTTTAGGAAAAGAAGCAGCATGCTTACTGGATGGGTGACACATACTAAAAATTCAGTTCATCCTTTACATGTCAGAAAGTCATTTAACTACTTTTGGAAAAAGATGCGTAGCACTTGCTAGGATCAACAGTTAAGGAAGACGAAAAGAAACACAACAAGTCAAAGAAGAGTAAGACGTGTATATAACACAGAGGGAACACAGACATAGCGTTCTACTCCTAAAAATTAGTCCTGTGCTCAACAGAATACGGTCGAACATTAGCCTCATGCTGGTGATGTTTAGTTCCTTGAGTGGATTAAAATTTTACCTTTGTTCTGAATGCCTTATGAAGGAGTGAGAGTTATTGCATACTAATTGCCACCCAGAAGTAAAATTCTACCCAGTAAAGCAAATTCAGTTTACTGAGGCTGTACCCAGAGGCTCACTTAGTATCTTATAGCTTTATCTTTGAAAAGCGGTTACTTTCTGGGCCAGTGAGGGAATTCCCGTCAGGTGATGCAGGGAAATGCAAGACAATCAAAACCTTCATTATTGTACCCAAGCATATTTAATAAATAAAACATTGTGCTCGGACATGGCCCAAACTCTGCACACAGACTACATATGAAGAAAGGAAGAATTTGAGCACCTCCGGAAATGGAAGAAGCGACATGCCACAGTTGAGTCATCCTGCTCTTGCTCCTTAAATTTGCGGTACCGCTCCAGACGGCATTCCCGACACTTGTGCAGATGTGGAGCTACATTGATGCAAGAGCCATCCTGGAGAAAAGGCTCACCTGACTGCTTCAGCTTCCTCACCTTACTCATATCTTTCAGCACAGACTGGCCAACTGGGTGAGGCAAAGTAGAAGTAAAAATCTATTAGTTAACCGCAAGAGCAAAAGGATACTGTCTCCAACAATCATCTTTTCAGAGATCTGTATGTTCATACCCATGTAAAACCAGTAAGTCGGTTCAAGCCTACAGCATACCACACTTCTGTCCTGACACACAGGCTTAAATATTTATCAAAGTGAACACCAAATTCACATGCATGAAGCATTAAGCTTCAGCCTTGTAAGCATCCTGTGTGCTGCCTACTGAATATGAATGAGGTATACAACTGTGGTTAGTTTACACAGTTCATTACACAGGAGATAACCCAGTATCCCACCTCCTTGTGCTTCCAAAACATCATCTGCATTCAAGTCATCACCTTTTAGGGGAGCTGTGCGGGGCCGGCCCTTTGGGGCTTGCTTCCCCTTTCCTTTACCCAGCAGTAATTCTGCATTGCGCTCCACATTGGGGCCTAGCTTCGCCATCAAATGGTCTGGGATACCCTTCATACAAGCCTTAGCCTGCAACTGGTCTTCAGAGTCACTCAAATCTGACAGATCACTATTTGTACTGGAGTCGGAGTCCTGTTTGGACGTTAAGCTCCGCTCATCTAGCGAGAACCTTTTCACAGCTTCAAAAGGGGCCTTCTTCTCCTGTGGAAACTCTGCTTGTGAAGAGAAAAGGGTAGGTGGATGTCTGCCAAACACATTAGAAAACGTTTTCAGAAGAGGATTGTCCTGCTGCCCAGGCCCAACAGCTGGTTTTTCTTCTGTTGGACTGGAGGATAGTGTGGGCATCTCAATAGGCTGTGTCAGGTTGCTGCTCGGTGAGCTGGAACGGCCATTCCCTACAGTGGAAGGGCTTTGAACACCAGCAGTAGCTGTTGAACCAGAAGCACTAGAGATCATCTTTGAGGAGTCAGTTGTTATAAACAAGGTTTTCTTCTTAGCTAAAGAGTCTGTACAGGTGAGTGATTCCGGCCAGCCAGAAGTGGCCTTATGACCCACAGGTGTTGACGAAGCACAAACCCCCGTCTGAGATGAAGATGCAAAGCCACTGAAAGGACTGAATTCTGCTTTCTCAGCAAATGCCAGGAAAGGGTTTGAGGGTTCCTCTCGTGATAGCTTTGGGGGTTGTAAAAATAGGTTTTCATGGCTATCAGAGGGACGAGTATTCAACAGACTTCGTGAAAAGGCTGGAGTAAGGGTAGGCATAGATTCCACAGGCAGCTTCCGCTCTACAGAACTACCAGACTGGGCTCCTGGCTTACAGTCCACTGAAAGAATTTTACCTTTACAAGTCCCAGCACCCACACTCTCTGTACACTGCTTGAATGAGTCTCGACTAGAGACATCTTCAGTCAAGCTCTCTGAAATGACCGTGAAATAGTTACTGGAAGGAAGATTCTGGGACATGCACTGAAAAAATAAGTTCTTGGATGAATCAGAATCTTTTTGAGCCTCTTGTCCAGTACCACAGCCAAAAGGAAATCCAGAAGGTTTGCTCTCTGGAGCCATCACTCCATTTGATTGGCTCCTTCCAGCCCCAAATATCAAGGACTGAGAAGCACTTGGGAGAGAGACTCCAAATCCAGGAGAAGCCAAAAGTGAATTTCGGGAATTCTGGAACAAAATTAGTAAGCATTAGTCTATTATAAGATTGTTATTTGAAACAAGACTACTTTAGTTCATCTCGTAGTACTATCAGCATTCTCCTTACCCATCAGGAATAAAAATTTCCAGCAGACTTACAATTACTTCTTTAAAGATTCCTACCCACAAGCTATTGAAATTGAAGACACATAGAGAAAACTAATACTTAATGTCTTATCACATTTTAGAACAAAGGTGAGGCACCAGAAAGGTAAACTAATTCATAGAAAAGCAAGTTAGTAAAACTGCTGATCATTTGAATTCAAATCAACAAAAAGGGAACCATAATTGAAACTATGTTGAATACCCTCCAATCTTCCACCCTCCCCCAAGAGCATTCTGATAAGCTTCATCTACTTAAGTAGCACCCCTGAAATAAGTATCTTAGTTTGCAAGTTAAGTAAACAAAGCAAGCCCCTAGCGGTTAGCAGACAAACTAATTCCTGATCCCCACAACTCACATCTGCTGACACGTAGACAGATGCCTAGGACGTGGAGCCTTCCAGGGAACAACTCAGTAGAGGTTAAGCACAAAATGCTTAATTTTTATGACCATTAATACAGGAAAGTTTTGTGAATGACAGATTTCTACTAGAACCATAACTGTGATATGGAATATTCACTTGCTCTCTTCTCAATTGATACTTGTTCAGATTTTCCAATTCTGACAGTCCTACTATAACTGATTATATACTGTGACTAGTTCCTCATAGAATCATTTAGATCAGCTCTACTCCTTTTCTTTGAGTTTCCACTTAGAAATCTGCTCATCATTAACACAATTTTATTTCAAGGTCATGCTAAATACAACCACAGACTCTGTGCAACACATCCTACTGGTCACTAGTGTCCCTGCACACCTACCTGACTGCACACTAATGTTTAGCTGGTTCCTCATTATCAATCTACAGCTGTAATAACTTTAATAACCTATTAACAGTTCTTCCAGATATTAGAATTTTAGATATTTCTTTTTAGAGATATAAATAATTTTAGAAAATTGTGTTCTAATAGTTTTTAAAAGAATATGAATTTGAATGGAAACCAAGGTTGTGAAGTCATCTCAAGGACCCAGCTACACTATGATACTGTAGATAGTCTGAAACAGTAACATATATGAACTATCTACAACACTCTTACTGATTCATGTCAGGTTCCCTCCCTCAAAAAAAATAGTTTAAAATGGACTAATGGCCTGCTTGCCAACTCTGAAGCTGAATTATTAATGTTTTAAAAAGTGATGCGGGGTTGGAGAGAGGGAAAGAAGGAGAGGTGGTACCAAAATTTCTCAGTACAATTACACAATCTGCAGTTGCTCCCAACTCTGAATTTATTTATTGGGGGGGTGGAGGATAGAAGAGTTCATATTACATTATATTATGCTCATTATGCAACACTCCTGTTTTCCACAATTCTATTCCTCCTTTACACCTTCCCATCCAGGAATCTTTAACCTTTCCACCCATTCCATTATCTAATACAAAAGACAGGGATGATAACAATGCATTCAACTTCCTGGCAACCACACTGGACTCTCTTAATATATCTCCCATTTTCTTCACATTCTTTATACAGCAGATGGCGAGATTCTTTATTTTTGTTGTACTTAACTGAGGTGGGTTTCATTTTTGTTTTGTTTTTACAAACCTTCATTTAATTTATTTTAGAAGTCTTCTATTTTGCCTTTAACAGGGTTTCCTTTCTATTTTTCTACTCTTTTCCTTGTAAACCAAGGCATAACTAAAAGGCCTTCAAGTTGCTTCCAGACTGACCTCTCATCTCAAATATTTTAATTATTTCTTTGGTTTTAGTCCTAGACAGTATACAATGCAACTGGCTCCTTTTTCTACTATATAGGTAACACAGCTCTAACACCCAAGACAAGCATCTTTTAAAGGTCTTCTAAATGTAGGCTCATTGTTTTTCTGGTTTTGAGGCTTTTTTTCTTTAAATAACTTGAATGTTCAATTCAGTGTACATGCGCATGCAGATTTGTTTATATAAAGGCAAGAGATTTTAAGAGGGCTGTCTTCTGTATGACACAACAAAATTAATTAAGTGCAGTGCTTAGTATCATTTTAAAGCTGCATTTCTCAGATTAAGGATGGATAAGCACAAGAGTGCTGCAGTTATCTCTTACTACTCCTTCACCAATTATCTCAATTTTCTTTTGAGTAATTTCTTAGGTCAGATAACAGGTTTTCTTTGGGAGGAGATGGACTTATGAGAGAAAAAGTAGTTTTTTCATTTCCATGGACACACATTTTAACAGGAGTATATTGCAGAACATCTGTTGCAAACATGTAAATCTTTCTAAAACAAGTGGGATCATGAGCTACTCACCTCGCCCTGGGCTTGTGATCGGACTGTTTTCAGTTTCTCCTGTCCAGTAACAGCTGGCAAACTGGTATCAGAGATCCTCACAGTTGTTGGCGTCAAAGCAGTTGTAGTAACTGCAGTTGCAGAAGTCACTGTGCCTTGGCCAACCTGTTCCAGTGATTTTCCTGCCTCTTTACACCCAGATCCAACTTGTAATGGCTGTCCAGCCACAGAAGAAAATGGAGTGAAGGGCAATGGTGTGTCACCACCAACTGGCTCGTCTTGGACTACTAATGTTCGGCCATTCTCTTTGGTGTAAGTAGCAAAACGAATATTGCGACTAATCTGAGGAAGAAATGAAGGCAACTGCTTGGCCCTTGGATCCAGTCCTGTTTCACTACCGGAGACTCCTTTCCAGGAACCTCTGCTCGCCTCACCTCCATCACCACCATTGCTATCTGCCTCACCCCTCTCCTTTAGCTTCTTTGTTGCAGGATCACAACCAGGATCTGATACATTTTTCCTCCTCCTTCCATCCTTTCCCTCCAGGCTTTCCTTCTTCTTTTTCCCTTTAGATGATGATTTAGCTGCTTTTAGGCCCCCTCCCTATAATAGACAAAGCCATGCAATCACTAAACAGAACAGTCCAGATACCCATTCAGAGAACTTTCTTCTGTTAGAACAGAATATATTACACTGCTCTGAAGTTTAGGAACACTTTATCACAAATTGAGACATATAAAGAGAGATGATATGTGAGCACAGAACACAAGCATTAAGCACAGTCCTGTCTTTTTTGTACTAGAGTAAGATCTGCACAAGTAATTTTTTAGCTGAGCTACCTTGCTGTAGCATGAACCACATCCTGGCCAATTTTGAGAAATACTCAATACTCCAACAAAGCTCTTCGTAATGTATGAATACCACCTGCACACTAATTTTTGCTCCAAGTATAAACCCCATAATTCCTTTGAACGGTACTCTTTCTGTTCATTACACAAAGCCTACAACATTTAACTGCAGGAGATAGCTTGCCCTTTAGCCTAGGGTAAAAATTCAGGTTCAAACATTATCATGGAACATCTCAATCGAGGCAGTGAAATGCCATAAACATATAAGCCTGCTTACAAGGCACAGCAGCCAGATGGCAATTTTTAGAAATGCCTTAAAAGGTCTTTGAAGGAGGACAGAATGATCCTATTAGAAAAAGGCAGCAACACTCCACCTTAAAATGGAGTACAACCACCATGGTAACATCGCTACCGATCATCCCTCTAAGATCCATGCTAAATTTAGTAAACAGGCCTGAACAAAAAAAGAAGATAGCTTCAAGAAAGCTATGACCATCAAAATGGTAAACAAAATTTTCCTGTTCAAACTTTAAGAGGAAAATTACTAAAATTATCCAAAATCCACAGTCAATACTGGATCATTTTTTAGTCCTTTCCAGATTTTACTTATTTCACATAAAAAATTTTACAAAGTTGCACACTGTATATACAAGACCTGAATGAACTGCTGTATTACCTCGCCTGGAGAAGTGTTATCCATCACCACGTGAATCAGTCGAGGATCCACCGACTTTATCTCACCACTCTAATTTTTAGACAGATTGATAATGAGGAAGTAGGAAAAAGAAAAGCAGAGGTTAATTTTAAATTCAAAGTATATAGTATCAACACACTGTTACTGCGCAGGCCCTCTCCCATTTACCTTTTCTTCTTTTACTTATTTACCTTTTACTATGTCACTTCCTTAGTAATACTACAGCCTTCTAGTTTACCTTCTATCCTTTTGCTCCTTCTTTATTTAAAACTTTCAGATTTGATTCCTACCACTGTTTGTATATTTGTTCTGTTGAGCATTTCTAAAGGTATTCATTGCATTAAATGTAACTCTTGAATTTCATTTAACATTGTTACATATATGTTCGCTCCATTAGATCTAAAAAGGACTACTGGAAGAAGCACATCAGTTTAGCCCAAGTATCCTCATCAGCGTCTCCCCAAAAGAAGCAACGAATATCCAATCTCTGTAACTGTTCTTGGAGGTTCCTTTCTATTTCACAGTAAGTACACAGGAAACTCTGTGCTTCCTAGCACATATCTGCTGAACGCACATAACTCCACAATTTCTATGGCTCTCCAAAGTACTATGCTGATTTACCATACAAAGCATACTTTGTTCCCTGTGTGCCAGCAATAGCAGTAGTCAGAGTGCAGGATTACTGCTCATTCAGTGCAGTGGCTACAGGGGCAGTGGGCGCAAGACACAAGATGGGATCTAAAAACCAAGATGCATGCTACTGCTACACAGCACCATGGACCCGCTCCCAGTTGTTCCGGAAAAAGGAAGCTATCAGGAGCAGGCCACTGTCAAGACTGAGCTACCTGTCAGACTGCACAGAAGCACATAATAAAAACCAGTAACTAGCAGTGCAGATTCTCTGTGCTGTACATAAGTTTACTGATAGGAACAGGGCAAAAGTAAATAGTCTGAGCTAAAATATATAAATCAAATTTATTTATATAAAGACTTCATCTGCTTTGCTACAATTGTTTCAAACTACTTGTACAGTCTGTCAGATGGAAACCAAGAGAAGGCATAGGAAAACCACAATGTAAGAGACCCAGAAGGTAGCTTTCTATGCATCAGCATGCTTTCCCTTCTGGAGAGTAATTTCCAATATTTTCTCTTACAGCACTAATTTCCAATGAAACTCTTACAGCTTTTTTTTTTTTTTCAATAGAAGTAGCCTGTGTGACATCATTTTTTCAAGAAAGTCAACCTAATACGAAAAAAAACCCCTGTGAATCACAACACAAATAATTATTTATCTTTTAAAGCAGAAAAACAACCCAAAATAACAAGTTTTGGTGAAGATGTCATTCTCCACATACAGATATTGAGGAATGGTATTTTAGGAACACCAAAGCAGCACTTCATATTTTTACCTCAGTCACAGACACTTCCATAAGACGAGTTATTGGATCTTGGTGGCTCACAACACCACAGAGCCAGCTATTTTCATCCTCTGGTTGATAAACTTTAACTCGCTGGCCTTGGACACTGTAAGGACCTGGAAAAGAAGGACTTTGAGGACATTTTCCAAACAAACTTTGTGTCATACAACAAAATGGTTCTGTGCACTTAATTAGGGCTTGAAGTGCCATCTTCCAGGTGGAAAGAAATTAAAACACCAGGGCTTCTGCTGCAAATCCTGTGTAAGCAGGTATTTTATCCTAAAAAGTCAATAGGTCCTCATTGCTGTAACTCATGAATACATTTTACACATAAAAAAACCCAAACATGAAAGACCAAAATTAACTCGCTCCTTTGACAAAATCAAGCTACACAGGGGTTCCTTGTGAACTAAATTATTTTGTTTTCTAACCTACAGGTTAGTAATTATGCACCATCAATCCAGTGAACAGTCTCAGTATTCTGATTTAGCCCAGATGTTTCAAATCCCAGATAAAAAGCTACGCGTTTCAGAGTAAAAACATGTACTTGGATATCCAACATCTCTAAACCAACCAGTCTTAGGTCTTTCACACAGATAACAGATCATCTACAGAAAGGTTTGCTCTCACCCTGCCTTTGCTCTCCAGATCAGCATGCTGAGCTTTCCTCCCACCCTAAGTCTAGACAAAATAAAACCTCTGCTTATCTTGGATCATCAAAATCTACATGATGCAACAACCTGTATGTGACACAGCCAGAATTAGGCACTTTAGAAGAAGGCTTCAAACTGGACAATTCTTAAGCTACTTGCTCATCAAAGAAGTATTGTCCCCAGAATTTCTATGAATACACATTTTATTTGACCAAAAGGCACCAAATTCCCATGAAGAACTACATCCTCCTTCAGATGTAAGACAGTGGTCTGTCTGTAGGGTGGCTCCCTGGCACATGAACTCTGGATAGAAATTATTTTAGTACTTGACCAAGATGACCCAAATCTGACAACCAAAGCCACAATCAGGCTTAACCCTAATACACAATCCAGACAACAGATATTAACTCTATGCTGACCAGCCATACCCATACATATATTCAACTTAAACAATTGATGTGTAAATTACCAAAACGTCAAAATTTGAATTGCTATTACAAGGAAAGTTTCTGAGGATCAGCAGCTACAAAGGAACTTCACTTTTAAGTTCCCACAGTTACAGAACAGAACCATAGAAAAGGACCAACACTTTAAAAATTCAAAAGTAAAACTTAAAATAGGGAAGTTGTAAATACACAGACATTGCCCTACTTTAACTACACCTTACATGACCATTCCCAGCAGGCATTTCTGGCTGTATCTAAGCAACTGCCTACCTGTATCTGTGATAAAATAAAGTTACTTTGTAAAGGACATGCAAAATACAGAAAATTGACCTCCAAATGAAACAGTAGCAGATACTGTTACTATCCCCCTCCACAAATTCCAGCGTAGCTTTACCGCGGCTGCACAACAAAGTAGCTCTGAGAAAGAAAACACGCCTCACCTCTACTAAATATCTCCTGAAGCTTCTGGTCGCTGATCAGGGCATTGACAGATTCTCTTAGCGAAGGCTGCTCCTGCAGAATCTGATTTTGACTCTCTGTTCCCATCTGCCAAAAACAAACAGTTTTAATAAAGTATAGTCTTCTTGGATAATAGAAACATTAGTTTTTACAAAACAGCTCTTCTTGGACTGCAGTCAGATTGACCAAAAAAAAGTAAAATTAAGAAAAATATTACTGAATATGCCAGGAAAAATAAAGGAATTAACTATGCAAAAGCTGTATATATAAAATGTGTATTCATAGAAATTCTGAGGACAAAACTTCCACTGTAATTAACAGCTACACAATGACAGCTAGCTCTCCAATTGAACCATGTAGAGAGTGTCAGTACTTTTCGAATGCAAATGGAGGTCAGTGTAAGGACCTGGAAATGCAGGGAAACAAATACAAATATGTGACAGGGCAGTGAAAGGAGAAAGATGGGTATGTTGTTGAAACAGCAAATAAAACCCCAAAACTAACCTGACAAGCATAGCACAAGGCTAAATTTACATTTCAACTGAACACAGTTCAAATACCTGAAATAAACGTAATCCACTGGCATCAGACAGGAAACGTAAATGTCTGTCCAGAAGAAACTCCACTGGGACCACAGAGCCTAACCCCAGCTTATCTACTAGAGGAGTAAAGGTCTGTGATGAACAACAAAAAAAAGAAGTTACCAAAATGACTGAGCACACACACAGGCCAACAACAGTCGATTTCATACTACTCAGGTTTTAAAAAATTTAAAATTGTCATTTCTCAACTTGTACTGCCCAGTGCTTGAGTTTTAATGTGAAATACTAGTCATTATGTCTAAGCCAGTAATTCTTGCATTACAAGCAGGAATTACAGACAATTGGATCCACTTTTTCAGTACATCTTAAAGAAGAAATGAAAACACCTGTGGTGGTGTTTGGTTTTTCATAGTTAAGCACCTTCTGATGCTGACGTTAAAAAAAAAGCTTTGGTTAAGGTTAAAAAATAGCTTTGGTTAATAGTTCAAACTATCTAACATATTTCAGATATAGCCTCATGAAAGGAGTGGTTTTATTCTTCTACAGAAGCTAGCTGTAGGGAATTTATACACTTATCAAATGAGAGCATTTTTGGCTAGTGGTTTGTGAAAAGCTGAAGTTCATAGCAAGTGTATTACTGATGTTCAAGATGCAGAGCAAATCACTAAAAATACCTAGTGAATTCAGAAACCTTGTAATAGTAGAATCAGACAACCTTATAACATAATTTGCTGACGGAAGAGGAAGTTGCCAACCAGAGTCTTTGAAATGTGTTACTTGTCTCATGCTCTCACATATATGATTTTAACACAAGTATTCATGACACTTTTCCCTTAACAGCTCTCATCAAGTTTGTTTACATTCCATTCTCCCGTACACAACAGAATAAATATAAAAATGTAGTTACTCAGTTTATGCAAAACTCTCTCCTGAAAGCAAATAGGATTACAAAAAAGAGACAATGAAGAATGAAAACACATTCATAAGTGATATATCTTAAACAAACAAAAAAAAAAAAGAACCCAAGCCCACCATCCCCCACACTCCTGAAACATACCATTCCCTTTGTAATGCTAAGCAGTTGGTTTCCCACTGCAAGTATGTACTCTGGTGCTTTGACTAACTCCAATCTGCATTCCCATGCAGTTATCTGAGTAGGCCTGTAGTACCTAGAGAAAGCTCCAATGCTCACGTGGCTGTCCAGAGTACAGAGGATGGAAACATTTTTTCAGCAAGCCTACAGATAAAGCTTGAGTTGTAGTGGAAATAGTCTGGAATTACACAGTCAGCATGCAGACTATGGTAACACCCCCAAATCACTCAGATTTTGACCAATTTGGAAATCAACTGAAAGACGCTGATCCTGTGTAAAAACAGTTTCCCATATGAAACTAACTGGAGTTCATTTTTGGAGACAAGCTGGAAATACACCAACAGGAAAACTTCACCTATGGAAAAAACACTCTCTACAGAGAGTCACTGCTGTAAAGGCCTGGTCTTCTGCCTTAAGCCAAGCGCAATAAAAGAAATCCTCAGAGAAAAATGCAGTGATGAACTTAGTATTTTGAGCCTGAATACCCATTCAAAACACTAAATTCGAATTCTACCAAGGCACATGATCCTTGACAGGAAAAAATGTTTCAATGTATCCATGTACAAAATGTGTTAAAAAGCAGAGAGTAGGATACCAAGCAGTCCAAGGCCTGTGGGAGGACAAAAGAAACAAAAGGGGCAAATAACAAAAATTAAACAGCATAAAAATGAGGTAAGGATTCCCACATACAATGATCGTTCCTCTTCAGAAGTCACTAAGAGAAGAAATATATAAGGAACGCTCTTCACTATATACTACTCATCAAGATATTTGCAGTATGGGTATATTCAGATATGCTAGCTAAAATAAACTGGCTTTGTTTTTAGGTGTCATGACATGTAACTGCCATGTAAATAGCAATATAGTTGACCACTTCAAGAAACATGAGAAAATTTTGCACGTAATGTTAGTTAATGCTGACAACAAAACAGAAATAGATTTTTTAGATTAGGAGTGGCCAATTTATGGTTTATATATCAGGCACAGTATGCATTCTCTTCCTGAAGATTGCCTTCTGGTATGCCTATTCAATTGATGCAACAGCCTTTACCATACAGAGCTCTGGAAAGTCCTTCATAAGACCAAAAGGCTTATTCTCACAATTCAGAAAAGCCTGACATACACAAGGTTTTAAAATAGGGAAAAATAATCTCTTCAGATATATAACACATTTCTTCAGAGACTAACTTTAAGTAGTAAATATCACTTTTCTGTACAATATGTCATAGCAAGTTCTGGGGTAGGAACTGGAAGCATACTGCCTCTCCAATGCCTTCCCAAAGGCACTATTAGGTACCAGTTAAGGAACTTGTATTAGTAAAAGTCCATGCCCCAAGCAATTTTTGAACCTGCAAAATGGTGCCCTGTACAATATCCAAGCATTGAGCTTCACAGTGGAGCTGACGAAAATCTCTGAGGATCTAAGGGCTTCTGGTCAAATACTCACCAGCGCAGGCCACTGCGCCTGTGAGATTCTAGTCCCCTGAAGCATAACAGGATCATTTCGAGGTGCCCAAACCAATGATCCTTCCAGCAGCAACACTATAACTTCTTCAGCATGGACTTTCACCCACGCATGTTGTTTCCAGTTACAGCCATCGAATTCCACAAAGATCTGATTAAAAAAAAAAAAAATCTATTTTCAGACACTTAATAGAAAATAAGATTCCTACAATCCTTATGGAAAACGAGACCGCAATTTTAGTAAGAAAAATCAGGGTAAGTATTGCAATGTTATTACTGAGAATACATCTACACAGCTACAGGAATCAAATTAACAATCACTAACCTATGAAAAACTATTTAAGCCCAAACATACATCACTGGCTCCAAATGCTGTGTTTTCCTATACAAAATTAAAGACGTGAAAATTGTTCATCCCAAAATACAGATGATGACCCAATGCAAGCCTCTTTCACAGTAGGATTTTTTAGAGAATCTCAACACTCTTACTTGGCATTTCAATGGACAGCCTGTATCAGTATGGTTAACTGACATTCACGGAACTAAATGCTTCAGCCTGCAAGGTTTGCGTTTCCAAAACCCATTCTAAATCGGACACTTTGTCTTGTCTTGTACGTTATTAAACTCCCTGAACAAATGCAAATATTTTGGATGGCGTGAGATTACCCAGAATTACCTACTTGCTAGATTTTTAATAACCTTATTTACAAGTGTAATAATAGAAACCACACTATACACACTACAAATCTAAATCACTATTCTGTCATTCTCTTTTTTCTTTCCTATCACAAAGGACAACTGTTAAAATAATTTGAAATTACATGGCAAGAATACTAAGGTTTCAAATCTCATTCCATGTCCTAACAACTGGAGCTATTATCTGTTAGAAAAATCACATTCCAATCTCTCATCTACAGAACTTACACACTTGCCAAATATAATCAAACATGTCAGATGAACAGCAAAAAATTACTAATCAGTTAAGGAACACCTTAAGCTGGATATCAAAACAGGGTTTTGTAACCATCACTGCGAAGTAACAAGGCTAACCAGAGACAAACGACTCTCTGCTTTATCAATACACCGTATTAAAAGAAGTACTAGAGACCACTTAACTCCTCTACCCCATTCCTCCCCCAAGACTCAAAAGCTCAAACCCCAAGGGAAGAATATGAAGTAACTCTCTTCATGAATTCTTGAACTCCATTACTGCTTAAGCTGCCCTGCTGAGAAACAGTGTCAGACCTTCCAAGATATCCTTCCACCCATTAAACAATTTTCAGCAATATAGTGGAAATTAGACTGAACATCTTTCTGTTTTCAGTGGGCCTATAGCTTTCTTAATACTATATTTGTGCTATTTTGCCAGTAGTCCCTACTCAAAACACTTTGTGTCCCAGGCCTCCTAACTTTTATGGTATTGTAGAGCTTGCCTATCCATTAAAACAATGATCTCTCATACTTCTATTCCACATAAGAAAAGCAGTACTGTCCTTCATGTGACACATTGAGTTATTTTCCCATTAGCAAGCACTTTTACAATATTAGGAACAGACTGACATAAAGCTCAACAGGTCTTTAATGATCCTGTTCTAGTAATCATTTTGAGAAAGAGGGTAATACCTGTTTCCATTCAGAAGAGGCAAAGCTGTTTTCTAATAGCAGCATAATTTTTCCTCAGGATTTCTTCTAGATGCTCTGAATATGGGACAACTATGACTGACCTTTATATGTATTTTTTTGTGGACTAACCACAATTAGGTTACTCCACATTATATCAAAGTAAGAAGGTCGAAGAGCTACTCTCTGTAACCAAAATTTTACAGGGGGAAAAAACCCAAAGATCTTTCAGAGGCTTTGCTCTACCAGGAGAAAAAAAAAAAACAACAACAAAACCCATACTTTTAAGTTTTATACTTCTTGTCTATTCCCAAGATTTCTGCCCTAGAAAGGTGCAGATATTCAACTGCACTTTTGTACTTCTATAAGCCCAACATGAGACTACAGGCTAGGAATTGATACCATCCTTGCAGAATACTATGAGAAAGGACAGACTTATGTAGACCAAAGAGTAGAAAATAAATTTTTCCTAGTCTTTATCACACCTAGTCCACATTGTTACCTTAGAAGAGTATTTCCTAAACAGTGGTTGACTGCTTGGTGCCTGCCAACTCATCACTTCTGAAAGAATTACTTTAAAGAGAACTGTTTTCCAATAGCATATCATTGCCATTGTCACAGCAGCATTCATTATGCATGGAAGAGTCCATGAAAACACTGAATGTCCCACATTACTCTAAATTCTGCCTCGACTATTTTACACATTTCACAGTTCTTGCACAGATTTTTGAGAATACACTGTTTAGAGACAGCTACACACCTGAAACAGTATTAAGTAGAAGGGTACTGATGAAAGGCGCTGGGGAGAGAACTGCAGTGCTGAATGAAGGTAATGAATTCACACACCAATGAAAATGCAAGACTACTGATGACACACATGTCCAATGCAGTCTGCCACAAGAACAGCTGGCTCTTCAGCTGGATCTTAGCTCCAACACACTTTCACAATTCAGATGGTCTCAAACACTTGACACATTTCCCTTTTGAAGAAACCCTTTATGCATGGGCTTTTCCTTCCTCCTCCTTGAACAAGTTAGGCAGCACCTAGAGTACACAACCGCAGCTCTCAACTGCAGACACAGGGTGCCAGGCCCACCCAATTTGCAGAGCCAAATCTAGCACACGGCTTTCTACTGACAGCCATAGATGCAGTTCTAGAACAAGGACAAGAAAGCAGTATCACTACAGGATAGATGTCAAGGTAACAGCTCAAATTTGGAACTCTGCAAACAAGCCCAAAGAACTTATGGTAACTACTAATTTTTAAAAAACTGATCATAAAGAGAACTAAAACTCTTCACAAACACAGAATCTCATTCCTACTACCATGGGACACTAAATCACACACAGCCCTCCAAAGCATGCCAACACTTAAAGCAAGTGCCTGCAGAATTGACACATACCAAGAGACACTCCACCAATACATTTCAAGAGCTCTTTTTGGGATCTCCACCCAAACGTTTCACTGAGCTATAGTATAAATAAACCAGACAAATGCTAGAGTGCTTAAATACATTACATGAAGCCCAAATTCCTACAACTAAATACAAAACCTGAGAAAAAATCAAATGGATGAGCCTCACTCAAAAGTCAGCCCTCAATATGTATTTCCATATATAATTCACGGTGATCGAGAATACTTAACATCTTCCCGGCGGAAAACCAAAACGAAACAACCTAAAAAACCCCAAAACAAGCTTTGAGGTTATATACATAGATATCCATCAGCACCAGAAATGTCCCAGACGTATTTGTTTTACACCTATGTTACTTCCAACCACCGCACCGGCGGTACCGGACCCCTCACATATCTGCCCGGTCGCTCCGCCGCTTCCAGCCCCGGAGCGCGTCCGGCGGGCCCCGCACTGCAGGAGGGCTC
>NW_005054308.1:12485693-12490963 GCF_000277835.1 Geospiza fortis | reverse complement strand
TAGCGGAGCGGGAGGGCCGGTCGGCGGGCGTGGGCCTTGCCTAGGCAGACTCCCACACGACCGCCAAATTCAAAACCTGGAATTATCGCAGAAATGAAGGAGTTTTAACCTAAATTTTGATGTAAACATGGGAGAACCAGTACCCGCGTCTCGGGCAGGATCCCACAGATAGCATGAGGAACTGCTGCCGGCCCCAGAGGACCGGCAGCACCGCACAGAGCGGGGTGCTTCACTTTCCAGTGAGGCAGATTTTGGAAAGCAGGTGCATTTAGGAAGTAATCAAGATACAAAAATCAGTGGGTGAATGAATTCAGCTGTCATGATTAGCTCATAAATCTGAACAGTTATCATGTAGCACAGCTCAATGTCCTAAACCTGCCCCTTTTCAACATGAACCACAAAATACTTAAGCATCCTATAGTTAGAAAAATGACATGTGATGTTACATCTGTTTCTGCTTTTGCAGTAAAGGCATTAGAGTTTCTAGCAGTGCTAGAAACTGTAATGAGGAGCAGATACTATACTCCATACCAGCACAAGCATACTCTTGTGAAAGTAGGTTGCTCTTTTGCACATATTGTTTCTTCACTCTGGCAGACTCCCGTTTGACACTGAATTAGCAATAGCACAGACAACTTGCTTGCTTTCACTTCCATTTATTCAAATGATTGTGCCCAGTTGTTTTAAGCGGATGACATTTCCTCTTTGTTACTTTCTAGTTAAAGGGATGCAATGTACTGACTGGAACATGGGTAAGGCAATGCCCAATACCAGTTGAACAACTACACAAAACTTCGAAGTATCAGTGGCACTAGACTCCGTGCTCTCCTCCTGTGCTGTACAGCATCTCTGAGTTTTGACTTACTACACACCATTAGATTTACTAACTCCCCTCCCCTGTTTTTCTTTTTAAGTACAGTACTTACATGAAACATTACTGAATGGTAGTAGAGCCATTATGTCTTACGTCTAAGTGAGTGCCATGGTAAATCCAAGATCACTGCTACGTTCTTTGAAGACCAGTCTTTGTCCTCATGTCTTAAGTTTCTTTACTGAAACAGTAATACTATCAGCTGTGCACCACAAATAGTACCACCATGTGAAAGATTCCAAGTGCTCCTATGCCCCTTCCCATTCCACCAGTTCAGACTCCCATTGTTGTGATAAAGCAGACCAGCATTTCCCATCTCCCAAGCATGGGGCTGGATATTCCAATAGCATACAGCACCAGGTGGGCCAACAGTGATAAAATTCACCAGTACTAGGGGCTGCCTAAGTGTCATTAATAATTGACCCAGACAGCATAGGTCATAAAACATGAATTAAATTCAATTTTAAAAATACCTAACAACTTTTCTATGCTAATTCTGTTGCATCAACCTCTACTACAAGTTAGAAAAATTAGTTTCATAAGCTGTGTGTTAATTTCAAATACTGCTTTACTGTGAAAGGGTAAAGACAGCTACTGCTGCTAAACTACATACTTAAATGGCTGCAAAACAGATATCACAATTTCAGCTTGTGAGAAATCAGGTAAGTAACAGCACCCTACATCCAAAGGTGTCCCTTAGGCACTGAACATGGCTTCTTCTCCAGACTGCCACCTGCACAGCCTTGAGTGATGGTCAATGCTACAGCATAGAAAGAAAGTAATTTTCCAGAGTGGCTGATCCAGGGACCGATTTTGTGGAATTTAAATAATTTGAGATGCGGACACTCACCTGTCCAGGTTTTCAACCCTCCTTTTCAAAACTGTACCTAAGGCTACCCCTTCCATAGACAGCAGCCATGTTCTTTGAAGAACTTTATTAAAATATATCCAAGATCAGTAATCAAACATTTTCTAATGAGCCAGGAGAGAACTGAAGTGAGGAAAACATCTGTACAGAGGACAGTGCTGTAAATTTTTGTTTACATGCTTTATTTCAATGTTTCACAGTTTAATCATTGTCTACAAAAATATATTTCTGAAACTCTGAGTCCTCTATAAAAAAAGCTGGTCAGCAGCAGTGACCCTGACAAACAGAATGTACCTTGGGATAGTGTGAGCACCTCCTGTAAGCAGATTAGTGCGGCTAGGGAACAACACCTGCCTCACCCTGGCAGACTCCTGTTCTTTGGGATTAAAGCTCTGCACTAGTTCTGAAAGAAGGCATTAAAAAAAAAGTCACTCCATTTCTGTATACTGCACTAAGCTTGGAAGGGGGAGCTGCAAGTTCAGTGTATCGCACAACAAAGAGTGCTGACAAAGTACTTGGCACTCGGGGAAAGAAGACCTCAGGATGCTTTAGTACCAGTAAATTTTTCTTTGAGCTATCCATTCAGAACAGCCTTTGTCTGGTGATAATAGGTTCAGGCTGTCAGCAGAGGTACAAACAGCACACAAGCAGAGTAATCCTATAAATGCAAAGAGAGTCCTTCTTTGAGGACAAGACGAGGGTTCTCTTCATTTTTACCTCAACATTTTCTGCTGTGGCTTTAACCAAGAGTAAAATTACCATCATATCCAATAACGAGTGTACATTGTATTGGATAGAACAGAGCCACTATCAATGCTGTCAGCTTCAACTCCTTGGTACCCATAACTGGAAATATTTCTTACATCATCAGTCATTTAATTCCTATGCTTACTAGTCACTAGTGTAGCTAGCCACCAAAAATATGAACTGAGAAACTCATGTTTCCCCCAAATGAAATTTTTCTACTCTTTCTCTGCTCAGTTATTTGACTGTCTATAGAGATACTTGCAGTAACAAAGAAAAAAAATAAATTGCCTCTTCTAAAAAAATAAATCTATCTTGCATTGTCCTCTAGAAAAGACAAGGTCAATGTACTCTGATCCTCAAAGCTCGTAACTAGAAGCCCCTTACCACAAAATAATCTCAGTCCTGAACCCCTAAGCAGGGCAGGAATTTTCAGCAGCAAATAAAGAGTAGTTATTGACAGACTGCTTCCCCAATGTGGTAATAGAAGATGAGCTCTCTGAAAACTTTTCCACACCTGCCTGTCAAAAGAACTTTCTGAGCCAGCAGCTTGTGAAATCTGCATTTTCTAGAGATTAGAGAATTCAGGAGAGCACTGATGGTTATTTTAGGTACACCTGCAATCAACGGGCTTCTGAGCTCCAGGCTTTTGTTCAGAAAAAGTTCTCCTGTAACTCATGCCTACCACCAGTCTCAGTCTGATCTGCTAGACCTGAGCAGCCAAGGAGGTATATGAATTTGAAGTAGAATCAGAATCATCCACAAAAACCCAGAAGCCAAGAATCTTCACTGAGACAAATATCTTATCAAAAAAAGACACTCAGCACTAGAAAACTAGTATTATCTCACTAATACTAAACAGCTCAAGTGTAAATTTTGTAAGAAAACACCTGAAGTTTACTTCTTGACTATTTTCCTTTCTTGAATTTCTGAGCGGAGAAGGGGAGGAGAAAGGAATGAATCACTGTGTTAGTAGTAAGCCACTATAGAGAAGGCAGTATTGGAAAAAAAATTTAAACCAGGAAAAAAAAAAAATCTGAGAACTTAGTTATTCTGAAAGCTTTGCTCACCTTCCTAAACTAAACAGCCTAAACAGAAGATTTTGTCCATACTTCAAGTTCTTTCACCAGTCTGTTCCCATCTGTTCAGCTTCCAGTTACAGACACACAACAGAGAGAATAATCAAGGGAGGCAGAGAAACCCACACATAGGGTATGCCTCCCATACAGCACCTACTTTAATATATCCAAACAACATAAACAAATCAATCAGATATTGTTACATCTTGCGCATGGAAAGACTACAACTGAAGTGTAACAAGATGAAATTAAAGGAAGATGTGAAATTAAAGAAAAATATTCTCCTGTGGAACCTCTTTGCCAAAGACTCCACACCCCTTAAAGAAGCAATTCATATTCAGTCATTTGTGAAATGGAGACTTGCCAGCAACAATCCTGCCTTGGCTTCAGGTGGAAAACTGCAAGTATTAATTCTCCTTTTAGTATCACAAAGCCTATTCATGTAAAACAAACTGCTGTCTTGCGTTGCCCTGCTGTCCTGCCCTGCTATAGAGATGCAGTATATCACAAAATTATAAACTATGCTGAGTTGGAAGAGAGCCATCAGGATCATGGAGTCCATCTCCTGGCCTTGCACAAGACACTCCAAGAATCCCACAATGTACCCACAAGCATTGTCCAAATACTCTTTGAACTCAGATAGGCTTGGTGCTGTGCTAGCCTCCTTGGGGAGTCTATTCCAGTGGTTAGTCACCTTCTGGGTGATAAACTTTTTCCTGACTGTTAAAAGCTGCCTTCTCCACCAGCACAGACAAGTGAGATGTTACTTCTAGCTGATGCAATTATGCAAAAAGAAAAAAAAAAAATCTGTATCTTAAAGCTTAGAATTCTAGTGTGATGGATCCCTTGTGGATAAACACTGCCATAGACTACGAGGTACTTTGTGTGAAGAACCAGCAACTGCAGCTGCACATTATTGCTACTTGCTGTCTCTCAGTGCATGCTTTTCCTATTTCAGCATTTTCTTACCTTCTCCAAGTTATAGACTCCAGGGTGAAAAAATCTGAAGCCTCACAAACATGGTTGCCACCAAAATACATTTGATGACATTTTAATCCCTTCCAAACTATTTAAAAAGCTGGCTTTGACAGTGCTACTTTTAACTTCAGGCCTAGAACTGCATAGAGAAAACTGTGTACGGTCAAGAATTAACAGTGCCTGCGCTATGCCTGTTCTCACAGGAAATGTTAATTAAAACAAGCAAAGTAACACAGAGAGCTTAGCCTGGCTGCCTTTTATCAAGGGCATAATGAAGACAATAATCACAACTTCTCCAATTCACTAATATTTTTTTCTAATATTCCCCATGGCTACACTTAAAAGAGGTTCAGCCAAATTAAATTAAAGCTACAAGTCACAACTGAAAAGTGTGCATTTACGTTTGAACCACCAAGGACCATCCCTGATCAGGTGGCTTCACTTCCATTTTCAAGCACACAAAGACAGTTCCCTGTCACAGACAACTGAAGCAGATACATGGGAGAACTGATTCATTAAGCCAATGGGAGGCAAGGTCACTGCTGCCACGCCCCAGAGAAGGAGAAAGATTCATCAAGAAATTATAACTAAAAGGTTACAAAATAAAGGCAAGAGCTAAAGTCTGTCGGCAAGGAAATGCATTCTCCTGTCCCATGTGAACAGGAAACAGTGTCTGTAGGGTGTTAAAAAGGTCCTAGGAGGAGATGCCCTCCTACTTTTTTCTGCTGCC
>NW_005054308.1:12484536-12485656 GCF_000277835.1 Geospiza fortis | reverse complement strand
TCTGTCTTCATCCAGTTTGCTTGTCTCTCCTGGGGAAGGAGTACGTGGTGCAGAGTGAGAAACAGGAGGGATCCCATGAGCTACAATCCCTTCCACTACTGGTGGTTCTGGTAGCCCAGGGTTGGCTACTCCCACTACTCCTGGAGGAAACCTAAAACCAACAAAAACATAGAAATTACAAGCTTGTCCAACAGAGTTATTCGAAGGAAAAGGAGCCATGCCCTCAGACGTGCTGAAAACAGATCCCTCTTTCTAACAGAAACGCTCTGAGATAGAACACAGGAAAAGTCTCCAGAGCTGAGGAGTAGCAGTGGTATCCTAATGCCAAATGACACCTGTTTGCAGACAGACCTAGACAGTTTGAGGTCACATACTAAGCATTTGAAAACAGATACAAAATTTATCTCCAGTTGAAAATACTGTGAGGCACTCTATGAAGGCACCTGGAGGCCTGGGAATTCCGTCCCCATCTGCAGGAAGGGTGTAAGCTGCAGTTATCCTTCATTGGGCTCCAAGACAGAAGAAGTAAGAGGCCGAACTAATAAAACAGCTAGATGCAAGATGAAAAATAGGAGAGTGACAGTCATGAATTGCTAATGAACTATTCTTCCATCACTTCCATTCTGCTTCCCTATGCCCTCTCCCTAAATACATCTCAACTTATCTAGATCTCTCATAGAAGGAAGGAAAATATATTTCCTACCTTTGCAGATGGGAGACAAACAGAAGGGAAGCAACCTGTCCACAATCACTTTACAGGTTTGTAACAGATAATGCACTCTGTTTAGACTACTGAACAAATCCACTGGAACAGTGACTCAGTAACAGTCCGCATCTGGGCTACATGTAAGAACTGTGCTTTGTTTTTATATAGCCCTAATGCTATGCACAACTTCTAATGTAGAGCTGCAGACCTTTTTTAGGACATTCAGCAGGCTTTCTTATATTAGGGTATCTCTTGGGCATGTCTTCCAAGGATTTGGAAATATTGACCAATATGCAGCTGGAACTCAATATGACCAAGTACATGTTAAATACTCGTACACCTTTAGAAGTGCCGCTGTTAAGTTTCGGGAAAGAACTCAAATAGAGTGTATAGGAACAGAGACATACCCGTTTG
>NW_005054308.1:12484022-12484490 GCF_000277835.1 Geospiza fortis | reverse complement strand
ATAACCTATGTATCTCACCTGTAAGCTGCAGCTCCGTTGAGTTCTGGGTGGACAGTTGCAGGATCAATACTGGACCACTGAGCTGCTAACAGCAAGTACTCCTTATTAACACAGTTTCTCAAAGCGTCAGGTATATGACCTGCAAGGGCACCAAGAATGACAAAAAAAAAACAAACCAGAAAACAGGTAGGAGAGACTTGTTCCCTGCAGCATTTACAAAGGAAAGTAGAAAGGAAAAGCGCAAAATCTTTTCATCCACTTCCACAGGACACACTGGATACAGGAGACTCTCCTCTAATCATCTGGTGTCTGGGGATGGCAAGAAACTGATCTTTTCCTCCCACTTCTATGATGAGGTAAAAATTATTGCCACAAACTGCAACTGCCAAGCCTCACCTTTTTCAAGAGACAACATGTACTACTCAAGGAAAAAAAACATACAGTAAAACTGTCAAAGGAATTATTGCA
>NW_005054308.1:12472181-12483955 GCF_000277835.1 Geospiza fortis | reverse complement strand
CAGAAGCCAGAGATACAATTATCAACTTACACTCCAGTCCCAGAAACCACTTAATGAGTCTAAGTTTTCAGAGCAATCAGCATAATCCTTGCAGTGAACTAACAAAATTCAGCAGCAGCTGCAAATCTTCTTCATTACCTGTAATAGCTCTACGGATCTCTTTAGCTGCATCTTCTCTGGATTCAATGGAAGCCTGTTCACTGTACCAAGCAGTGTGAGGGGTGCAGATAACATTGGGTGCATCTTTTAACGGCCCCTGAGCAAAACTGGGGGGAAGAAGAAGGTTTTTTTCCAGAAGTGATAACCCCATCTGTAAGCCAAATAACAACAAAAACCACCAAAAAACCCCAAACCCACCAAACCGCCAAAAGAACCATCCAGTTTAGGTGAACCACCAGATAGCAGCAGGCATGCAGGTACAACATTACCTGAAAGGCTCAGACTCATGCACATCCAATGCTGTTCCTCTGATTCTCCCCTCTTTCAAGGCTTGTGCTAAGGCTTTCTCATCTACCAGCCCTCCCCGGGCTGTGTTCACTAAGAAGCAGCCCTGACGCATCTGAAAGAAGAAAAACAGTACATGCATTGAGAACGAGACCTTTCATGGAAGCGAAGTGAATCTTGGGAAATCTACTGGAAATGAGCAGGAGTCTGCAGTGACTAGATGAGGTCTGGAGGAACTAGGAGTGCTTTCACTGCAAAGCTTCCCACAGGGGAAATGCCTGCAAGCAATGCTTGAGAAATTTGCTCTAAAAATCAACAAACAAAACCATAAGACAATAAGGGCAAAAGTGGAACTCTCAAGTTCTGCACTCCATATTCATCCTACTACATTAAAAAAAAAAAAAAAAAGAGGATAGGAACCATGACTCAAGTATCCAGCTACACAAAACTGGACTACAATGTCCAAATGTCTCTCATAATAGCACTGGAAAGCATGCATAGACTGCTTAGCCTGAGACTGGCTTTGCAGTGGGCTTGGGCAGAGAGGCTTTGGCACCACTGTGTGAAACAATGTACACAGTCCCAGCCATGCCACATCTATCTCTAACCAGTGCAGTAAATTATTTTAAAGATAATTTGAAATTATGGAACCACCTAAAGTATTCTTTATAAAGGAAACTACTTTGCAAGAAGAGCCAATCCTATTCTTCTCTTAACATAAAATTCTATACAGCACAAAGCACAGGCACCCAGATCCACACGCTCCCAGCCTCCAAAGGCAGCAGGAGGCACACAACAGAGGCAGCAGGATTCACACGCTCTCAGCCTCTGTGAAAGCAGCAGTTTTGGTTTGCATTCATTTCCACAGTGCTCTGTGGGGGAAATCAAGCTCCTGCTGCACCTGTTTAATAGTGAAGTCATTGATGAGGTGATGGTTATGTTCATTCAGGCTGCAGTGCAATGTGATGCAATCGCTGTGCATTAGTAGATCCTGCAGGGTTCCTACTCGCTGTAAACCCAAGGATCGCTCCACTCCATCCGGCAGATAGGGATCATAGAAAATCACGTTGAAGCCAAAGGACTTGGCTCGCAGAGCCACTGCCTGTCCAACTCGGCCTTCACAAAAGAAAACCCACAATCATCAAGGAAAGGTAAAACAAACTTCAAAGACAAGATACTGGGGTAGACAGGGAGCCTACACTGAAGTTTACTACCAGGGCCCAAGGTACTGCAGCCCTGGAAACCCCTAGGATTGCCATAGGGATCCAGAGGAGGCTATTCAGTGCTGCTCCTATGCAGCTAATTCTAGTTCTTCCCCATGCAATAGCCAGAGCGTAGTCAAGAAGCAGTTCTGTTTTCAAAACAAATCTAGACTCTGAGACAGAGATAATAATCTGGCTACAAGAACTTGGAGAAGGAAACACCTTTCAGGCAGTTTTGCTACTGATACAGTACTTAGCACAGAGGGAAACAGTCTCTGAGAAGAGCTGTATAAATGTTCCAATTCTTCTAACCATCTGGAATCAAAAAAAGAGTAACCAATCCCCTGACATATACCCAGCTCTTGAAGATATCCAGAATAGGGTACTAACATTCCTTAGGAGTCAGTGTGTTTCACAAAGAACAGTTGTAGAATTATCACTTTTCTCAGCATGTGACTCTTAGCTTCCCAAAAACGTTCACAGTTCTCTTTTCAGTCTAACAATTCCCATCACTTACCGAGTCCAATGATGCCCAACGTCTCCCCACGGATACGCACAGCACCTCCAGCTACCTCCCGAATCTGTTCTACGCTTGAGGCTCGATTCCCTTCCCGCAGAGCCTGATGTAGCCAAGTAACACGGCGATAGAGGTTCAAGATGTGGCAGAGCGTAGAGTCAGCAGTCTCCTCTACTGAGGAGGAAGGGATGTTGCAAACGGCAATGCCTGCAAAGCCATAGAGGTCATATAAGATTTTTAGCATCACAATCCTAAACCAACATAAAGCTCTTTAAGCACAAATGCCAAAAGATAATTGAATACTCCAGAACTCAAGAAACACAGGATTCATTTCAGAACATCATTCTGCAACAACATAGATGACCAGCCGTCTTTTCAATCCCCCAGAATTTCCCCCAGAAAATACCATTCCTTCCTTATAAATATGTATTTGATTAACACACTCAGCAGAAAAACAAACAAGCTGAAATGAGAAAACTGGGCCATACAAGTGATACAAGCAACTAACTGTTTTAAAAGACCTGCATTTAAAAAGATGCACTCCTTCCACAGATACTCCTGACAAATTAACAGGCATTCTGCAGAAGAATTGAGACAAATGGCTGAGCTCCTCATGCCTCATGGTCCAGATGCTCACTGCAAGCATCAGCCTCCCCAGGAGCAACAATAAGTAACTAACTCATTAAATGCAGACAGAAGTCCCAGGAGCTTCCCTAAATCCACTTGAAGTTAAGCTTAAAAATAACAACACATAACACTCCCACTCTAGAATAACATATAAACACAAGGACCATAAAACCCATGGCTACAACTATCAAGTAAATTAGTAATGCAAACAGAATTGAAGTCCTAGAAGCATAAATTACTATCAGAAAAGGGAAAGATGGAACTCTGTATAAAAATCTGGTTGAAGTTCTGAGCAATCTATGAAAAACCTTCATTTGACAAACCAGCAAAGAAATAAAAATAATTAGATGGAAAAATGGTCTATTCCCAAATATAACCCTAGCCACTTGCCAAACCAAGGCAACTCTTCTACCTCAAAAGTCCACCACCTAGGTAAAAACTGGAAACAAAATCTAGGCAATGGTTGAAGGCATCATTGTTTCATAAGCCTAGTCAGAGGAGACATTTGGCTAAACTCAGACCATGCTTTCCCATGAGAATTAGGAGAGCAATGGCCACAGACAACCCCAGATATCCACCTGTTTTTCTCTATCAAACTATTTCCAATTTTGCCATAATGCCACACAGACAACTCAGAGGACATGAGTAGGGGTGATAGAAAAAACCAGTTTCTCTTAATCTCACTGGTTGCCATCTCATTCAACTCTAGACAAGCCCCATGCATTCATCTGTTACACAGCCAGACACAGATTGTGTTAACATACAGTATTATACCTAAATGTAATAAACCACAAACACAGACAACAGCCCTTTGGTCTGAGGATTCAGAACACACAAGGAACAGTATCTTACCTCTGAATGAATTAAAAGGCCTGGCTAAGCATGAAAATAACCATTAATTGCCCATTAAAAAGCAAATCTGGTCACACGCAAGGGTCATCACACTGTCGCTCCACAGCAAAAGTGGCAAGCAACGGTCTGATGGTGAAGGAATTGTGACTCATTTCATCTTGGATTAATGAGTGTGCAGTGGAGGAAAAGGGAAATCTTTGAATCTGAATGAAGCGAAGATATGGATGGTGACCTTAAGTAGAGAAGCATTAAGACTAGGTTAGGTTCCAAATTCAGCACAAATATGGCTGGATAAAAGCCAAGGACCTTGACAGGAACTCTTGAGACTATTCCTTTGAATCATCCAAATGAAAAGGTTCTTTTGACCTAATTCAGGCACTACCCCAATACACACTCTTCATTTACTAGAAATTCACCTGTTCTTACAGATCTGAAAATTGCAATGCTTGCCTATTTCAATTGTATATACTAATACCTGTATTTGATTTAACCTTAACAAGACCTGCATTACATTAAGGAAGCTTTAGAATCCCTTACACCTGTAAAACTTAAAAAAGAAGGGGAATGATACTTGAGTGATACATCTCACCTATGAGACTAAAAGGTCCAGAAGTCTCACTACCATCTGTTTAGTAAATAACATCATCTTGTCACCTGATCCAGACGCTTTTCACATGCCTAGGATTCTAAAGGGATAACTAATAAAGTTTTGTATCAGAACCTATTTGCATATGCAAAATTAAGAAGAAAACTCATGAAGCATTTACAATGAGTTTATCCTGCATCAGCATTTGCAAGCAGCTTTTTTCAGACAGCAGTTTCCTCAGGGGTCACAAAAAGACCAAAGTCACCTCACCAAAAGTTAGCTAGACACCATATTCAGATTCCTGAATCCCAAACAACAACAAAGACACCAACATCAATAGCAGAGCAATCTGAAAACTGAGAATCTTTCTTTTAAGCTACCTACCAGCCCCTCTATTGGTCAGCTTTCTAGATACCTGATACTGAGCAGCTCCAAATCTTTGTACATAGAAGTTTTTAAACTCAACTCATAAAGCACAAAAAGATGCACAGTGTTCAATTTCACATTCAGTTCTGATCACAACAGACACCTAACAGTGTCATCATACCTAATTCTGCAGCGGATTTGATGTCAACATTGTCATAGCCACTGCCAATACGCACAATGACTCTGAGGGCTTTGAATTTCTCCAGATCCTGACGAGAAAGGGTAATGGTGTGGTACATCAGAGCTCCTACTGCCTCATTCAGCACCTATTAAAAAAACCAGTCCAAATCAATATCTGGTTTGGTTACCTAAGAGGCAAAGCTCTGCTTCTGAATCTTGCACATCTTCTTGCCCACCTTTTCATGGATTTCCTGAGTTGACTGAGCATCACAAAATGCCACTGTAGCAACATCCTTCAAGATGGGCATCTCCACAGTGCAATCTCGTCCATCCAGGAGTGCAACCAGTGGCCGTGCTGGCATTGGGCCATTCACAATAGGAGGCCGTATGCCTATTAAGAAAGTCAGAAGGCGTGATTACATAACAGACAAGAATTCTGGAACCCTCATCTGCTAGTCCAACAAGTTGCTAATAGCGTTTAGGAACAGATTAGGCAAAGCAAAAGACATGAATACAAAACACAGGGAAAAGACGCTGAGCAAAAAAAAGCACAACCACCACTTAGATGAAGGAAAATAAAGCATGCATTATCAATAATAATATATGAGAGGTGATCTGCTCAGCAGCATGCTGTCTTACTCCTGGCTCCTGAAACGAGTGACAAAGTCACTTCATACCTCCTCCCCAGTGACCGGCCCTCCCTCCATCCCAGCATGCCCAGATGATATTTCCCCCTTAAGTGAACAGAACTTATACGTCCACAGAACCTCCGACAGTCAATAGCATCCAGCCCTTCCCAGAAGGCCGCAGGCAGCGCCTCCGCGTGCGGCGGGACCCTCCTCGCCGCCGGCCAGGCGGACGCTCAGCCCCACAGGCGCGCAGCGGGTCGCCGGGGGGCAGGTGCCGCTCTTTGTGCCGGTCCATGGGCCGGGCGGGGCCGCGCCGCCCTCGGCGCCGCGGAAGGACCCGGGACCCGTCACTCGCCGCCCGCGCCGCTCCGGCGGAACCGGAAAAACGCGACCGGGCCCACGCGAGAGGCATCGCCGCCACCGAGGCGCTGCGCGCTTCCGCTTCCGGTCCGCGGACTGTGGGCGTGCGGGGGAGCTGGGCCGGGCGGGGCCGGGCCGGGCCGTTCCGGGCTCGCTCGGTACTCCCGGGTCACAGCCGGCTTCGGGCCGGCTGGGGGTGCAGGGAGTGGACCAGGAGGGCGCTTACAAAAAGCTGGGAGGTGGATCCTGGGATGTAGCTGCAGGTCTTCCTAGAAAGCTCTCTGTGCATGAGACAAATAGGGAGTCATTCAAATCGGTTCTGCTTCTGTTTTGCCACTATTGCAGCCGGGTCTCCTGCACTTGTCCCGTGCTTCTGGGAGTGGATCAGCTCTGCAATACCCGCTCATCCTGAGAATCCACTACATAAATCACGACAAGGACGTTACTAAGCAAGTTCTGTGCAGTTTATTGAAGAACAAATTAAAGCTATTTATTACACAAACGTTCCTGGTACCTGATGTGAAGTTCATAGAGTTGATCTACTTTCACACCGTCCTTTTCTGAACTACCTCCCACATTCCGTTCAGATAAGCCATGGTATGTTTTAACAGATCTGTGTGCTCTGTGTTGGAGTTCGGTGGACAAAAAGCAACGTGATAATTGGAACTGCCAGCTGGCGCCTATGTGTTGGTACAAATGAGTTAAAAGTAGATGACTTGTCTGTAGAGGAGGATTGTAAACACAAAGCTGGAAAAAATCCTTACTAAACAGATGTGAACACTCCAGTGATCCTCTGGCATGACTCCAGTTTAATGGCGCCTATGTCTCCCCTTGTGTGCCTCTGCTAAGGGTTTGCTGTGGGAATTCCCCAGTTAGCAAAGGAAGGGAAATAAATTACTCTTTGGGGTTTAGCCATGGGTTTGTGGCTCTCCTGACTGCTGGCTGCCTGTGCTGACACTCACTCGAGCAGTTTAATAATAACAAGGTAAGTATGTTTGGCAAAGATAGAGTGCTTAGAAAAATGTGTTTCAAGGCCCACTGGGTTAGATGACCCTTCAATATCTCAGGTTATTTCATGAACTGGTTGAAATAGTGACAAAACCATGAAGAGTGGCTCTGATACCAGGAACCTGGAAGAAGCAAAAACCCACCTGTGTGGAAAGAGACAAGAGGATAGGCTAAGGAATATGAATTCATTAATTTGCCTGTAATTAAAAAATAATCTGGTGCATGTAAGTTGTTTGTGGCAATCTGTGAGACTACTACTTGTTTCCAACAGTTTGTCAAGAATTAATTCAGTGTCTGTGCTATATGTGGCTACTAAAAAGAACTGGGTAGTTTTACCCATTTGGCTTGCATGCCAAACCTCGGAGGCAAGCCTTCTAACACATTACCGAAGCAGCCCTAGTCTTCTGGAGCACAATTGCCTATGGCCCAGAGCGTCTCCCTTTGCATTTATGCTGGCTGACCTTCATGTCTGTATAAAAAACGTCAGTTAAAATCTCCCTGAGTGCATTCGGGTATCCTCCTCAACTGTCAACACTCTTGCTGATAGCTCTTCAGGCAAGTACTTTGTTGGATGCTTTAAAAAAACAGAAAGAACGGGAGGCAAGAGAGGATTTTCCTGAGGACAGACAAAGAAATTGGAAATCCTAGAAACCCTGTTGCCAGGGGCAAAATTAGTAAAGAAAGCCTCATCTATCTGGGTACAGCTACTCTGTGCAGTGGTCCAAAGTCCTGCTATGTATCAGAATCATAGAATAATAGCATTTGCTTAGTTGGAAGAGACCCATCACAATCATCAAGTCCGACTCCTGGCCCTGCACAGGACACGCCAAGGATCCCATGATGTGCCTGCGAACAGTGTTCAAACACTTCTTGAACTCAGGTGCTTGGCGCTGTGACCACTGTCCTGGGGAGCCTGCTCCAGTGCTCAACTGCTCTTTGGGTGAAAAATCTTTCCCTGATACCCAACCTAAACTTCCATGACTCAGCTCCATGTCTTTTCTTCGAATCCTGTCACTGGTCACGAGAGTGAAGTGATTGGCACCCGCCCCTCTGCTTCTCCTCATAAGAATGTTGAAGACTGCAATGAGGTCTCCCCTCAGTCTCCTCCTGGTTGAACAAACCAAGTCACCTGAGCTGTACCTCATAATCTTCCCCTCCAGTCCCTTCTCTACCCTCATGGCCTCCTTTGGATGGTCTCTAGTAGCTTAATGTCTTCTTAATATTGTGGTGCCCAAAACTGCACACAATACTCAAGATGGGGTTGCACCAGTGCAGAGTAAAGCAGGACAATCACCTCCCTTCACTGGCTGGCAATGTTTTGCTTGATGCACCCCAGCACATGGTTGGCCCTCCTGGCTGCCTGGGCATACCGTTGACTCAGTAGGAGCAGCTTGCACCTCAGTCTTTCCTGGTAGTCTCTAAAGCACATAATGCTGCTGATAAGCTGTAAAGTAAACAGCCCCTGTGCTGCTGCCCTGCCATGTGCCCATCTCTCTCACAAGCAAAGAGGAGAAAATTTACAGGAGTGATTAAAATAAGAACCTATTGGTTCGTGTTCTGTGTTCCACAGCATTGAAAGGCAGTGAAGGTGTCAGCAGAGTGGCATCACTGATCTTTGTGGCCTAATGAAGCTTTGAGTCTTCTGTCTCATGGCTTGAATGAATAGAAGTCCAGTCCATTTCACTGTGGAAAGCAGCTGCAGGACTGCTGCTGAAACAAGGGGAAATAATCTAATCCATGTTCTTTAACTTGATTAATACCTGTTTAAGTACCTTCCAAGCCCACAGGAAAGTAAAATCTTTGATTTGGTTCCTGTTCTGGTTTTGGCACAGATCAGTGAGAGTGGGCATGGCCAATACCCTAATATTATTTGATACCACCTCAAATCATTGCTGGGGGCAGAGAAAGGAACTCTCACTTCTGAGGAGAAGGGGTTCCTTCTGGTGAGGGAAAGCATGGTTGGGAAGAGCCAGTGAGTATTGTTAGACTTTCTGTGCAAATAATTTCTTTGTCTTATACCTTTTGTTATTAATATTGTTGCTGTTACTATTCCTTATCTCATTCCTGTTTCTTATCTCCACCCATGATCTTTGCCTTTTGTTCTTCCAATTGAAGGAAGGCAGGAGAGCAAGCAGCAAAGTTTCAGTGGGAGAACTAAATTGAGAAATACCCTTCCAAAACCCTGACATTATTTTTCTGACTACATTGAACAGCTACGACCCCTAAGTCCTGGGTCTGTTTTGCCTCTGCCAGATCCACTGTCCTACAAGCTAATTAAGCTTCACTTGAGACAAGGAGAGATGCATCATGGATATATCTGGATCAGACAAATGGGCTCACAGTGCATCACTTAAATGTCTTTGGATCAAAATATAGTGTAATGCACTATTAAAACTACTTATTTTGTCTATGTTCTTGCCTCTGAAAAAATTTAGACTTAAGCGCTGTTATAAGGTACTCCTCCTTTCTTCTCTTAAAAAAGTATTTTTGCTTTCCTTTTTTACAAATAATTTTTCTTCTGAGCTGCTCATGCCTTAAATTGCTTCTGTCATCCAAGCATGTGCACACTATCCATTGCCTTAACTAGCTGGTGAAAAGGGACTTAGAGAGTTTCTGATCCAACATCTTTGTACTAGTCAGTACAGACTCTTTTAGATAACCTGTTCTAGCACTGCACCAACGCCTTAGTGAAAAAGCTTTTCATATCACTCAGCCTGAACAACCCAAGATGAAATTTATGGCCATCATAATTTCTTGTATCACCTGCCATTTGGGTTTATCACCTTTGCAGCTCACCTTTAAGTAGCTGTAGGGTGGTAGTAGATGGTCTCTCAAAGAAGCCCAGGTCTGATAATCAATTTGTAGGTCATGTGGTACCATCTTGGTAGCCCTCCACTGGACCCTCTCTTGTTCCTCCTCATCCCCCTTGAACTTCAGGGGCAGGAAACTGCACACAGCAATCCAGGTGCGGCCACTCCACTGCTAAGCAGACATTAATAACTTCTTTCAGTCTCTGGCCATGTTCTTCCTAATACAGTGTGGTGTGTGGGTTGTTTTATTCACAATCACATCTTACAGGTATCCATGGCAACTTCCAGGTCCTTCCAGCAGGACTGCTTCTCATCCACTCAGTCCTTAGTGAGGAAAGATGCATGGGGTTGCTGTGCCCTGTTTCAGAATGCGACGGTCCTTCTTAAACATCATAAGGCATCTGTTAACTCGGTTCTTTCATTTCTCAAAGTCCCTCTGGACTGAAGCTATGTTGTTCAGCATGTCCGTTGCTCATCCTGAATTTTTATAATCATAAGTTTCTTAGTTCCCTTTTCCTGTAGAATGACTTACAATTATTCTTACCAAAGATATAGTCTACCCATTGAGCTGTATGACTGTACTTAATCAGACAGACACCCAAACCTCTCTGGCCTTCCTGCTGTGACCCACACTGAGGGTAAAATACAAGGGCAGTTTTGAATTCTTTACTCATAGGAACAAAAAGTAAAACTGTCTGAGCCAGAAGTGGCCAAGTTTCCCAGGGACTGAAACACAAAACTATGGGTAGCTGCTATGGATGTCAAAGCCCTCAACCTTCTTTGGCAATGAGCAGCCAGAGCTGTTTAGGGCACTAGCACTCATGCTAGGAAATGGAGGAGGTTTTTATTTGGTTTTCCATAAATATAGACATCAACTTCTGCTGGGTTGTTTGCATTAGGTTAATATTTCTGTAGTGCACAGGTGTTACTATTAGCTGTGAATGTCTGCTGTCTGTCTCTAGCCCTGTAAAGAGCAGAGTGTGGTGCTGTAAATATTAGCCTAGGCACAGAAGTGTTTGCTCAGCCCTCCTCTGTGCTACCTCCCCCAGTAGTTCTCTGATAGTACTCCTGACAAATGGTCAAGACTCAGCATCCTTTGCACTTCCCAGTAACATGCTCTGGTTTTGACTGAAGAAGGGTTGTAGTGGTCAAATCCTGAAAAAAAGCAGCAGAAGCACCAGCATGCTGTAATCTTCATAAGATTAACACTATTCAAAATAAGGTACAACTAAGTAACTCAGCACCTACAGCAAACAAAATATTTCCTCGGTAAAACCCAGTTTTCACTGGCTGTGGTAGTCATGGATGTCAAGATGAAATGTCTAGTGTATCACTGGAACTGCTACTTGCTTTAATATAGTGATATACAGTAAATTCCACGCAGAAGAATTCTCTCACACCAGTTGCTTGCAGTAAGCAGGAGGACCAATCTTTCTTAAAAACTCAAGAAGAGGAGGGCACCACTGAAATAGATATTCATGTACATTGAATACTTAATGTATCTGCACAGTTATTACCCTTTCTGCTGGGGTTTTCAGGCAGGTGGGGTAGGTCTCTCTATTTATGCAAACAACAGACTTACAAAAACATTTGCCCCATTTTCATATACTAATGTTTGATGTGCATGTGTTGGACTGTAACTTTTCCACACTGGTTAATTTGATTTTAGGATGCTGCCTAAATGCCATATGGGCTCTCAGAAATGCCATCTTTAGTGTGGCTGCAGACAAGCAGCTCAATAAAGACAGAGCCAGCACCAGGTAAGAAACTGACATAACAGCCTTCACAACAAAGCCAAAAGGAAAAAGCCACAAGCTCAGTCATCCCATCCACAGGCCAAGGAATCACTTGAGGAATCTACTCAAAAGCCAGTCTGCCTCTGTATCCTCCAAGAACAATCCCTCCAGAGTGAAGGAGACTCTCCTAAGTTGGAGACTTACTGTCCTTTACCCAAATAGGCCCCCGAGGGTGCGCAGTCACAGCTCTGCTCTCGGTACTGAAGTCTTCTATCAATCAATAAACAACCCCCTTGCGCAGCCCCTTCCAAAACAAACGCCCCTTTTGAAGCGTCCCTACACTGCCCGGCCCCTGGCGCAGCGGCTTCCCGGTCGCCCTGGGGACAGCGGCCGCTGGATGACCCCCATCATTCGCCCCATCTCACACCAGCCCGCCGACCTCCTGGCCCCTCCGTCC
>NW_005054308.1:12470557-12471879 GCF_000277835.1 Geospiza fortis | reverse complement strand
CTGCGCGCCTCTCCCGGCCACCGGCTCCAGCTGCCCCGCGCGCAGGCGGCGGGGAAGAATTCGCGATTCAGAGGAAAGGCGGCTGTTGCTTTGGCCCGAAACGGGGAACCTGCGGTGTGGTTGCGGTCAAACTGGAGGGACGCTCTGGGGAGGGGACCGTCTGCCCGGGAGGCAAGGCGTGAGAAGGCGAGAAGAGATGCCGGGAGCCGATCCCTGAATGCTGCCGGATAGGCACAATGCGGAGATTCATTCGCCTGAGCTGATCCCGGCTGCGCCGCGCTCTCGCTGGCTTCGCCCAGAGCAGTTTTTGATACTATCCCCCATTCATTCGCCCTCTGAAATGCTTAAGGCCCCTAGTTTTCCGAGACTGGGCTCGGTTTGCGAAGACCAATCCAAGGAACTCCTGCAGAGATGCAGTTGATTATTCTACTCTGCCTCCAAAATGACAAGAGCTGAGGATTGAAATTATTCCTTTACCCAGTTCATCTCTTGTTCAGTCTTCAGGGTTGACGTGACTAGGAATAAGGAAATTAGAAACTGCTCTGAAGCATTCTTAGTTTCCGTCTAGGGGTGCTTTGCTCTCAGAAAAAGCTGCAGCTTTTTGACTGCTAAAAGATGGGCTGCTGCGCTTACACTACAGTAGCCACTGGCGGCCAACGATTGCAAAAGATTTCCCACAATTTGCCATGTCCAAATGCCAATGCTTCTTTGATAACTGATAAAGGAAAGGTTCCCTTCTGTAACTGTCATCTCTTTAGATGGCATGGTGCACTGGGGGAAACAAGATAGACATATGTATATGACAGGACATTGAAAAGGGAGAATAAAGGTGTATTGTATTACCTATCCATTTTTTTCTAAGGTATAAATAATCACCATGTGTTAATTGGTTATTACCTTTTAACTTTTTTTTTTAACTACAGATGGGATTCCAATACACATACCTCTTTAACAGGTTCTGCAACCTAGACCACAGATCTAGGAAAGAATTAGCTTTCCCATTCTTTCACATTGTTACTGGACTACTAAGATAAAATTAAAAAAAAAAATTAAACAACTTGCCAAACTTCAGGGCTTATTACAATGCACAGACAGTAAATTATGTATTTAGAGAAGGAATGTTTTAAAGTTGAGGTTTAGAGCACCTTCACCTGAACCCACTGTGTTGGATACAAAGGATTCCTGATGAGAGATTTTTCAGGGAGTTTGAAAAGTCATCAAGTCTCTATGTAAGAGCCAGATGAATTACAAAGTACAGTAAGTTGCTGGAAGAACAAAGAAACCTGTACAAGTGAGACAGAGGTACCTAGATAATATTACTG
>NW_005054308.1:12470390-12470547 GCF_000277835.1 Geospiza fortis | reverse complement strand
GTAGAGACTTTGAGAAGCAGGCTGGCATTCTATTGCTTGCAGCAAATAAACTGATGAAGCTAGCAAAAATGAAGTAAGTGGAAGAACAAATTACATGGGGAAGATGGTACACTGGGCAAAGTGAGTTGTACCAACATTTCCTCCTAATTTATAGTGA
>NW_005054308.1:12438445-12470358 GCF_000277835.1 Geospiza fortis | reverse complement strand
CTGAACAAGTAAATAAGTAACATGATGTACCCAAAGAACACTAAAGGTAGATGTAAGGCTCAGCACAGTCACTTCCAAAAGCCAGCCAAGGAATATTGACCTGAGGGGAAGAAACATGCCAGCCTACATATAAATTTTATTAGGAAACTGTCTTGTTTCAAGACTTCATTGTAATTGTACTGTAAACATAGATTCATATACTGCAGAAACAAAGAAAGATCACAGACTGAATTCATCTACCCACAACAACATAATCATAAAATTATAGAAAGACTTGGGCAGGAAGGAACCTTAAAGATCATCTTGGTCTACCCCCCTGCCATGGACAGGGACACCTTCCCCTAGACCAGGTAGCCCCAAGTCTCCTCCAACCTGGCCTTGGACACTTCCAGGGATGGGGCAGCCACAGCTGCTCTGGGCAACCTGTGCCAGGCCCTTACCACCCTTTGAGTAAATAACTTCTTCCTAACATCTAATCTAAATCTTGTCTTTTTATTTTAAAACTGTTCCCCCTTGTCCTATCACTATCTGCCTGTATAAAAAGTTGCTATCCCTCCTCTTTTAAAAAGTCCCCTTTAAGTACTGAAAGGGGATCCAGTGGAGGTGTCCCTGCAGCTTTCTTCAGGCTGAATAACACCAGCTCTCTCAATCTGTCTCATAGCAGGAGGTGCTCCAGCCCTCGGAGCATCTTTGGGCCTCCTCTGGACCCATGCTAAGAGGTTAATGTCCTTCCTGTGCTGCGGGTGCCAGGGCTGGATGCAGCACTGCAGGTGGGGTCTCATAAGGGCAGAACCTACTCTCTCAATCTGCTGGCCATGCTGATTTTGATGCAGCTCAGGACATATTTGCTTTTTGGGCTGCAAGTGCACATGACCAGCTCACCCCTGAGAATCCCCAAGTCCTCCTCTGGAAGGCTGCTCTCAATTCATCTCCCAGTCTGGACTTGGGTCTGGAATTGCCCTGACCCAGGTGCAGCACCTGCACTTGGACTGGTTGAACTTCATGAGGTTCTTATGGGCCAAGCCTTCATCTGCATCTTTGGCAGGGATTTTTGGGACTGGGCTCTATATACTTTAATTGACTGCATATCAGCCCTTCCATATGAAGCTACTTGCATCCTTTGTTAAGGATTAATTTTATTATGCAAAGAATACATATTCTTAAGTCTTCAGGCTCATTAAAGTAGTTGTTTTTTATACCCTACAAGTGGTTTTCTCAGTACATCTCTTAATGACCAGCATATACTTTAGTAATTGCAGCAGTACTGACTCACAGTACATAGTATGGTGTTATATGTGCTTATTGCACTGTGGTTTTCAGTGCCCAGATAGAAGAGCTCTTCAAAGCAGGCCTCAGCAACCCCAAGGTTTCACAGGCATTTACTAGTCCCCAAAATACAGAGCAATCCCTGATCCCAGCCAAGTTGAACAAAATTATTATGGAGGCTTTTATTTAACCTTTTGTTCCCTCTTTCATTTATACTCATCCTTTTTTTTTCCTAAATGGAGACAGATCTTGTCCCTTAACTACTCCACATGAAAGATCCCAACAAGTTCTGTTTCTTGCAAGGAGTCCTTGTTGAAGACAGAATCCCTGCAGAACAATTACAAGATGCTTGTGTGGCATTCATTTTGACTGGGGCCCTAACACTCTTTTCTCTACTTGATCAGGAGACCTCATGGCTCTGCCCAGCAGCGACTGTGTCATGGCAGAGCAGCTGTGTCTCTCTGACTCCACCTGCAATGCCACATACAGGACCCTGGAAAACTGTGCCCTGGCCAAGACTCGCCTCCTTTCACTGGATCATGATAGCAGGGTCAGATGCCTGAATGCAGAGCTTGACCTCGGGAACAGCTCTTTGCTGCACTGCAAGTGTCACCGGCGCATGAAGAGACAGGAGCACTGCTTACGCATTTTCTGGACCGTTCACTCCAGCATGACAGATGGTGAGATGAAGTAATATAAATTTACAAGGAACTAGTAAGGCTTACCCCCACCCCCTAGGTGAAAACAACCGTCAATGTCCACTTCTCAGCGCTGTAGGTAATTGCTCCGGAACCATATCTCCTAGTAAAGAGAATTCATTACTACTCTGATGAGCAGAGAAAACTGATCTGGTATGGGACCAGCCCTTCAAATACATCAGCAAACCTGATAGCTACACTGAGACAGTTAGACTTAGTGCTGTGAAAAATACCTCAAAGTGGTCCTGTCTGTCCATCACTGAAAACACACGTGATTATGACACATATTGCCATAGCATCCCTAAGTGTTCTGCTGCTTTCTTTTGTGGGATGCTTCTACTTGACCTCCCACTATAGCCTGCCTGTGCTGCTCAGCTCCTGACACTTACTGAAGCTGAAAAATCCAAATGACTAGATAGACCCAATTCCAGCTGGACAAAATATAATGAGGGTTTTATGCAGTAATAGCTTAGCATTTCCAGAAGAACCATTCTTGGCATTTGGCTTTGAGTGAGACAGAGCATTTCTGAAATCCAGCCTGAGGAAAGAACCAGGCATAAATAAGAAAAATATCAATTTAAGAATAAACAAACAAACAAACAAAACTGGTCATAAAGCATTTCTCCCATCTCCCACTGCATTAAATATCTTGTATCTTGCCTAGGCTATCTCAATTTGGAGACCTCTCCCTATGAGAATTCAGCAAATGAAGAACACTGGAAGACAGATTATAATAAACTGGCAGCTCTGGTATCAGGTAAGAATTGTAATGGTTACATGATATAATGCTGCCCTCTCTTATCTTTTCATGGGTTGAAGATTATTAAGAACAATTTGGGGTAATGGCCTCTTTAATCAGAGGAATGCCTGCTCTAGCTACTTGCCTAAATTTGTCACTCCTACCACGCATAAATAAAGCCACAGATCCAGGCCCATGAACCCGGTAATAACTCACAATGATCCATATTCCGAAACAAGGACCCTACTATGAACCAATAAAAAAATACTCTTTTGTAACTAGTATAATCACGGTGTCATACAGCAGGCACATAGAAGGACTGGTTTGCTTTGTTGTTTTTGATTTTTCGAATCTGACCATCAAGAAAGGAGTGTTCCTGCTTCCATACCAAATCTCTTCTGGAGACTTGCTTCATGGTTTTTGTGTTTCTTTTGGGTTTATAGGCTCACAGTTTGCAGGAGATGCAACAAATCCATGTCTGAGAGCAACACACATCTGTAATCTGAGCAAGAAGTGTTTTCGTCTGCGCACAGACTATGCCTCCATCTGCACCAAGGGAGCAGCAAGTGAGGATGTGTGTGACCGGCGCAAGTGCCACAGAGGGCTAAGAAATTTCTTTGAGAAAGTTCCTGAGGATTTCACCAAAAGGATCCTGTTCTGTCCATGTCAAGATGAATTTTGTGGAGAAAGACGCCGCAAAACTATTGTTCCTGACTGTTCTTTCCAGTATAACACCAAACCAAATTGCCTCTGGCTTCTGGACTCCTGCTTAGAAGACCATATCTGCAAGTAGGTCAGGCAGCAGCGGATGTTATCCAAGAGAACAACATCGACACTGATGGTCTCATTTTCCTTCCTACAGATCCCGACTGGCTGACTTCCAACAAAATTGTCAACCTGTAGACATGTCTCCAGATGGCTGCTCTCTGCACAACCATGCTGCATGCCTGCAGGCTTACATGGGGATGATTGGTAAGTGATATCCACAGGAAGATACAGGGTAGATGCTTTCAGGCCACAAACTTGCAGGCACTCTCTGATGCTGTGAAGGACCATTCCAGTCTCCTGCAGGAGGTAGCACTCAGTATACTGGTGAATATGCCTTACGGATGGACGCTAGTGCTCTCCCTCGCCTCAGAGGTAAATGCAGTCCAAAGAGAGCTCTTCCATGGCATTTTTTGCTGTACTTTGCCCCATCCTTGCCTGAGATTTCTCTATGCCTCTCTGCATCATCAGCTGGTGCAAAGCACCCCAAGTACCTCAGCAACAGAACTCCGTGGGCTTGTGTGAACTAAGTCATTGTCATTCCTAATGCTGGAGTTACATCCCATCACAGCAGTGATTAAACACAGCATTCCGTCACTGCCTGACTTTAGATTCCTGATGGCTTGTTAGTATTGTGTGCACTGTGTTCTCAGAGGCAACCAGAACATAGGACTACCAGCTGTTAGAAGAAAGGTCATCTTTGGTTTTAGTTATTTACTATCTACCAACCTACTAAAACATTTTCAGAGTAGCTCAAAAGAGGATATAAAGAGCAGCAGTACCTCAGAAGCTGTAAATCGAGACTATACCTTCAATTTCTCCAGATGGCTCTGCTAGTTTTGAGCTACATGAACACTGCCTGGATGGCACGCTACAGGTGTACAGTATTTGTTTGTCAAAAGACACCTGGCTACACAGTGTTGCCAGTTACCCAAGAAGCAAGAGTACCTTTTGCTGCCATATGTCAGCTGAGTCCACGCAAGTCCTTCACATCCTAAAACAAAAATCCTTCACAGTTTAATGCTTGCACCATTAAATTGCTTTCCCCCCATCAATTTGCACTGAGCTCTGCAGGTACAGTTCTCACCATTGCGTCTGCTGTGTACACATCACAATTTAATGCTTGCACCAGCTTCAGTTCTCAATACATCTCAGAGTGCCTGTGTCAGGGGTAGCAATCTCAACACTTTCTCACAGCTCAGCAGACTTCAGGTAGGTTAATCAAGCCTGACCTTGCCTGGGTAACACGCTTATCACAGTGGAAGGCTTCTGCCTCCAGGGCAGCATTTCCTTCAGTATAACATGATTCATAATGCTTCTTTCATCTGGGGGTTTGGGACAGGCACGCCCATGACACCCAACTATGTCAGTAACTCCAGTGTGGAGGTTTCCTTGTGGTGTACATGTGAGAACAGCGGCAACCAGAAGGAGAAGTGTGATCAGATACTCGGCATGTTTGAGAGCAACAAATGCCTTGGTAAGCATCAATCACATCACAGAGAATCAGCTCAGCAGAGAGCAATTTAAATCCTGTGGTTTCAAGATTCTGTGTTGCATTGCTCTTGTGTATAGTTTTATCTTCTGCAATGATCCATGATCTTCTCTGCAACCTATGGGACCAGCCTGGATCTGCTCTAAGAACTGTTTCTGTATCTTTTGGCAACATTTCTGTTCACCTCAAACACCCTTGAAGCTATTTCCAAACATCATTCAAATGAAGGGCACTGCAAAAACATCACCAAGGGGAGATCAGATATGCTGTATCCATAGGTTGCTGAGTAACCACATCTGTGCACCAGGATTATGGGGTCAGGATTCCCCTCCTCATCCTCTGTTTCCGTACTCACCCCCAGCCCTCATTTACTCAGTCAAGATAAGTAGCTTCTGATGCAGCCCGTTACTAGATTCAGCGTAGTAGTTGCAGAAGTCCTGTTATATGCAACTGTGCAATCCTAAATCTGTATTTCTTTTATTTCCCTAGTGTTTTAGCAACATACCTTAATGAGATTTAAATATTTTATATTTGTAAAAGCTTTAAAAGGATATAAAAGAAAACAGCATAATTACATAAATGATTAATATTTAAACCTGCCTCCTACAGTATATAAAAAGCCTTACACCCAGCACTATAGACACATCTACAATTGAATCATCTCATCCGAGATACTACAAACCTGCCCCTTACAAAATACAGAGTTGGGTAAGTTGCAAAGGGGCCCCAAAATTCTTCAAGTACAGTTCAAACTGTTTTTGCAGTCTGCTCAATCTCACAAGTAAGCTCACAAACTGACAGGCCATTCACAAAACAGAGAATATGTATTTTCTAAATCAAGACCACACAGCCTGTGAGTGCCTTTCCTAAAACAGCTTCTCTAGACTTCTGCTCACTAGACTCCAAGGTGTGCACAAGAAAAGCACAGTAAGACTCTTACTTTACTTCTGTTTGCAGAAAATACCATTTGGTCTCAAATGCACCTGAAGCAGACAGCTCTAGAAAGACAGGAAGACTTATTTTATTCATCTTCCCTAAGCTTCCAAGGAGACAGTGCCAGCGCATCTCTCTCTTCGGCAATGTCCCAGGTACGCAATGCTTTGTTGCCTTCACAAAGCAGCGAGTCAAGTAGCCTAGAGACAGTAGTTGAAAAACCTTGGATCTGGAAATATGTGACTTTGGACATCAAACCAAGGAATGCCATGTGCATGCAGAACACTGGACTACTCTACCTTAAGTTAGTCCTTCCACAGACAAGCAAAAATAGGAGGCTGTATGTCTGGCCACAGGAGTTTCAATAGTCTCACACTAGTGCCCAGAACCAGAGGTTCTGCAGCCAGAAGTTTGAGCATAAATGTGTCTAACTGGGATTCATCCCTCCTTTTTATTTCCTAGGTGGCTGAAGGGAAGACACAACGAGACAGCTCCAAACAGAGCAGTGTTCCTATGGCCTCCTCTGTATTTTCTGGAGCTGTTACTTCCTGGCCTTCTCTGGCTCTGTTCCTGCCCCTGTTGCTTAGCCCACATTAATGTGGTATAAAAGGAATTCCTTCCCATATTATTAATATTATTCCATATCCAGGCATGTCCCAATACAGATTTACCTTTGGGAAACAGAAGGCTTTCAGACAAGAGGAACAGCCTTAACGCAGAATGGCAATCGCTGGAAACCTCCCACATACTTGCACCCTGCTTTCCCCCTGTCAGTTTGCACTGAGCTCTGCAGGTACAGTTCTCACCATTGCTTCTGCTGTGTACACATTCTGAGTAACAGGCTAATGTTCCAGCTGAATCGGTTAAATCAAAGGTCTGATTTCTTTCCGAATTTGTGCAGAGTTTGGTTTCTGACTGTAGAGATGATCTGACAGTGTCTTCGACCACCCCACCATCTGAAGCTCCTCCTCAGGCATACAATCATTGAATGGTTTGGGTTTGAAGGGACCTTAAAAAACCATTTAGCTTCAACCCCCATGCCACAGGCAGGGACTACCTTCCACTAGACCAGGTTGCTGCAAACACCATTCAACCTGGCCTTGAACACTTGAAGGCATAGGGCAAGCACAGCTTCTCTGGACAATCTATGCCAGTGCATCACCACCTTCACAGGGAATAATTTTTTCCTAATAGTCAATCTAAACATACCCTCTTTCGATTTAAAAATGTTGTTCCATATCCTGTCCCTAGAGACCCTGAAAAAAAAGTCTCAGTGCTTATCATCCCCCCTGATGTGTTGAAAAGGCATGACAAAGTCTCCACAGAGCGTTCTCTTCTCCAGGCCAAACCACATCAACTGTCTTGGCCTTTCTTCATAGGAGAGGAGTTCTAGCCCTCTTGTAATTTTCATGGCCTCATCTGAACCTGCTTGAAGAGGCCCATGTCTGTCACGTACTGGGCACCCCAAAGTTGGAACGCTGAACTCCGGGTGGGGAGGTGGGCTGGGGTAGAGGGGAAGAATGGCCTCCCAGCCTGCTGGCCATGCTTCTTTTTATGTAGCCCAGGCTGCAGGATGGCTTTCTGGGCTGCAAGTGCATTTTTCCGAGTCATGTCTAGTTTTCCATCTAGCCATGTGTCCAAGTCCTTTGCTGCAGGGCTACTCTCAATCCATTTCACTCCCCCGCTCTGTACTGATATTGAGGGTTGCCCCAAACCAGATGTGAGACCTGGCACTTGGAGTTGTTGCGCTTAACGAGTTTTGTTGGTATCCATTTCTCAAGCCTATGAAGGCATAGAGCATATCATCCTAAAGACTAGAAGCCTGTGCTTCAGGGTAGGTTGCAAGTAAAGCTCAAAAGATATACATGTGAAGTCCTCGGTAAACACCATCTCTGGATTACTTTCAGTTCCCTTTTCAAATCCATTCTTTTAAGTATATGAAAAATACCAGTCCAGATCAAGAACACTATACTGGAGTTTATGCTCCATTCTGTTGTTCCTTCAACATACATGTAATCCATTATCGCACCTAGCAACACACTTGGGTTTTGTTGCTCAAGATGAAAGATGCTCACCTCCAGTAGATTTAGGCTTATCCAGCAAAAGATGATGCCTGGCCTCAGGACAGACCATCTCTGTAACCCTTAGAGAATACATTTGGCTCTTTGAAGGCGCATTGGTCACAAACCCTGGGACATACAGGTGCAAGAATCTCCTTGTATCTGTCCACATATTCAAGTTACCATTGTCACCTTCCAGCCACTTGCCCCATCTTCCTCTTCTGCCAAGCACTGTGTCATAACCTGTTTATTCTGAATGTAAATGTGTGCACTGCGTAACTGCTGTTAGTTTGTACTGCGTTTGTCTGTTAAAATGTGGTGTTAAGTGAATATTGATTTCTGAGCATAGGTTAACAGTCTACAATCAATTGTGTGCAAGAGTTGCCTCACCAACCAGCCAACATTTTCAAATAGCCAGAAACTCAGCTCAAAACAGCTCCTCCATGCACACGTCGAGCCCATTGCTCATACTCAGAGAGAGGCAACAGATCTGAACAATACTATACACATCCAAACAAGATTATAATCCTGAACAGAGGTAGAGTAGCTGAGTATTTCTTTTTATCCTGTGTTTTATCTGTTGCCAAGAAAGCACAGTCACTATCAGACACCTTATTACAGAATCTTACACCATCATGTGTATCAAAGTAATTATCCTACCGCAGTCTTAATATTTTCATTTCCAATTCCAGACTTCTGTTTATTTCCTAGGCAGGCAGAGTGAAGAAAACATGCATGCAGCAGCATCAGCTCCTCTGTCACACAGAGAAGCAATATATTATTTACATGCAGTAGGAATGAATATGTTTTCTTAATACACAGGTGTACTAATGCTGATATTTCTCCTTACCTACTGAAATATGGCTATTTGGAGCAAGAGACAGCACTGTTTCCACATGTTTGCCAGCATTAGTTAATAAAAATAGAGTCCGTGTAACCCTAATATAGTATGTACATTAGGCCATCCTCCATATTGTGGGACATAGAAATGTATCAAGATTCTTGACTGTAAAGTAATAGCATCTATCATCTCTAGAAGTTAATGGAGAGTGACAGGGAAGAAGAAAATGTTATTCTTTTCACTATTCCACACAACAGAGAGAATACTTGTGAGAATAATGGAGTAGATTTCTGAGTGATCTGTACCACACACACTGGTACACAATGTACTGCATTGATCTCCCACTCATCTGTGCTGTGATCTTTCCTCTTTCCCAAATTTAGTGCTGTAAAACAGATTGATACAGAAAAAGGGATTAGCAATTTCTTGTTCATGGTTAGGGCACTAAATTCCTACTAAGAGGATTATTGATTACAATTGCAGTCTTCTGTCATATCCTGGATTGTATAGGAAAATGCTTGATACTTGGACAAATCATACTCTAGACTGAAATTGAAACAAAACATGTCAGTTTGTTGGGGTTTTTTTTCCAAGTGTCCTTTTTTCATGCACCTTTATATACACAGCTGCCTCTTAGCTGGTTCATCAATAACTGCAAGCAAAATTCACTTCTAACTACACCTTCATTCACATGCACTCACAGCAAACCCATTTTCACTTAGACTTTTCTAACACCTGGTCTCCATATATCACAGTTTTTCAACTACACAGCATATATGCATGCACAACTTAACTGCTACTAGAAATGTCATGCCAGTATCACTATCAATTCAGTTCTGTCAGCACCATCAATGTTCCAAGACTGGCACATTTCCTAAACCCATTCAGAACAGCTTACTAACCATACTACAGGGCAATTAAGAACCCCCCTTCAGCTTCTGTTCCCAGAAAGTGGAAAACAACATCCTGTGAGCACCTATGGTCTCACAAAAGATAATCCACAAAACACAAAATTAATCCAATAAAAATTCTCTATCCAGACAGTCTTAAAAATTAGCATTCAGCAAGCATATGGGAGGAGGGAACCTTCTAATTACTGTAATGCAGATTATTTTTTAAAGAGTAAGATAATGTGAGGTCTGACTAATAAAATTTATCTTGCAACTCTAGAAGTCTCCTGCCTTCCTTTCCTTTTCATAGAAGCTACACTCCTTATCTCCACTGCTGGAGGCATTATGGAACAGAAATGTTAAGAACAGAGTTAGAATCTCTTACAAAGCAATCTTAACTTTTACAGATATCGCTCACTGTCAGGTACTTCAGATGTGGCTTCTAGAACTCTGATAGAGCCTTAGGTCTCTTGTAGCATTTACAAAGGGCATTCATATAGTCCTCCAGGAGTGAGCTCAGCCGACTGTTAGATAAGTGGTTTCTTGTGACAAGTGGGAGAACCAATTCACATTTCTTGCCCGAGGTCATAAGTAAGATGATGCCAGAGATAAACTTTGATTTTGCAAGTCCAAAAATAGTGTCCTTGCCTCATTCAAATAATTCCCACTGCCTCCAAGAAATGTCTATGTTTTAGCAAGAATCAAGTGGCTGCAGTTGTCCTTTTAGAAGGGGGAACAATATGTTATTGCAGATGATGAAAAGCTAAAGCACTTTTGGTTTCAAACAGTGATTCCTGGCTACAGGTCTCCAGCACACCTCTCAAAATCAGCTGACAATAAAAGGTAACTTTCAATTTACAGGAAAGGGCTATAGGTTCAGCATCTATATGGAATGAAAATATCTTTTTCAATACATCCTAAAAATCATGTCACTCTGTGGTAGGCAACTTCACACAATAGACTACACAGAATAAAAAGGAGAATTGTCAAAGCAATCTTTGAGGTGTCCACAAACCACGCAAAGCTTTTGGGGACAACAGTGGAGAAAGAGGAAGCCAATCAGCACTGCTGAGCTCCACAGGATAGTTCCCTGCTATGGAATCACAACTCGCAGCTATTCCACTGCTGCCTCCCCCACTGAAACAGATCCTGGTAAATACAATCAGAGGCCAATCACTTATACTCCAGGGACTTTGTGGCTGAACCTTTTTTCATTTGAGGCAGGGTCGGTTGAGCCTGAGCTTGGTTAGTCTCTAATGGAAGCTCTTCTGATAGGTGATTAGCTCTCCTCCAGGAAGTGACTTGGTGTTTGGGTTTCTTGCAAACCCCAGGGTTAGCAGAGGTCAGGGGATGCTGCACTTTCTCCAAGTGCCTCCATGAAAATAGCCACACATACTTTCCATTTACAGCTGATCACCTCCATTATCCCCAAGCTAGGAGGAGATGATCAGCAATTGTTAAGTGCTTGAATCAGGCTAATAGCTCGCTGCTAATTCCGCCAGTAATGGGAATCTAAATTCCTGGTAAACAAACGGACTGCTTTTCACGCACAGGGATGAATGCCAAAAGCCTAATATTAGAGCTCTGGAACTAAAGCTTTTAGAGCAATCCTGTCCAGTAGAAGATGTTTAATGACATTACGTACTAATAATTAGAAAATGAAGGTCCGTTTGGAATCAATGGGTTACTGTCTAATTAAAATGACAAAGGGGCTCTACCCTTTTTTAAACAAGTTTATACTAAAATGGTGTACCTGATAAATGGCTCTGATAACTATGTCTTTACCTTTGGGCAGAACAAGCAGACATTAAGCTAGCACAAAATAATTGTGCGATTTCTGGCTCATCTTTCTTCCCATTGGTCCCACCTGTTTTCCTGCAAGGCATGTGATTCAGCTGTTCCTCCCCCCATCAGATGACAAAATTTATTAAGCAACACTCCAATCACTTACCCTGATGTAGAGAAAATAATCTTTGCCTTGGCTTTACTGTATGGCCAGAATCACAGACTGCACACCATGAGATGCTTGAAGAGCTAAGCAGTATGGACTGGACCCTCTAGAAGCACTTTGAAAGAAGAATTGCTAGTGAGCCTGAGAGCATAAAGGAAGATTATTTATAAACAGAGATAACTGTAAAAAGACTGAGAAATGTCCTACTGATAATATGGCTGAATCAAAATTGATTAGTAAATCACATGACATCCTTATCTCCAAATTGAAGAGAAAGAGGTTTGAAGGGTGGACAAATTGGTGGATAAGGAATTGGCTGGATGGATGGAACCAGAGAGTTGTGGTCAATGCCTCTATGTCCACACAAGCTGAGCAAAGTGCCACTGTACTCTCCTCCCTTTCACCTTTTTTCCTCCACCAGTCTAGTACTTAAATGACTTTATCTTCAATATAAGTTTGCCCATTAGATACTGATATTATAGGTCATTGAGCTTCACCACAAGAAACTGGAATATCTTTAAACATCTGCAGTTACTTGTTCTCCAGCTTTCCAAGCCACCAGCTTCTTCCTTCCCCCCGCCCCCAAGAATCTTTTGATTAACTGAAGTCAATTTTGCTAAGTGCTAGTGGCTCTGAGAAGCTTGTTTTGTCAGTGATCCCCAGGGCTCCATTATGTTTTCAGGGCTACAAAACAGGAATTGCTCAGTCTTTCTGTAGAAATGTGAGATTAGCAGCTAATTCTTCCAGCCACAAGCTCTTTGGATTTCACACCCATCATTCCAAATCAGAGTATGTGGTATGTTATGATGGTTCTACCAGAAGCCGGCTAAAATATTTCCCATCTTTTTTTCTAAATTTCAATCTGTTATTGTGCAAAAATTTTAATGCACAAGGAATCCAGTTCCACCAATACACTACACAACCAATTGCTATGCTACTCCCAACTAGGAGATACAGAGGCATCACAACAGAAGTTCTGTTGTGCACTGAACACTTCATTTTTAATATACAAATACAAATCACAGTGTAAATGGAACTAATACAGAACTACAAATGACAGTGAAAACATCAGTTTTATATACATTTTGAACGCAGAAACGCTGTGAGAGAAAGACCATGACTTGGCATGAAGCAATTTACTAAAATATTCAGAGTAATATCTGAGCTGTTTTATTCATACTATGTAGGACATAATAGTCCCTCTACAAGCTTGAAATGCTAACACTAAGAGCTCAAGGCTGGCCTGTCTTCTCAAGCATCACTGAGTTACATCTTCCACCTGGTAAATCAGACACGATAAAATGGTAACAAAATGGACAAGATGATGAGTTGATTGATTTACTAGTCTATTTTTCATTTGTTTTTGACTGATCTAAGTTAACAGATGTCACCAGGAGTCCTGCTATTACTCACAATAGCATAGTATTGCTCAGGTAGCTACCCGAGTCTGTATTTAATTCAGATTTTCAAGCATGAACTTTTCAATTCAGATTCCAGTTGCCTATGTTAAGATATTTCCAAGACTGAGTCTAATGCCCTGTTTTAATTTTTCTTTCTCAGATATCATAAGAGAGATGCTCCAGTCCCCACAACAAGAGAAAGCGAGAAAGCAGTTTCCTGCAGCACCTGCACTGGGTTTGAAGCTTCTACAAAGATAAAAATGTGAAAGAATCCTGACTTCACATAATTTTTCCTGAGACTCCCAATCTTCTCCTAAAGAAAAATGGGCAAACACATATGTGGCAACAGCACACATAATGAACCCAAACAGCTGCTCGTGATGAACTTTCTGCAAACTAGTGCCTTTAATTTATTAAATGATCTAAAAAAACACGTGTTTTATTTTTTTCATATGTTGTTATCAAGATTTCCCAAACTGAGAACTAATTTAATTTTGGCAACATGGATTCATAAGCAGATCGCCTATTCCAACCTAGCAATGTTTTTAGCTTGATTTAAGTCCCTTACATCTCAGTTGTTTCTTAACCTAAACCATACAAAATGGCCTATTATCCTCAGGTCTTCATAGCCCATCTTTATCTCAATTTACACCTTTCTTGGCAGCCTCAAATCAGTCAAAGGAGCTAATAGTCCGTGGGGAAGGAAGGTTTAGAAAAGCATCCAGTCAGTGAACCAGCTCTGGACAGGCTTCCCAGCAACACACACCCTGGAAAAACAGGCAGAAATGGAGACAGCAGAAAGACAAACTTGTTTTACAAGGTATTTAAAAGGAAAGTCAATCCTTTAGATGGTCTGTTTTGCACAGACTGACCTAATCTGGGTAAAATATAACAGAAGGACACATTTCATAAAACAAACAAGCGGACAGCTTCAAGCAGGGGGCTCTTATTCAGCCTAATGCAGATGTCAGTTAATTAGAGTAGAAGGTTATATCATTAGTAGCCAAATCAATATAAAAGGAATTAAGAGCTTGAAAAGCAAGCTTTCCTGCTTTCCAGCACAGCACCCGGGGCTGTATTTAGCTAAAATTCAATACACATTAGCGGACAATCAGTGTAGTCTTGTATGGGGATGTCTTCTTGAAATATTTTAATTGGACTCTAGCTTTATCAGTGCTAAACAAGATGTCAGATTATTGTAGATGCCTTCCCAAATGGGACTGGCAGCCCACAGGCTGGAGAAGCATATTTACTTCTATTAAAACCTCACTGGTTTTCCAACATGTATTAATAGTACTATTTTCACAGCTACCTTAAGAGTGGCTGAAAAGCATCTTTACATACAGCTGCTCCATCCTGTAAAACTCAGCAGCCCCCATACTGGCAGCAGCAGATTCATCCCTTTTTGCCGTTTCAGTGACAGAAATTACTCAAGAGCCCATCAGTCATACCAGACTGACAATTTTTACTCTGCATTTAACACCTCTGCAGAGAATACATATCTAAATTGAAATCAGCAAATGTAAAATACTCAACTGAGAACTCCTGTAGCTGGTATGAGATTTGACATGGCAATGTTACGTGTTTTGGCATACACTTCTCATGACAAAAATTGAAACCAGTTCCCATTCTGCAGCAACACTATCTTGGTCCCTTAACCAGGAAGTTATTTTTACTGTGTTGAATTTTATCTTTAAAGGCACAATACAGCAGCTACACTACAAATTTTCTGCACTGTAGAGTGGATGTTGCAAATTTGAAAGTCAAATCTTTCCTCTGAGATGTTTTATCTAACAAGATCAGAAACAAGTAGATCTACAGAAGGATAGTACCCAGCTTAGCAAAAATTCTTAAGTTTATATCAATGTAATCTATGTAGCTTTAAAATGTCACATCACTTTCATTCTGTGTCTTGGAAAAAACATGAAGCCATTATTCCTCCCCAGTAATAAATCATCAAAGCAATCTAGTACTTTCTGTAGTGGAAGAACTATACGCTGTATCTTCCATTACCTTCCAGTTTAATTAAATATTCCTTGAATAAATGTTGTGCTTACACTCTTGTGACATGCTACCAATGCTTCTCCATTTATATACCAGCTGGATTCAGTCCAATCTGGACGCTGTCACCCACCTATTGTACCTGTCACTCACTGAAAACTCCAGACTCAATCCTCCTTGGACCCTTCTTTGCTAGTTACTGATTTGATATGGTTGTAGAACTGAATTTATCCTACAAGCTAGGTACCAACATACCTCTTGTAGCTTGCTTCTTTGGAGTGGCCAAGAGGTTGAAGGAGGACAGGACACCAACATTTTTTGAAGTGAAACTACTAGAAGAGACTCAATTTATAAGCAGCAACACAGGCACCTGATTTAGCTTCCATTTTCAGTTAGGCAGAAAGCATTGATTCAGTGAGCATGAAAAGCCTCCTCTTTGCCTTTGAATACAGAATTTTCTTACTCATCTCCCTTAACAGTGCAATGGCAGTGTGAGATGATGACTTCTGACAAATATTGAGCAATTTAAAAAGGATTTGAGTATCCTTCATATGGCTATACATTTCTAGCCCACTGAAAGACCATGGTGATGTAAGATAACCTGCTTTCCCTTTAGTGATAACAGATGAGAATTTATGTTCAGCTGTGTTCAGCTGCCTTCCTTCAGCAGATAAAGGGATATCTTTCAGAGAGGATGTAGTTGTAGTAGTAGTATAAATCACTATTAACTTAATGATTTCAGTCATCTGACCAAATGACACTATGCAATCTTGGAAGAGATGGCCTCAAGTGCCATAGAAGTTACTCCAGATCATGTCAACACAGAATGAGGATAAGCAGTAAATCATGTGCCGCTGGGAGCATACCTACATAAAGTGGTATTTTTCTTTCCTGAACCAAAGCAGTTATCAGGAACTGCTGTAATGTTGTATTTTGATATACGATTATAGCTACGGGATTCATCCTAACGTTTAATGGTGATAAAACCGTAAAAAAAACTTTTATCAAAAACATCCCTACAAATTCCCTTATATTGCATGTCCATTATGGAGGGGCTTTTTGAGGATTTTATACGTCCTGCTCTTAAAAGGGAGGGAAAAAGATATAATCCATACACATGTTTACCTGGGAAGCTAGACAAAATTCACAACACTCAGAAATAGTTTAAAAGCATGAATTACAGAAAATAAATACTTCAATGGCTAGAGGTAGCACTGAACATATCAGTGTCAGAGTTAAACTGGAAGTCTCTATTACCTCAATTTCTGTTGACCTGTGGAAAATTCATAGGAAACAAGCTGTCACCAAAGTGGCTGTGGGTTTTTTGGACTTTCTAATCCATCATAACGCAGCTAGCACCAGACAATTTAGATATACTAAATTATGTTTCAGAACAGCATCACCCTCAAATAAATAAAATAAAGACAATTATATGCAGAACATACTTTAGAAATACTTAATGTAATTTTCCTCAGGATGTCTAGTTTGATACACTGATACACCAAGGAAATAAGTTTTGCACTTGTCTCAGATCGAGCAACAACAGAAAATATTTTTGCATCAACTTATCAACATGGTAGAAGCCTTCATGCACACTACTTTATCTTCCATCCAAATGAGTACACTCAGTTAACAAGCTAGGAACTTTAATCTAATTAGCACAGGTTAAAAAAGCCTTGAAATCTAACACTGCTGTTTACTTGGATACTCACTATGTCCTCAAAAATTCTTCACTTGAGCAAGGCTTGCAAATCATTATGTTCCAAAAGAACTGGTAAAATTTCAGGAATCATCACAACTATATTGAAAAGTCTATTAAAATTCATTTTACCACCACAAAAGTAGAAAATAATCTGCTAAAAACCATTTTAAACTTCATTCTAACAACAGACCTAAGAAGCAGAAAGAAAATTACTTACTTAATACTTGTATCAATTTATGCTGGACGCCACCCAGCTAGGAAGCTGTGGCAGCAGCTCTCTGGCCACAGAGAGCACAGGCCCAGCTTTCCCAGGCCCTGTCCTGAGAAAAGAATGAGAAACAATTCTTATCTTCACTTGCTGCGCCTGTTGTGAGCACGTGGAATGTGTTAGGGAGATTTGTTTACCAAAGGGTGATTTCTTGATTGGCCACTGGTGATGGTGTTTGGATCCAAGGACCAATTGGGTCCACCTGTATTGGACTGTCTGGAAGGGTGATGGGTTTCTTATTAAGTACAGTATAATAAGGTGATTGATCAGCCTTCTGGAATCATGGAGTCAGTGCTAGTTATTACTGCTTTGGGGATGCCTGGTTACAACAGGAAGCTGTTTTGCAGGAAAGGACCTGGATATCCTGGAGGTACCAGGCTGCACACCAGCTGCAGATGGAGTGGGATGCATTAGGAAGAGCACTGTCAGCAGGTTGAGGGAGGTGATCCTGTCCCTCTACTCAGCACTGCTGAAGCAACATCTAGAGTGTTTTGTCTAGTTTTGGTCCCCCCAGTACAGGAGAGACACAGACCTACTGCAAAGAGTCCTACAAAGGGCCACAAAGATGATGAAACAGAAATATTTCACGAATGAAGAAAGTTTCTGTAGTAGTCCAAAAAGCCTTCTAAAGTACCATGTTTTATACAAGTTTCATCCTATCACATACTAGTTTTTTCCTGTAGGAGTAAAGGACAACACACAACCCAAGAGTTCTGTTTCATAAACTCCTCAACTGTCATTCATTTATGTCTCTTTCTACTTACTCTGGCTATTAAAAAAACTCTCAAACATACAAAACCAAAAGCAACCAACCAAAGAAAAAAGCAAAATCAAAATCAAACCTAGGTGACTCTCTTTACTTCATCATCTTGCTCAGACATTAGTTAGGATTTCTGCTCTTGAGCAGTGATGATGATACTCATCAACTTTCATAAGCTGTCCATAGCTGCCAAGACAAGCCATTCTTCAAGGTAAATTCCACAAAGCTATCCAGAGTACCAACATCTTCAGAATATTCGTGAAGATGTCAGCCACACCCTTTTGACAACTATCCACCTTTGTTTTGCTTTTGTTCTCCAGTACATAGAGCTCTACTTCGCACTGTGCCTTCATTTGTCTCATAGGAATTTTTATGCAGAAAACAGAACATTCTTTTCTGGAGATTCACTGGTTTTATAGCAGGTATTTAAAGAATTGCTTTTTCATTGATGCAGTATGCAGAAAATATTAAATGCTAAGGTTCAAAACAACATCAAAGAAACACTGTGTTTTATTTGAAAAGATCAAGTTGATGATGACATCCTTCCTATTAAATATATATCCTCTCAGTAACACTCATGCTAAATGGAAATGCTACCTAGCATTCTGATTTTGTGTAGCATTGAGCAACTGTAAATCCCCTCCTACAATCAGGAGGAGCTGTGGGTACCAGGCATTTAGTTATTTTGCAAGGTCAAAACTGTATAAAATGCTACTGCCTTAAAACATAGCAATGGATTGCTGTTCACCATGAAATATCCTCCTCTTTTCTCAAATGGAGAGTAAGTATAATGAAAAGGGGGGGGAAAGTGCCTGGACACACCAAATATAAATAAGGATTTTCAGAAAGAATTTTTCCTGACTTTAGAAATCTGTTCTGACTTGCTCAGTAACAAAGCTCACACATAAAGAAATTAGCAGCAGCTTTTTTTTTTTTTTTTTTTTTTTTTTTTTACCAGCAGCACTATTTACTTCCCTCCTAGAGGGACGGTAGGGAAAAAAAAATCATTGCATATCAATGACTTCTACTTATTCCAGCATAAGCCTTCATCAATAACAAAAGGGGCAGTTCTGCCTTCCCAAATTCATTTGCCTCACTCTTGACTTCAGTGGCCACAAGAAAAAACAGCAATGGATTTGAAACCAAATTAGTTTTTCATTACTGCCTGGGTACATAGTCATTAGCACTGAAGGGAGGATGACAGATTTGTGACCAACCTTCTCAGCACGCATCACACACTTGTGTCAGACAGCAGTGCCAGCAGAGCCACAGGCTGCAGGATCTCAGCACTGCCCAAGCTGCTCAGCAATTGCAGATTCCAGCTGCACATGGGGCAAAATGATCACTACTCCTTGTGTTGTATGCAGACTCCCCTCTCCTCCATGACTTCAAGGATGAACAGCAGCAGACTAAATACAACCCTATCAAACAAATTCCTAGTTCCTAATGTTCAGCCGAACCATAATTTTGACAACTGGTTAAAACAAATTTCTTGGTCTCCTGAAAAGGGAGCAAGTCCATGCTCCATTAAATAGGGAACTGCAGTTAAGCAACAACATGAAGGTTCTTGAATAACAGTTTGCTAAGTATCTGCATGATTCTTTAGAATCTCACTGTAATATCCAGAGGTCTTAGTGGGCAATATGCTAAGCAAATGGTGCATGCTGGTTTTCTCAGAGCATATGGGCTAGATATGCATGCCTAACTGCTACTAGTTCCAAGCTTATCAAAAGCGGCAATTAAACCAAATCTCCTAAAACTAGAAAATACATGGCATGAGTCAATGAATTTTTCAGATATGGAGAAGTGATTCAGACACAATAAACAATTTTGCTGCATTAGTCCACAGCTCTCATAGGCATTTTATATCACTTCATCTCAATTAACCTCCCAAGAAAACAACTGAGATCTGAACAAGAGAGAGAGGGGGGGAAAAATGACATTACTGACTTCACAATAGCCTACTCTGATGTCACAATGCTATATTAACTGAGTCATAGGCAGATTTCCTGGAATTCAGGTCTCCTACCCTTTGAAACTATCCCCAGTTGGTGCAAATTTATTATTTCATCTCAATTTAAATCAAATATAAATGGTTTCCCTCATACTTTAGAGTCACATGGTTTCCAAGTTTTAACATTAATGATGTCCCAACAGACTACAAAAAGCAAAAGTGGGAGTTGTGTTAACTATGCTAAATGGACAATACAACCAATAGTAGAAAATAAGTTCTTATAACATCTGACTTCTCAGTGTAAAATTATACAGGAAACTGTAATCATGGTTGATCTTCTAAAAAGTTAAAAAACACAGTTTTACAGCACCATAATAAAGAAGTTCAATTCTCTGTCAACAGATGAAATGAACTGCATTGGCAAGACACTTCACTTGGTAAAGACCACTTACACAGGATTTCATTGAGATTAACTGTACATTTGAAGATCTCCACTTCGAAAAAAAAATCCTATTTTAAAGCACCTACACAACCCATTGGGATGATGGACACAATTCCCACCCTTCCATCACCGACCTTCCTTGTTTTTGTCAATATGTTTCTCTGAGGGACTAGAGACAATCTCATCCAGGTAGCTGTGGAATAACAAGAGGCACAAGGTCCCCTCTTCTAGAGCCCCCAGTCAGTACTGCTCAGTTGATCTGTATTTCCCCAAGATGCTATCTGTCTGTTTTCACGCACAGAGGATTTAGTTAGTCTCCTGGCTCTAAATGCCAGCCTCGGGTGTCACTTCAGAGCCATCTGTCAGAGGATGGAACGGCGGAGAGTCGCGAGTTCCCGTTACGGAGCCTCGGAACCGCCGGGCCCGGCCGAGCGCTCCCCGCCCGCCCCGCAGCTCGCCAGCGCGCAGCGCCCTCTGCTGCCGCGCAGCGGAACCGCCGGGCCCGGCTCCGGCCGCGAGAAAGGCCCCGGGACCCAAACCCGCCTTAGGGACCGAAACACGAATTGTCACGGGCAGCCGTGTGCCACCGCTGCCAGAAACGCTGTTCTTTTAGAGGAGCAGGCATGTGAAAAGCTGGGTCACAGCTGTCCAGGGTTCACAGACAGGAACGTGACTCAAAGGGTATTTTGCCTAGATTTCCACAAGAAGAGAAGTAGCACTTTGTGCATTTTTGCAGCAGGTTCAGTATTTTGTATTGAAATCTCACTTCAAACATATTGTCACAGTTTCCATTGGGAAAACAGCTCATAATACCCAGTGGGCCCAAACCTGAAGATAAACAGACCTTAATAAAATTACTTCATAGACCTCACACACACATACAGATTTCTTTAAATATCACTCTTTGTATTCATGTAAAAACTGAACATCCTTATATTAAAACCAGCAGAGAATCACAGAATCATTTAGATTGGATAAGATCATTGAGTCCAACTAATGGACTCAAATACCAAATACAATGTTTAGGAGCATAGAGCACTAACAGCTGATCCCTACGTATGGAGAACATAAAAGAGATGAGAAGTACAACAAAAATGTATCATCGAAAAAAATTCTGAAGCTCTTTTCACATGTGTTCTGAGACGGGGCAAAGAGAGAGAGAATGAGGTATGAGTTAGGCTTTGTGTTTACTAGAGCCATCTGTGTAGTAACAACAATAACAAAGAAGTTTTTATTTGCGTTTTGGATATACGGGCCGGCAGAGTAATAGAAGTATTTTCTGTCAAAGCTACAACTGAACTTGCAAAACATTTGGCTAAAATTAAGAAAGGGAAAAACCCATGTAACGTTAAAATTATACTTCAAGTAATGGTCTAATTTGTTTTGTCTATTTGAAAAACCATTGAAGACTATAAATAACGCATAATGTCCCACTTGAACGACAAACTGGGCATTTCCTATCTCTGTAAACCTTTGTAGAGCAATCTTAATTTCAGCAGGTGGCTCCAGATGAAATGGTTCCAGATCAACGCAACCTTGAAATTTTCATAGTAGTCATCACTACAGTGAAGGCCAGTGGTAGCCTTAGACTCTATACTGGAGTCAGTGTAAGAATTAGTGTCATTCACAGCTCATCAAAAAACCAGAAATCTTTTACGATGTGACACTCTTTTCTCCCTCAGTGAACTTGCCGCCAGTTCAAACACAACCGGCCAATCAGGCGGCACGGCTCCTGCGCGCGCCTGGGATTGGTCACGAGACCTCTCGCACTCGCCCAAGCAGACGACTCCGTATAGGGGCGGGGGAGAGCAGTACTCGAGGCTTTGATTGGCCGGGCCGGCAGGCGGGCACGCAGTGTGCGGGGCTGTGATTGGCCGGAAAGGCGGACGTGACTGTGAACTTCTCGGATCTGCGGGAGATCAAGAAGCAGCTGCTGAGTGTGGCGGAGCGGAGCCGCGAGCGCGGGCTGCAGCACAGCGGGAAGTGGTGAGCGGGGCCGGGCACAGCTCGGCGGACCCTGGGCTAACATGTTCTGTGCCGGGAGGGAGGATGGGACGGAGCTAGGTTTGTTTAGTCTCGACAAGAGGAGGCTCGTGGGTACCTCATCATTTTTTGCAACTCCCTGAAAGGAGTTTTCAGTGAGGTGGGAGCCAGTCTCTTCTGCTGTGCTTGCGGGGAGGGGACCAGAGGAAATGGCCCTCAGTTGAGATAGGGAAGATTCGGTAAGATATTGGAAAATGTTTTTTGAATGTTCAGGTGGTCAGGCACTGAAATAGGTTTCCCAGGGAGGTGGTGGAGTCACTGGAGGTTCTTAAGAAGTGTCTGCATCTGGCACTAGATGATGTGATTTAGGGATTACACTGGTAGTGCTGGGCCGACGGTTGGACTTGATGATCTCACAGGTCTTCTCCAACCTCGATGATTCAATAATCCTAATGCTTTCCCTCAGGGCTGCTGAACTTGCATTCGCCCTGGAGCCACTGCCACTGAGCGAGCTGCCGCCTCCCCCTGTGCTCACCGAGGTACGGGCCCAGGCTGTGCTTGGGGGGAAGTGGCTGTGAGCCCTAGAAGGTGCTGCAGCTCATATGGGTGGGCTGTTTAATCTTAGCTATGGAGGAAAATATGTGATTGCAATCTCCCACATCCCACGGGCGGGAGTCAGCGCTGAGCTCTGATGCTTGCCATAATGCTGGGAACATCCTTTCCATAGTGTGTTCAGCAGGGCCAGAGAGCTCAATGTGCTTTCCCAGATGAAAGCATTATCTGTTGCTGTGTCCTAAATGAAGCACTCTGTAAGCCAAATTTGAAATCACATGCCTGCTAGTTTATTTTTATTCCTCTTTACTGAGATCAAAATTTATTTTAATACAAATTATGTTTTGCTATTAAACTTGTGCTTGTTAGGACACAAGAGAAACAAGTTGTGTCTCCATCTGCACCTCTGTAGGAATACAGTAGAACTCATAGGTGCGTGTCTTGGTGTGTTACAGAAGTGTAACAAGTCATAAATGCATTTCAAGGTATAATTACCAAGGAAGTGTTCTCTTGTATGTTAGCAGATTAATATTCTCTTATATGGAATTCCTTGTTTATGATTTTTTATACTAATTGAACAGCTAAGCCTTGCCTTCTGGCAGCTTGCCACAATTTGTTTCTGAAATCTCACCATTTATTTTAAATGTTCTTAAATAGTCTGTTATTTGAGAACTCTAGAATCGGATCATGTGAGGGAGTGGAGGAACTTTTCTGATACTGCTCAAACCATCTCTAAAGATGGACAAACTACATTTTTAGCTTTTGGAGCAATTTCACTGCTATGTTTGTAACCATGATTTTCCTAAAGTATGTCAGAGCTTCTTGGGTCTTAAAACTCTTGTGTGTCCCTGCAGGAGGATGCTCGTGATCTGGATGCCTACACGTTGGCCAAGTCTTACTTTGATCTCAAGGAATATGACAGGGCTGCCTACTTTTTACAGGGCTGCAAGAGCCAGAAAGCTTACTTCCTGTACATGTACTCCAGATACCTGGTAAGGTAGAAAAAGGGCTGCCTCCTAGCACTGAACTCCTCTGCTTCTGACCCCTCCCTGGCATATCTTATTTTTTTGCTTATTCTTTTGCTTGATTCCTAATGACCACCTTGAAGTCCAAATTCTATGTTGGGGTAAAGAAAGGTAGGGCTGTTCTTTTCAGAACTGTGCTGTCTCTGAAAACTCAGTTTGAACACTGCTGCAAGTGCTGCAGCAAACACAAGAAAAACACTATTATAATATAATCTTGGATTTTCTTTCTTTTCCACAGTCAGGGGAAAAGAAAAAGGATGATGAGACAGTTGATAGTTTGGGTAAGTCTCTGGTGTCAAGAAATGCATGATGAGATAATGAAGCTTTTGCTGTTGACTCTTCTTATAACTCATCTTGGGTCTATGACTTTCCCCTCAATTTTTTGGATAATAGGTGCTGTAACATGACTTCTTTCATTCTCTTTCGATTCATTGGCTTAATTACAGGTTGCAGGTTTTCCTCTCTTAGGGGTCCTCTTTTAAACTGGGTGACCAGACTAAGTAATTTTCTTTAAAATGGGGAACATAAACACAGGCTGGGAAGCCGTCATGTCAGTGATAAGCCTGACTGTACCCTAGACTTGGCATTGCTGTGGTGAGACTCCTTATTGAAAGCTACCTGTGTGACTTTCTCTTCATGTAGGACCTCTGGAAAAAGGACAGGTGAAAAATGAAGCTCTACGAGAATTGAGAGTTGAGCTCAGCAAGAAACACAAGGCACAGGAACTAGATGGATTTGGCCTTTATCTGTAAGTGTTTGCATGTATTTCTTATATATTCGTGTGGATATGCAGAACTGCATGATTCTTGTCAACCTGATACTTTTTTTTTTGCAGGTATGGTGTCGTGCTGCGGAAACTGGACCTGGTGAAAGAGGCAATAGATGTCTTTGTTGAAGCTGCTCATGTTCTGCCTTTGCACTGGGGAGCTTGGCTGGAACTTTGCAACTTGATTACAGATAAAGAGATGGTAAAACTTTGGAGATACCAAGATGTGGTAACAAATCTCAAGAGTTTAGCCTGATTCTGTGGACCAGTGTTTCTGTTTCCACAAGATTGATGTTGCCCACTGCTTCATTCTGTGAGACCCTGTCGGGCAAGGCAGTCCATGACTGTAAATTATGTTGTAAAATCCTCTTTATCTTCAATAGCTTGTCGTGCTGTAGCTTGAAAATCTTTATACAGGCATGACTAATTTCTTACCATTCCCCCACAAAGTGGTTTAAGAAATTTCCAATTAATGTGTTTTTGGAAGCAGTTGTCACTGTCAGGAGTTATCATCTTGTCACGTGAAGGAGATCCTCCTAAGAGGTGTCCCTTTTTTATTTTTTATTAATCTGGTTCTAATTCCTCAGTTATCGAGCACTTCTCATAGCTTGAAAGGATATATAGAATTGCTACTTTCAAAGCTGAAAAGTTAATGTACAAAGCCACATAGGAGGTGAATTGTATCAGGGAAACAAACTTCAGATATAAAACCAAAATAGATTATTCTTCTTTCTGTATGGAATTTGAGTCCACTTCTGGAATTCTTCAGTAAATTGTGGATGATGAAGTATTTAAAACAGTACTTAAAAAATGTTTTAAAAAGTGATGCAGAAGAGTGTTACCAATTTGTGGAAAAAGGGAAGTGCAGTTTTGTTATATAATTTTGAGTCTGCTTACATGGTTCATTGAAATTAGTGTTATGATATTGATGTTTAAACATAGGAAGAAAGTCTGAATTTAATAGCTGCAGCAAGAGCCAGGTAATGTCATATTTGAAGGCAATTTCTTCCCTGATTGACCAAATGGGTTTAGGAAAGCGACTGCAGGAAGGCCTCCTACCTCAGGACCATCTACTAAGTCATTGGAGGGAAGATAATGGATTCTTTGCGACGTGTACCTTGTAGAATACTTCTGATTGTCATCTCTTCTGATTGTCATCTCTTCTGATTGTCATCTCTTTTCTTTGATTCTTGCTAGCTGAAGTTCCTGTCCTTGCCAGATACATGGATGAAAGAGTTCTTTCTTGCACACATTTATACAGAGCTGCAGCTGATAGAGGAAGCTCTACAGAAGTATCAGTCTCTCATTGATGCAGGATTTTCCAAAAGCACTTATATCATCTCTCAGATTGCAGTTGCCTACCACAATATAAGAGGTCAGTGACACTAAGTAGGAATGACCCCCTTAATGCAAACTGGGCATTTATAGTTGTTGATGTCCCATATGCTGTTCTTTCATCAGATATTGACAAAGCTTTATCGATCTTTAATGAGCTGAGGAAACAAGATCCTTACAGGATAGAAAACATGGACACTTTCTCCAACTTGCTCTATGTAAGGGTAAGCATTCTTCCTGTGGCCTGTCCATAGTGATGGTGTTTGTTGGAGGTATGTTAAACACTGGCAAAGCAGCTGGTGCTGTCTGGCCTCTCTGAATACTTGCTCTCCTCTTCCCACCTCCATGGAAGAGAGGCACTGCATGCATTGCCAATTGCTTACTGCAATTTCTTTCAAAGCATAATGTACTCTCTCATTACTTGATTCTTTTGTTCCACTAGAGCATGAAGCCTGAGTTGAGCTACCTGGCTCATAATCTCTGTGAGATAGACAAGTACCGTGTTGAGACCTGCTGTGTAATTGGTGAGAGCCAATTCTTTAACATGTTATTTTTACATCTTATTTTGCTGTGTGTAGGCTGTGTGAGGGAATCTTGGAAACACTTGAGGAAGTGATAAGCTGGCAAGGCAATTAAAATCACCACTTTTTGAATTTGGATTCAGGTAGCCTGAAAAGCAGACAAAATGACAGAGTACCCTTTTCCCTCATTTCTCTCTGAAAGCTGCTGTAATAGTACTAGGGTAGAAAGTAGACCCATGTACCTAAAAATCCCTTTATAGTCTTCAAATTCCAGTAGAAATAGTTGTGTGTCAGGAGCAGGAAATTGATTTGTTAGATCATGACACTCCAAGGCAATAGAATCATAAATGGATTGGTACAGCTGGAAAAGGATTGACCAGAAGACTAGTGAACAGAGTGCTATTAGGTCTCTTGAGGTTTGAATTAGTTCTGTCTTTATTAGGACTCTTTTTAATTTGTTAGGAGGTAGTAGATAATACACATTACATCATTTTTTCTACTTCTCTATTAGTGTTGGCTTTTTTGTTGGTTGGTTGTGGGTTTTTAAAAATTATTTAAATATTATGCCTTTTACTTTAGGAAATTATTATAGCTTGCGTTCCCAGCATGAAAAAGCAGCGCTCTATTTCCAGAGGGCCTTGAAACTGAATCCTCGTTATCTAGGAGCCTGGACACTTATGGGACATGAGTATATGGAGATGAAGAACACATCTGCAGCTATCCAGGCTTATAGGTACCGCTCATGTACTGCACAAAATTGTGTTTGCTTCTGGAGTAGTATCTTCTGTTTTTTCTTAGTGTTTTGCTGGACTTGGTTTTGATCCTGACTTTCTGTCTAGTTCATCTCCTTTTCATTGACAGGCATGCAATAGAGGTGAACAAAAGGGACTACCGAGCATGGTATGGCTTGGGGCAAACCTATGAAATCCTCAAAATGCCATTTTACTGTCTCTACTACTACCGACGGGCCCACCAGCTCAGGTAGAGTTGAGAATGGAGCCGTATTTATCGGTCTTCATTCTGATCTGGTTGATATTGGCTAAGGAATTTACATGCAAGAACTAAGCTGGGGAAGGAAAAAAACATCTATTCTTTGTGATGTGTGCAGTCCCACTGTTCCAAATCCTTTTAGTTGTGTTAGTTAACTGTTAACAAAAGCTTTGTCAGTTAAGTGTTGAGGGTGACTGGTCAGGAGTAAGAGTGATGCCTTATGCAAAAGGATGACAGACTGCCAGGTGTAAATTATTTTTTTCCCTTGACCACCCCCCGTCTTCCCCTCACCCTGAGATCAGCTGGCAGTCGATTAAACTACCTGAAGAATTGCTCTTTTCCAGACCAAATGACTCTCGTATGCTGGTTGCTCTAGGAGAATGCTATGAGAAACTCAATCAGTTGGTGGAAGCTAAGAAGGTGAGAACCGATGTGTAAGACTAGGGTGTCTTCCAGAACACTGGGTGAAATTGCAGCAAAATTATGTAGCTAGTGCTACCTAAACACACTGGCAGTTACAGTCGGGGAAGTACTGCTGCAGTATAACTAGAGCAGCTGATAAATAAGGAGTTGTCTACAGATACATGCCCCTTTTGCTGACAATCTCTGTAATTTTTTGTTTCTGATTTGCATGCTGGAGTCATGAACTGGACTAATTTTTGTGGCATGCTTCACTGACTTTCCTTCCTTGACAGTGCTATTGGAGAGCTTATGCTGTGGGAGATGTGGAGAAAATGGCACTTGTGAAACTCGCCAAGTGAGTATGTACCCTCACTGAACTGTCACGGTTGTGTTAAATGCAAGTCACACTTTGATACCCAATGATAAAATACAGAATGTAAACAAGTGGAATTGCTGTTAGCTAATATTACTTCTGGAGCTGTGTAAGAATTGGTATCTTTAGGGCTGTAGTGACTGCAAATATTGGTGTCCAGCTTTATCTTTCTTTCCATCAGGATAACTAGAGAGAATGATAGCATTATGTGGGTTGCAAATGACTTCTGAATCCTGAGGTGTTTTGAGCACGTAGTACTAGCAGTTGTATTTGTTGTATTGCAACTTAAAAGCAGACCATGACAGTACATGATGTATAAAATTGTAGTTTGCTTTTATTTTTCCTTTCTAGTATATAGCTGTGACATTGAAAGAGGTCTAATGTGAATACTGTGACATCAGCACTAATTTTTTTTTTGGTGGGGATAAAGTAGTATAAAGTGGGAAAAGCGAAGAGGGGAAAAAAGGGGCAAACGAAAAGTGAAACTGCTGTACAAATTTGGATTGTAGCAGGGGAAGAAGGAGCACTGGAGGAAATAGTGAGTAAGTAGAATGGCAAAGGTCTGTTAAAAGGTTTAAAATGCAACAGAATATACAAAGGCGCCTGCTTTGGTTGTCACTGCTTCTAGCTGTCTAGTCACTATCTGACTGCCTCTCTGTCTGTCAGCATGAATGCAAACTGGATCATCTCCTTCCACAAGGGGTAGTACATGTTGCATGTCCTGCAAATTCTGAAGGAAAGGACCTGGCTTTAGTCCAGGTCAGGGTGAGCAGGTACATTCTCATAGACCAAGAAGGTCTTCAACAGGGCAGCCTTGTTCCAGTGACCCACTTTTTTCCTTTCGTAGGTTGCATGAACAGCTGAATGAATCTGAACAGGCAGCTCAATGCTACATCAAATACATCCATGATATCTATTCCTGTGGGGTAAGAAGATAGCTTGGGAATAAAAGGAGAAGTAAACATGGTGTACAGCTACTTTGGAAGGCACTAACAAATGATGTTTTTTACCCCACTCACTGTAGGAGGTAGTGGAGCACCTGGAGGTCAGCACTGCATTTCGTTACCTGGCCCAGTACTACTTCAAATGTAAGCTTTGGGATGAAGCCTCAGCATGTGCTCAGAAATGCTGTGCCTTCAATGATGTGAGTACCTGTGCAGTCTTTGGTGCTTCTTTCTTAAGGGATCTATGACCTTGATCTTGGCTCCCCTCAGAGTAGAAGGAGTCTTCTATGAAGGAATAAGGGCTGTCTGCCATACAAGTTACATCCTGAATGGTGGTTGTCATCTATGCCTGATCAGTTATGCTGAGTATGGTTGATAAAAGTAATGGAATGTGGTGTAGATAGTGAAACTGAACCATACCTCATTGGAATTCACTAAGTAAAAGAATTTGAAGCTTCATATGGCAGTCTTAAAGCTGCTAAAAATCTTGGTGTTGAGGAGGTAGTGGAATGGTCACAAACTCCCACACACTGTGTAGTGGTGGTACTTTAAAAATTTTTTTCCTCATCTTCTGTGTGTAGATGGTGCAGAGAGTATAATAGTACTTGGGTTTTGTGTGCAGCTTCGTACTCTGTGATGTTATGTATCTGTAAGTGGGCAGTTCGGGATTTTTAATTTCAGCCTAGTGGTAGACACGAACCATGAGTGCAGGGTGTTTGGCCTATCCTTGACAAAGCTGCCTGGAGCTCTCTACAACCTGAATTCACCTTATTCGAAGTTTTCCCAATCTACTTCTTGCTGGAATATTTAGACAGCTTCAGTGGTTGGTGGTTCTGTTCTCTGAAATACCCAAGAAACACACCAATCAGGAGTAAAAGGAGGAAAGACTAAAATGAAAAAAAGTGACTTACCTTAACATTTCTAAGGAGCAGAAGAAAAAAGAGTTGAGAATGGCTTTTATAGCTTGTAGCCTTACAGAATGACAGGCTGTTTAAGTTACACTGCTTACATACTGAGTTTGACCCAGAAACCATCCATTCATAGTTGTATTGTTCTGTTTTCTACAAATTAATTTCAGACTAGAGAAGAAGGAAAAGCCCTGCTGCGCCAGATCTTACAGCTTCGCAACCAAGGAGAAACATCATCCACAGATGTTGCTGCTCCCTTTTTCCTTCCGGCATCATTGTCAGCCAACAACACTCCCACACGTCGTGTCTCCCCTCTCAATCTGTCTTCTGTAACACCATGAACAATTCCAATACTTCCGACTTGTGCATTGGATGTGACATTGCAAGTGGGACATGCAACCACTTCTTTCTAGGGAAATTCCTCCTTTTGTTGTTGCCCTCCCATAAAGGGAAGGAGTTACCAGAGTCCACAGCTAAAGAGAGACGGGCCCCAACAGGGAAAGGGGAGCCTGATGTGAAAGTGCCTGTGCTGCAATGTGGGAACCTGCTCTACTTCTCACCAAGTCATTCCAGTCAGAGGGCAGACATGTCGCACTACACAGGACTGCTAAGTGAGGCATTGGGAAGAGCTGTCTGCTTGAGTTAAAATACATTTTAAGTTTGATTCTGCCAAGTTACCTCTGGTCTTTACTGCACTTCTTTGGAGGACCTCTTAGTGGTATCACTGCTGTCCTCATCAGAAACTGTTACCTACCTGTCTACGTAATGACTTTTGCTTGTCTTGAACTACACAGCAGTAGAATAGGCACTTAGAGATAGGACCCATGGGTATGTTAAAGGATTGGCAAATGTCAGAGGAATCCCAAGTAGCTACAGGTGACAGCTGTCTGAGTTCTCACTGTAGATCTGATGGATAGTTTTGACTTTCAGTAGAAAAGCAGTCGGGATAGCACAATTAAAAAATAATGAAGTTACAGTTCTTGGGCTTTATGGTTCAGCTTCCATGTGTACTGTAGCAATGGAATCAAATGAACTATAATGGATCATTTTGTTAAGGAGGCAAAAAAAAAATTTGCTTTTGTTTCAGAATTTACAGCCTATAAATTTTCAGAATTTACAGCCTATAAATTTACAGCCACACCCCTATGTCTGTGGCATGACTTTAAATCAAGGACAAAACATTTATAAACCCTTCCCATTTAGCCATAGCTTCCTGTGTTTCATGAGACTAGTTGTACAGGTGGGCACATAGGAAACTTGGGTCACAGCCCTGGGCTCTCTGTACAATGCATTTGCAAGATGTCCATGGAGCAGAGGGAACCCATGTTCTTAGTTCTGGGCATCTCTAGAAATTACTGTCCTATGTTCCATAGTATCCATTCAACAACCATTCAACAACTACTGCAGATGGTTTGAAACAGTAAAACTGGATCTTGATGTATTTTCCAAGAACTCTCCTAATTCCTTGCAAACCTGAGGATATCAATGAGACCATTTATAAAATTGTTGTCACTAGGGTACTGAAACAATCAAGCAAATTATGCTTGATAAACGTGCCTGGGGATGAATGTGCTGGTGGATAAGCGAAGAGTGTGACTCATGTCATTTACTTGCGCTTGTGCAAAGCATTTGATACTGTGGCTTCCAGACAGTGTCCTTGTCTCTAAGCTGGAAAGACATGGATTGGATAGGTGGACCCTTGGGTGACGAAGGTCACGCTCCCAAATATAGTGGCCATTGATGTGCTGTCCAAATGGAGACTAGTGATGAGGTGTGTCCCTCGGAAGTCGCAAGGCCTGGGGCGAGCTCCAGCTTGAGGCCACGGAGACTCCGGACGCCTCGAGTCACTGTGGTCCGAGGGCTGCGGCCCTTCGCCCTCAGAGGCTGGCTTGTTGGGGCCCCGCCGGCAGGGAGTCCTGAGGGAGCCGGGCGCCGCGGGCACCCCTCAGCCG
>NW_005054308.1:12435504-12438023 GCF_000277835.1 Geospiza fortis | reverse complement strand
TGGTGCAGGGAAGGCAAGGGATGCTCCAGGGCTGGGGGCGTTCGGCGGAGCCCGGGCTGGGCCTCGGCGCCGCGGGGGAGCCCGAGCGGAGCGAGGCCAGCGCGGCCCTTCAGGCACTCCCTGCGCTCATTTCCACTCGCGATGCCTCTGTGCCCGCTCCACCGCTCCCACGGCGGTACGCAAGGCTTCCAGCCCAGCAGAATGTTCGTAATTGCACCTGTACGTGTCCTGGGCTGACAGGGCTGGCGTGTCTATGTGTGAGAAGGCATTCTGTCTTGCAAACACAGACCCCGCAGAGTGCATCTCTTTGTATATGCGACGCATGCCTTTTTCACAGCTACTGATGGAAGAAACCTGCCTCTTGTACTGGTGTGCAATTTATGCTTAAATTACTAGATTGCCATTCCTCAGTTTCATTTTGGCACTTATGACAGATCTAGATCCTACATTTGAGTTACCTTATGACACTGAATACTCATTTTATACTAGTTTCTGGTTTTTGCTGAGAATGCAAATAAAAGATGCTGCTCGTACCTTATAGGTTGGGAACATAGAAGCATATTTTTAAAATTTTTTTTGACCTCTTGCAAGAAAAAAACCCCAGAGGTGCATTTTTAAAAAACATTTGCATCCTGATGCTGTCCTGTGCCTAACCTGTAAAGTGACATGTTGGACTCCCATTCTCAACATCTCTGATTTGCTGGGTCAGATTCTGCCATGGTGCAGGTATCGTGCTTGATCTATGCATCAAGGTAGTCTGTCAGGAAAATGTTTTGTTCCTTTTCAGGCAGTAATATGAGGTTTATTGTTTAAGCTCTGACTCAGGTTTTGTTTTTATTGATCTGGCCTACTGCTCTGCATAGGAATTTCAAACCCAGGGCTGATGTGCTGTAAATGGTACTCAACCTGGCTCAGACAGAGCACCTGCTGATTTTGAAAGGTTTTCTAGGAATGGCTATGATTTTGGTGAAATCTGGGAGTGGTGAGACAGTCATTGTTGAACAGGGCACAAGACACAAGTACTCTGTCAGTAGTTCTGTGTCAATCAAAAGATGCCATGGGCACCTCAATGCAAGGACATCAAACTTGAGAGTGGATCCAGAGCAGGCATGGGGAAAAGTCTTCAGGACAAGGATTAGGAGGAGCAGCTGAGGTCACTTGTTTTGTTCAGCTTGGAGAAGAGAAGACTGAGGCGTGACCCCATCACAGTCTACAGCTTCCTCAAGGGGGTCAGCAGGTGGGGAGGTGCTGATCTGCTCTCTCTGGTGACCAGCAGTAGGACACAAGGAAATGGAATGAAGCTGCATCAGGGGAGGTTCAGACTGTACAGTAGGAAAATCTGCTTCATTGGGAGGGTGGCTGGGTACTGGAACAGGCTTTCCAGTGAAGTGGTCAGGGCACTAAACCTGTCAAAGACCATCTGAATGATGCTCTTAGTCATGCGGTTCAGTATTAAGTGGTCCTCTGAGAAGCAAGGAATTGGACTCAGTGGTTCCTATGGGTACCTTCCAATTTGAGATACTCTGTGATTCTACTCAAGCTGTGTGATTTGAGCCAGTTCCACCTTTGCTTCTACAGGAAGCAAAATAGCAAGGAGAAGCCTCAGGGAGGAAAGGCTGGAAAGTTTTTGCTGGGATTTCCATAGGAGTTACCCAGTGGAGGTGGCTGCCAGAAGCTGATGATGGATTGCCCCTTTGACTTTGTCTGTTTCCCAGAACTGTGGCAATTTGGTGGTCTGCTGGGATTCCCTGCTTTGTCAGCAGAACTTGTAGCAGAAAGGAATAGACTGTCAGTGACACACTGCAACCTTTCTGACTTCCTGCTCTCTGATTGACTGTTTTGGTAGTGCCTAAGATAGAGAAATATGGCTCTCACCTTGGAGATGATTTTGAGCCAGATATTTCCAGTGTCCTCTCCAAGCCTAAGTTCAAGCTCTGTGATACTGCTAATGCATTGACTCTGCCTCCCTTCTGAGAACCTTGCCACTGTCGCCTTTCAGTGGCTTTTGATAATCCTTCTGCTTTCAGAGGCCATTCCCAGCTAAAAAATCTTTGGTATAAGAACTTTGGTATCCTGCACATTAAGAATTGAACATAAGGTGGGGCTTATGTATGTATGGTTATGTATGGTTGTATATGGTTGTATTTTAAGGAGGTGATTGGCTGTTTTAATTGGTAAATATATGCTGGGTTCTGGTAGACTTTTTACTTTCAAGACTTCAATGTAGCTGGAAAGATGCTGCATAAGTTCTCTGTCATTACAAAGCATAAGAGACCTCAGGGTATTCAAGTCAGGAAAATGCTGTGAACTGTAATGTAGAATGATGCCCAGAATAATTTTCAATGTTGATCTCTAATAATTCATTTAATAGTTGATATTGTGGTTTAGAAAGTTACAAAAGTATAGTCGTCCAACTATAACAAAGGTGTGGGGATGAATTCCACTGCTGTAAGGCTGGTATAACTCAGATGTAGCTTGAGCAGTTGAAATCCAAGTAGTTTGTTAATTATAACCTCTGG
>NW_005054308.1:12403452-12435494 GCF_000277835.1 Geospiza fortis | reverse complement strand
AAATATTTTGCTTTCTCTTGGCTTTGTGAAGTTGTGAGGCAGCAAAATAACCCTTGCCAGATGCCCGAATTTTGAATCACTTTCCAGTGATGTTGTATCTTCCAGATACATCCATCAGATTTCTCTTCAATCTTTGTGCATGGCAGTGCAATATTTGTACTACAAGACTGCAAACCAAATGTTCTTGTTTTAAAAACCAAATTTTAAAAATATTTATGTTAATATTATTTACTTGAATTTGTAATTACATGTTTGCATTATGTGTTTTGAAATCAATAGCCTCCAAGCAGGTAACATCTTCAAAGCTCCTCTATGAATCTATATCTCTTCAAGGTCGGGTCTTTATCAGATTATAGCAAATTTATCTTTCCATCTTCAGAGATGGATTCCCTGCTACCTTCTCTTTATAGGTCTGTGCAAAGCATCTGTACAGTTCTCTGTCATCAGCTCTCGAAATCCAGAATCTATGAGGGTAGAAAAATGTAATTTTGGTAGTACTTCTAGTTTCTGTATCTTTAAAGTCTGTTTGAATTTCTCCTTTAAAATATGAAGACTAGAAATCTTTGCTCCAGGAGGTAGGGCTCTAAATAGAAAATTCAATGGCATGCTAGAAGAACCATGAGAAAGCTCTGTGGTGTGGCCACACTGAACACTGTCAGGTCAAATGAGTGTAAACACAGCTTCTTTGGAAATGACACAGCAGTGTGGATCATAGTCTGCAGTTTGGTCTCTGAAACATCCAATGAACTGGAAAGGAAAAATAAAACATGGAGTATTTTCAGGAACATGGGCTTTCCGTTCTTCTCGCTAGAAGTGGTGATGCTGTATGGTTTGCTTGCCATGCATTTGGATCACTGTGGTTTGTTGAGAAACCGTCACTCATCCTGTAAACTTTAGGATCTGCGCTTTCTCTAGAAGATCATAGTTGGACATCACATTTTCCTATGTTGAACAGTGTGCATCAGGCATGGTCACAAGAGAAGCAAAGTGAACTGATGTGTGTGACCATCGACACAGTGGCATTTCACAAGAGGCACATAAGTGCAGCACACACTTTAGTATGCAGCTGTGCAGTGAAACCTTCTTAGTTAACAGTTTAACAAATACCAACAAATAAGGAATGTAAATGAAGATTAGATAGACTACAGTTCTTTTTCTAACTTTGGATTAAATGTACTCTAATAAATAATAAAGCAGACTGATTGCTTGAGAAAATTGACTTGACTTAGTGCTTGAGAAAATTGTTAGGCTAGAAGAGCTAGTCTGGTATGGCAGATCTTCTTTTATGTTAAAACTGATAATGCAAAGTATAACAGCATCTCAGATTATTTTATAAAAAATAATGAATTATTTGAATTAATTGAGAGCAACTGATGCTAAAATGCATGTTGGCTCACATTTTTATTTTGTGCATTTCTTCCATCTCCATCCAGCAGGTAATATCTTCATCCCATACTCCATTTCTCAAGCTATTAGTTTATTTTTTGAAATTGCGTATTACAATACTCCTTAAAGTGCTTAAGGGAAAGACCTGTTAAACCTTACATTGCATGGATTGTAAACAAAGGGCCTAAATAACATGGAAATTAAAACTGAAAAGAAGAAAAAACAGTTGTTGAAAATCGCATTGAGGTACCAGGTGGTTTAGGGTAACAGTAATGAGTGAGCGTGTAAAGTTGTGAGAAATGGTGGAGTCGGAGCTTCTGGATTTTTTTTCCCCTGTATGTGCACTGGTTTGCTAATATTCACTAAGCTGATTTTTTTAATGTGTGCAGAAATACTTTTAATTTTTCATTTCTATAATGTAAACAAAATACTAAGAACTCTAAATGTTACACGTGATAGAAATTAATTAGAATCAATACTGTACTGTTTGGCATGTATTTGTGGTAGGCTTGGTGTACAAAAATTATGAAAAGACTTATAATGATGTTAATACATAACATACACTTAGATTTTCATGAACACGAATGTGATTTTTGTTTTATATTCTGTGATTTGTAGGTAAGTCCTTGGGGTTTTTTTCCCTGTATTTATTTGTACTTAATGTTTAGGGTTCTGTAAGATGCTCTATTCCATCTCTGTGCATTGATGAGGAACAAAATGAGATGCAGTCACTTTTTTGAGAATCTGCCTTATTTAATATAGCTCTTAATAATATCTCCTTTTCATGTCCCCTCTCTGACAGGAAATTGTGCTCAGTTACAATAAGTCTTAGGCAAACAAAGAGTATGTGGGGACTGTTCCACTGGAAAAAGATTGGGTTATTTACATCTGAAAGAATAATTTTGCTGGTTACTGTTTGGTAGCTTATAACTTAAGGAAAGACTCCGTAATTAATTAGGAAGTGCTTTCAGGAATAAACCTGTAAGTTTTGTGTGTGTCCAATACCTGTTTCAGAGGCACACTGGAGAGCTGACAAACATCTGTGCCTTTGCTGTGGTTGGATCACTACCCCAGCCATGTCCAGCAAGGCTGCTTGCAGATCCCTTCTGCATTATGTCATGGATTTTTGTGGGTTGCAGCGTGACCTACATGTTGCTGTTTCCTTGGAATATGTGGTGGATATCTGTGACCAGCATGGTAGCCTATGTTAGGTGAACTCAATGAGGATTTAAGCATTGTCCTTGGAAATTTATTCGAAATTATATACAATAGCTTAATGCCTATTCAAATCTCTCTGAAATTACCATAGAATATTTTTCTGGTTTCAGCCTTAATGAAAAACTGCACGTTCTCCTGAATGCCTTATAATTGAAATGTCTTAATTTTTTTTGTGCTTTGTCACATCATGCATCTCAGCTGGATCTAGTGACCAGCATCTTAGCTGGATCTAGTGGGTGGTGTTTCATGCTTACACCTTTTCCAGCTGAGAAATCAGTTCATCACCTACTTACATGGGAGGAGAGTGCTGCTGCCCTGGTCATCATAATACAAATGGAAGCTGGTGTTTTCATTTATAAAGCAGCAGAGTTCAGCTAAATATCATCCTGTAAATTTTCAGGGGTACTTTTTGAATAGTAAAGTGTAAGGATAAATTCTACATTTAACATGAGTTTCACTTTATTCTAGTTGTTTATTCGTCAAGTTCTGTTCTTCCCATTATGAGCAGAGCTACCTAAGTCAGCATGTATGGTTCTACATGGTATGTTTTAATTTGGATTGTTTTGTTGGGAAACAGGCAAAGCATGATGGATACTTTTTTCTCAGCTGAGCTGTGACACTGGTGGAAAAGATTTCTGTTGTTTCAGACCATTCTTAAAGAGGTCACAGCCTGTAGGGATGACAGAGGAACATATCTTTCCTCATATGATAGAAGGGTAAGATTCACAACAATTTGCAAATGAGAAAAAACTATTGCTTGTAATGTTTTTATTTTTAGAGATATTTTGAGTCTAAAAGATGTATAGAAATGACTAATTAAAAGATGTGTTTACATTTCTGCTAGGAAGTTAATGTGAAGAGATAAACTGCTAGTTTTGTTTTTGCTGAACTTCCCTGGTAATCCATACTCTTTTCACAGAAAATGGAAGAAAAAGGCAAGAGGGATACAGGATGTGAAATTAGAGCAAGGTGTACATGGGGTTCTTTAGGGCATTGATAGCAACAGAGTGGGAGAAGAAAATACATTTTTTAAGCTATATTGAACTGCAAGTTGATAAGAAACTGCAAGAAGGTAGTAATCTAGTTGGAAGTAAGGTATTCAAAAAAAGAAAACAGTTCATTGTAGAGATCATTGTATTGTTAAAAGTGAATGTGGGAGGCCAGAGTACAGATTTTTTAAAAAATCTGTTCTGAAACCAATGTCTGCATTTATCGGCTGTATCAAGACCTGAGGTAAAAATGACAAAAACTTCCAAAGTTAACCTTATTCCTTTAAGTATAGAAATTACTTAAATATCTGACAGTTTTTAGTAGTGAATATAAGATACCTTCCTCTGGTATCTGTAAGACAAGAGGTGATCATTCATATAGCCTTAGAAGGAAAAGGAAGGGATTTCAGGAGAAGGATCTGGGGAATGGGCTTTCCCTCTCTGTTGTTTTCTTGTTTATATGCATTTCAATTAAATAAAACAAGGTTTTTTTGGGTTGTTAAAATCGAATCAAGGAGAGGCTGATACAATGAACTCCATGGATTGCAGTGTTTCTCTTCTAGGTGATGCATGTTGTCTGTTGGTTGAATGTGATCCACTTGCATAAAATAATGCGCAAAGTACAAAACCACTAACATGTTTTGTTAGGCCCCCATCTTGCAGTGAGTGGAGCAGGTTGTTAGAGCTTGTCCTTTTTCTGACAATCCTGCCATTCTTAAGTAGACCCTCCAGTCAGTATGCATTTGCATCTTGTGCCGAAAAGTACTGATTCTGAAAAATGTCCCCTTGCTTTTAGGATAGGGCAGGATTTTCTTTATCACTGTTACTGTTCTCTGTGTGCATTGTGTTATGCCAACTTCTAGGAAAATAACTGTGTGAGAAAGAGGTTACGGATGGTATTTTAGCCACAAAATACTAGAATATTGTTTTAACAAATCTGCTTAGCTTTGCTGTGGGTAACAATAATGCTTCTGTACCCTTTTTACTGTTTCCATGGAGTCATCAGCTTGGATAAGGCTTTTTTGGTTCATGTTTTAGAGCAAGGGCCAATGGTAATTTTAGCATGAGCAGCCTAGCAGCACCAGATTCATCCCGTATTCCTTGTGTAGAGCCTCATATCCAAGGGATATTGTGAGCTTAGTTCAGAAGGTATTTTAATATTCCTGAAAATTATTATGGTATTGATTAGAAATCTAACTACAATACAGTGATTTTTGTGCAGTTAAAATTAGAGGGTGGTTAGGATTTGTCCTGAAGAGCTCTTTGTCAAGTCTGAGCTGAGTTTTTGTGTTGATGTTGACATGCTGAATTGTGATAAAATACTAAAATAATGTAACTCATGCTTTTAATCACAGTTTTCATTAATTATGTATTTTGTTATGTGTTGTAACACACACAGAATGGTATGCAATAATTAGAAGTTTAATTTTAATGCTGAAAAAATGCAAAACATAGATGAAACCTGGTAAATAAAATCCAAAGCAAAGACTTAATTTAGGAATCATTCAAATCCCACTAGGCAAATGAGACAGATTTTGGAGGCACGGGGAGTTGTGTATTCCCGTTGTTGCAGTAATTGCAGTAATGGGATTTAGCTGATGTTGAAATACTATTTCCTTAGAGTGTTGCCTAAGGCCGGATCAATCAACAAGCATGAATCCAGTCTGGCTACTGGAATTTGCAGCAGGTAAGCATTTTAACTGCTCCTCTAGTTCCAAGGGATTTTCACCATTTTGCGGGAATAGAAAGTGCTTCTCTCAGAATTGTTGCAGATTGTTGGCAGAGATGGTGAAGCTCAGAAAGGTCATGAGAATTTGCCAAGGATGAAAAAGCTTCTCATAATACTCTCATCATGTTTGCCACATTCTGAAGTTCTGGTTCTAGAGTGAGGATTGGGATCTAGAACCAGGGTGCTTGGATCAGCAGTGGTGATTTGGAGCATCCCCTCATGTTAGAGTTACCTAACCTGAATCACAGCTCTCTTTTTCTGATGGAGAGTTGGGTCAGTGGGTTTCCAAATTAGCATGTTAATTGTTGTCTTGGCAAGAGCTGAAATGCTGGCTCTGGGCTCAGAGAAAAACAAGTTTAGATCGTAGTTTTTGCTTGTTCACATAGGTAAATTCTCTTCACAGTGGAGCCACTCTTTGAGCAGAACCAAGTGTCTGAGAGCAAGATGTTGGGAGGAGCACATGTATGAGTTAGGCTTCTATCTGCTCTTGCCCTCAGAAAGCAGAAAATTATAACTGATATGTGCAAGTTTTTGTTGAGTTAAACAGTCTTTCATATTTGGAGGTCTCTTCTGTTTTAACGTGGGAGATGATAATTCTATTTATGTTTTGTACCCAAAGCAAATAAAATATAAAAAACTAATGTGTAACCTGACAATAATGGAGGAAAGCTTGCCTGGAATCTAGCACTGGAGCACTAATTATTATTGCTGGGAAATTTCATCACTACCATTACTACACTGTGCTCTGTCCCGTTCTTTGCAGTCTTAATGTTTCAGCGCTTTGCCTATCTCCAAACTGATATACCACATCTCCAGACATTATTTCAGCTAGGGGCCACAAATGGGAATAATAATGCTATAAAATTAAAATGAATGCAGGGATAATGATGATGTTTGTCCAGAATTTTATTTTTTACTGTTCATAACCAGATGTTAAAACCTCAATTGCTAGACTACAGTGTGATATTGTCATTTTTTTGCCTCGTTTGTAAATTAGGATCTTAATCCTCCAAAAGGCGTAGGCATTAATTTCTCACTCCATGGGGACAATTTCTAGTGTAAACAGGCCCTTGCATGTTATTAGTTTTCTGCTTCCACAGAGACCTGGAATGCTGCTTGAGGACTTCACTTGCCTATTCCTCTTGTGACAGATGGTAGCAGTGTTGTGGAGGGTCTTTGAGTTTGGCACAGGATCTTGAAGAGGATCGGGGGTTGGGAAGGGGAAGAGAATGATATTGTTGGTAGATTCTCGAGATTAAAGCATCTGGTTTCTGGTTACCTCAGACTGCAAGGATTGGAGTAAATAACCTGTCCCTTCCAGTCTCGTACTCTCAGTGGCACTAATCTTTATGGTAAATGAGCACCTGTCTTCAATGCATGGCACCCCTTTCTGAGAACAGAAAAGGGCAAGCATGGAATTCCCAAAAGTGTGGCAGACTGGTGTTCAGAAGCATGATTGTGCTGGGATCTGCCTTGTAGGTTTTCAGGCAAAGATTGCAGTGTTTTGGAGATGGGAGCGTTCTGTTGTGTTCTGTAAGCATGTGAGCTGTCCAGATGCAGCATCCGCTGACAGATAATAGTATGTCTTATTTCTTAACAGGGCTTCCAAAGCAGCTGAGTCAAGGACCTTAAGGAATGTCACGCAGTAGTTGCTGACCTAACTGACACTGAAAGGAACAGAAGAAGATGGCAATCCATATTTGAAATAAACGTGTGGACTCTCTGATAAAAAACCATGTCAAAAAAAGGACGGAGCAAGGGCGAAAAGCCTGAGGCACTGGTTGTTGCCCTACAGGCTGCCAATGAGGACCTCAGGACTAAGCTAACAGACATTCAAATTGAGCTGCATCAGGAGAAATCTAAGGTGAGTGACAGTTCAGTTTTAAATAAAAGTGTCTGCTGAAGAAGGCAAACACGTGGAAAAAATAGTAGCACAGAATTCAACAGAGGCCACACAACTCTTTCCTAAAAAAAGTGGTCTGATTCTTTCCCAGCTTAAAACATTTACTATGGATGTCCTATAACTTCCCTGGAAAAGACTCCATTTTACTGAGCTACAAGTTGGAGAAACCTCTGGCCCTCAAATGGAGCAGTATGTGAAAGTTGTAGGAACTTTGCTTTTTCTGAGCCCTCCAATTTTCTGGTGAATTTGACTTCTGGGTTAAAAAGCTTTTACACAAATGCGCACATATATATGGAGTCTTATTTCTGAAGGAAATATTAAAAGTACATGTAGCATCATTATGTGAGGAAGGACACCTGGAGAAGAGAGAGGTTTTTGTTTGAGTAAAGGCAATATAATCTATGTGAATACCTCAGGAGCTGGCCTATATTTTGTTTTAGGAGTATGGAGGATTGTCTAGGGTCTCAGTGGGGTTTTTTCTCAATTTGACATGGATATGTCTGGGTGGGCTTGTTTCGATAATGTTACGTTGGCAACAGATGACTTTCATTTTATTTTAATGTAGGTTGCTAAGCTCGAAAGAGAAAAGACTCAAGAAACGAAGCGTATCCGTGAAGTGGAGCAACGCAAGCAGACGGTGCAGATCACAGAGCTAAAAGCCAAACTCCATGAAGAGAAAATGAAGGAGCTGCAGGCTGTGAGGGAGAACCTCATCAAACAGCACGAGCAGGAGATGACGAGAATGGTGAAAGTCCGTGACAGTGAAATCCAGCGCCTGAAGTCAGCACTGTGCGCACTGCGGGATGGGAGCAGTGATAAAGTACGGACTGCGCTGACTATTGAGGCTCGTGAAGAGGCCAGGAAACAGTTTGACTCTGAGCGCCTTAAGCTTCTGCAGGAAATTACTGAACTGAAGTCTGCCAAAAAGCAGGTAGATGAGGCCCTTAACAATATGATCCAGGCTGACAAGATCAAGGCAGGCGATCTTCGGAGTGAGCATCAGTCCCACCAAGAGGCCATTTCCAAGATCAAATGGGAGAGTGAAAGGGATATTCGACGTCTGGTCAGTAATCAGAACAGTTCATGTGTTCTCTTAGGCTGCACTGAGTTTGCATTTTTTGTCTCTTAGCTCTTTCTGTGTAACAGATCTCTTGCAATGCAACTCACTTTGAAGAAGTTTTACAGATTTCGCACTGTCATTTGTCAGGAATAAATAGATCACAGTGAGTCAGCTATAACACTGTTATGGCAGTTAACATCTTAAATTAGGAGAGTGATTGGTCTAATCCATGAGGATCTGGATCTCTGATTTGTTAATACATGCAAGGTGCAAAGGGTTAGATAAAGAGCATTTACATCTGCACTTGCAGGTTTTTGGTTTCTCCAGCCTGTATTATAGTATCCTAAACACAATAAAACATGCCAGGAGAGGAGAGATCTTTTGGGTTGGCCTTGGTGTAGCCTTCAGTAATTTCTGTGGAAAATGAACAAAAGGAAGCTCACACCAGCAAAGGTGCATTGTTTCCCTGTGTCTTGATTTAGGAACTTCCCAATTTGTGCTCCCACTTAGACTTTCCAAACCATACTGACACTTCCTCACTCCCCATTCTCTGCAGTGGGCTAAAGAGGAGAATTGGAGGCACAAAAGGTAAAGATGAGATCATGAATTGAAATAAGACCACTTGACTGGAAACAGCAATGAAATATGTACATGAGGGAGGAGAGTGACTTAGGTGCAAAATGCTCACTGTGGAGCCTGTGACCTGACCACAGCCATGCTACCCTCATCCAGAAGGGAGTCCTTCCCCCATCCCTAGAAAATGACATGAGATGATATAGAATAACCTCTGGCTATTGCAAAAATTAACCTTGTCCTGGCCAGAACCGGGACACACTGTCATGTGGAGAGCTGGACCTGCTTGTAATGGTAGAAAGTTGAGCTTGAAAATTGGATCTCAAGAATTTACAATTTAAGTAAAATAAATGGGAATTTAAACTGTCAAGAATGATACCACCCCCCACCCCCCAAATTCACAGTCTGCATCCTAGAGGTGTATTCTTGTGTTGCCAAAATGCTCATTGAATGTGCTCGTGTGCCAAATTATGGATATGGCTCAGACTGTGTTGTTTTACAGGCCTGGTGCAGTATGGTAGAGCAGATTTGAGGGGTGATCACTGCTCTTAAGTAAATCACACAATACAAATTGGAGAAATGCTGTTGCCTTCACATGGTAATATTGTTCTGGTGTTTCTTTCATTCAGATGGATGAGATCAAGGCTAAAGACAGGATCATATTTTCATTGGAGAAAGAGCTGGAGACACAGACAGGCTATGTGCAGAAGCTGCAGCTGCAAAAGGAAGCTCTGGATGAACAGCTCTTTTTGGTGAAGGAGGCAGAGTGTAACATGAGCAGTCCCAAGAGAGAGATCCCAGGAAGGGCTGGAGATGGTTCGGAGCACTGCAGCAGCCCTGTATGCAGGTTTTACTGGTCTCTGCAAAACAGTAGCGTGGATATGTGTTTCTTTCTGACATACCTTCTCAAGTCCTAGGAAAACATTCTCAGACATTGACTACAGACAAGTTAATGTCCGTAGAGTCTTTGGACAAAATTTTGTACTGCTGGTTTTCATCAGTTGTTCTAGTCACAAATATAACACATCCTAAATAATCAGTGCCCTTTTGAAAGAATCATTGATGAACCTAACTACCTAGAACATGCATCCTCAAAACCAGATAGAATTACAAGGATGAGCAGGGAGGGGCAAGGAAAATGCTGGGTGTGTAGAATCTGTGAGACCCTTAGGACATCCTCCTCTTTGTCTGTTTCCCACAGACAGCCCTTGGGTGTCATTCACAAAGCACACAAGTCACCCGTTGTATGACTAAACAGAAGGTGTTTACACAACCAATGCATATTTAAAAGTATATTTTCATATATACAAATGAGAAATAAGAAAGTAAATGTAATTGATACAGAAAGGGTTGTCCTAGCTTTTTCACCTGAGGTAGTGGCTCAGCTAATAGAAGCAATCTATAGGAAAAGGGAAGAAAAATTAGAATCTTTTAGCTTTTTCATCTCTGTCATAAAAATCTATCATCTGTTTGGTTGTTTTCTGTTAATTTTTTTAATGGCTTAAAATTTTCAATTAAAGTATCCCCAAACCAGATGCTTTCTCCTAAATATATATATATCTATCTATATCTATATCTATATCTATATCTATATCTATATCTATATCTATATCTATATCTATATCTATATCTATATCTATATCTATATCTATATCTATATCTATACCTATATCTATTTGCCAACGTATTCAGTAGTGTGAAAGTCCCTAAAGATAATTTGTTGATGATGACAGCTTAGGTTGACTGTTTTTAAGGATTCTTTTCCCAAGCATGTATTTTGAAGAGAATCAGTAACTGTGTGACATTGTTGCCCATGCATAGGACTTGCGCAGAAACCAGAAGAGGATAGCAGAGCTGAATGCCACCATACGGAAGCTGGAAGACCGGAACACGTTGCTTGTTGATGAACGAAATGAACTGGTATGTGAGCGTTTGCACTGGCAGACAGAGGAGGTTGAGAGCCATGGGGAAAGGCAAAGAGGGGGAGGATCGAAGGATAAAGCTGGTGATGAACATGCCTTGTCCGTACATCATGCCCGTCACTCAGGAGGCTGAGGAGGACTTTTTATCCTAGAATAAAACAGTAATTTAACAATGAAATGTAATTGAAATTACGTGAGTTCAAAATCACAGCAGAGGTTGAGGCAGCAAGGCTTGTAGGATTCTGTGTGAATGCTTCTGTTCCCTCCTTTGAGCGCACAACATGTGCTTGGTGACTTACCTTGTACACGATGAGACTTACCTTGTAAATGAAATAATGTCTGTTAGGTCTGTAGTCCAATATTTGACCAGGTTGAAAATAGTGAAGTACTGAGTCTAGGAAGAATCGGCAACTTTGAGTTGATCCCTTTATCTGGTTGTCTACTCTGTGGTGAGATCTGTGTGTTGAATCAGGACCCTGGCTATTTAACCTGTTTATATTCCTACTTCTCTGCTTAAGGATGAGGCTGATAAATTGAACTCTTGATGGGTTTTTTTATTCCTGAGCTAGAAATCTTAATGCACTCCTTTCATATCAGTTTAGCCAGCTTCAATGTTCTTTATGTCATAATTGCAAATTACAAGTATATTCATGTGTCTCTCATGACAATTATTAATTGCTCTTATCAATCCAGTTGAAGCGTGTCCGAGAAGCTGAGAAACAATGTAAACCTCTTCTGGAAAAGAACAAGTGCCTCACAAAGAGAAATGATGAACTTATGCAGTCTTTGCAGCGCATGGAAGATAAACTCAAAGCAGTCACTAAAGAAAATATAGAAATGGTTGGTACTGAAGAGCAAAATTAATATTACTGGGGGATCTGTGTGTTGGTGGCCACATCTGTATAATGCATGATGTATATGAATAGAGAATATGCATTATATATAATGTGTAATACTATTGCTAAGATGGAACCATGTTTTGGTCTGTCTTATTACAGATTTACATACCATAACATTGTGTATTATGCATACATGGGCAATATATTTACATGAATGTATAATCAAAGTTAATTATATTTTCAAAGTTAGAATATTGAGTGTCAATCATTTAAAAAAAACAAAAAAGGAAAATGTTATGTCATTGAAGCATGTCCTACTGTGCTATTTTTTATCTGGAACTCAAAAAAGAAGCTGTTAAGAGTGATGTTTTCAGCCAGAATGATGTTCTTGCATCATGTGCACATTCCTTTTAGAGCTGATGATGTCAAAGTAAACTTAAGGTATGGCACTAAACACATAGAATCTTTCCATAAAACATATGCGTTATAGGTGGATATGGGAAAGGAAGAATGGTGGTGTTTAAATTTAGTTAGGGCTATACATTTCCCATGTCAGGGCCATATGAAGTGAGGTCAAAACAGTTATGTTTGTATATCCTTCAGATGGGATTGCCTTGATTATCAGTCTGCTTCCAGGCCCTGTATTCCAACACATGCACTGATGTGGCTTTGGCATTAATGAAAAAGGAGGTGGATGTTCTGGTTTGCCAGATGTAAGCTGGCAGACTGAGACAACTTCCCTTGCTAAAGGTGTTCATGGACCTTGCCCTGACCTGTAGTAGCCACTGTCCTGAGCAGGCTAAGTGCCCTGCAATGGGAGCAGCTGTCCTGCTGATTAGACAGAGGTGATCAGATTCACTTTCCTGTCCCACAGACTTTAGTGTTACAGTTAATCCACTTAAGGACTTTGCAATTTACCCGTGCCTAGAAGACAGATATACTTATTGCAGGTGTCATGGGTCAGAATTATTCTTCCACAGCTGTGGCAGTGCAGATCACAGTCGCTTGGAGTCTCCCACAGCAAAGAGAAAGGACTCGGGAATCTGCATGCATTAGGCATCAGTGGGCAGTACCACTGGTGCATATCTGTGGACACAGTGTATATGTGCTCAGTTAGCTCCCTGACATCTGCTCTTCACACTATGGATGTCCAAATCACAAAAGCTGTCAGTGGCTAGAGCAATTCTCACAGGTTTTAGCCATCTCCTTTCCCACATATGCTCAGGAGCAGGCAGGATATTGAGCTGTGATTAAAATAGATATGTTATCACAGTTTTTGCCTGTCCTCCCGGTGTGACTGGATGCGTGTCTTTAACATGAGTAAAGCAGGTCAATTGCCTCACTGTGTACGGTCCTACATTGAATATCAGTAAGGACATGAGGTCGTGAGAGTAGATACTATCTGCCTACCCACTGGACAGGTTCAACTCTATTTGCCACACGTGGTGGCATCTTGATGTGTGGCCAAGGAAGAGCTACGGTATGTGACCTTTAAGGGCTGTAGAGGCTGTATTGTGACATGGTAGCTAAACAGCTAAAGCTTTATTGTTCTGGTTGAAGAACTCAGCCATGCTGTGTTATTTTAGTGTTAAGAAGTACTGATGGACATGAATAAAAAAATGGTGTAGCTGAATCATATTTAAAGGTCTGTATAGCTTAAATGAAAGGTGATGTTTAGTTTTTAATTGAAAGGTGGTCTTTTAATTGCTGGATCTTATTTTATCTCTTTTGTCTTTTCTTCTTACCACAGAGAGAAAAAATAACATCACATCCTCCTCTAAAGAAATTAAGATCTCTCAATGACCTGGATCAGGCTAATGAGGAACAAGAAACTGAATTTTTAAAGCTTCAGGTCTTAGAACAGCAGAACATAATTGATGAGTTAACAAGGGTATGTCCAGAGCACAAGGAAATTAGGAATGATTGCTGTGTACAGTTTACCGCTGATAGTATTTTTTCTTATAACTAGAGGTCTGAGCATGAATGCCTTACCTGCTTTTAACATCTGCAGATGTTCAGCTGTAGGTGTGCATGTGTGCAGTTTACTGAATTTGTAGTGGAGCATCAGCCCCTACAACTCAAACCTTAACAGTGTGAATTGAGCTCCAGAAAGGAATGCAGACTGAGACCTGTGGAGTTTGGGAAGGTACCTACATGTTCACAAGGCAGGGCTGTGCTGAGGTGTTTTACCATTATAACTAAGTCATGCTTAAAAAGTTCCCTTAACAGGAGGCCGGCCCACAGTGCCGTATCATGTGCTGGAAAAGCTTGTACAGCTAGACAGTAGATTTCCAGTTCTTCTGTCATTTAATGCTGACAATTCCTTTGTCAGTGAACTTTGCATTACGATACTGAGGAGGAGAAGGAGAAGGATTCCAAAACAGACTGTTGTCTCTTCTGAGATATTGCTAGGAATGGTGAGATTGACACTCCCATCATTTAATGACTTTGAGACAGGGGCAGCATCTCCTCATCATGAAAGGCAGACAGGCCCTTATACAGTGCCCAAACCCATGCACCAGGCATCCCAGTGATTTTAGAGGGCAATCCATCAGCTCCTATTGTTTGACAGCTGCTCAAGGCAAATGCACAAAGGCGTTTTTCAGGTGGTTTTTAGGTGACACACATACAGATTTGAATATGAATCCTCCCTTCTACCTGGAATCAGATTCCTCTTTGAACGTATGGAGAGAGTCACTGGAACTTCTATTACTTATTTCCTCCATGTATTTGGCCATCTGTCAGCTTTAAAGAAGATAAGAGAGAGTAACTTTTTAATCTTACTTTCTAGGACAGGGAGAAACTCATTCGTCGGAGAAGGCATAAAAGGAGCTCAAAACCAATCAAGGTAAGATGAAAAATCGTTTCTTATTTAGAGTATTCAAGTAGGCTGTGTAGGAAAACACACTTTAGCAATCTGATTAAACAGAGCTTTGTGGATTATAACATCTGCTTTAGTGATCAGGTTTATAAATTCCTTAGTTACTTGGGGAGAGCTTTTAAAATCCACTTTGAAATTCTGTTAAGGGCATGCAGCTATTTTATTTTCAGCAAAATGGGGCTCCTGTCCCATCCGTTGTCCTTCCCACGCCCACTCCCCCCGCTCAGTAGTAATAATGGTCCTTCCATTTGGTATCTATAAGTATGGTCTCAGGGTCTGTTATGCTGAGAGGTATTAGCATTATCAGAGACCTTTCCATTTTTTTTTCTGCAATCTTTCACAGCACATATGGGCTAAAGCCAAATCCTTGTGCATCTCTATTCTTCAGGTGGAAATTTCTGCCTGAGATACTGTGTCATTCTCTCCTGCTCAGTTCCACATGCCTTTGACTAACCTTTGTAACACTCTGAATTAGGTTAAGTCCAAAGCTGGTATAATTTACAACAATTTTAGAGCTGAGTAGTCAGGAGTGGTTCGCATAGCTCCTTTGTCAGCTAGATGTGAAGCATGACTTTGCAGCATTCATGTCCCACCTCCAGAAAGTGGAAATATGGGTTACTTGGTTGCACTCAGTCCTCCAAGGACATCCCTTAGTGTGTCAGCCATGTTCTTTGAAAGTCACACAGCATTGTCTACACACTGGGAATTTCAGACCAGTAAATCCTAGCTGTGTCATCACATTGTTTCTATGTGGGTTGTGAAATGGTGCACAGCAGACACAGCAAGGACCAAATAGTATTTTCATCAGTAAATTTTATTTCTAAACCAGAGATTATAACATTGGAGAATATGGCAACTGTTTTCACTGGACAACACAATGAGCAAAAATTATAATTTATGCAAAAGCTAATTGACATCTTCGGTACATGTTTTTTGTGTGATTCAAACTCCAGGTTTGGAAGGTTTTAACCTGTCAGCAAAGTGAAAGATGTTGCTAAGAAGAAGTGCATCTTAATTGCTCATTGATCAGTTTGTCTTCAGAGTTATCCATAAGCCAAGTATTTAAATGCTCAAATTGGTACCATGAAACCAAGCCTTCAGGGTCAAGCATCTGTGTCTTCACATCTCACAGTTTTCATTTGATTTAATTCAGCTACGAAATTGGCAATAGGGAGGTGTCAGACATACAGCCAAACTGTGGAGCAAGAGCAATTGTTTATAATGGGTGCCAGTTACTGTAGTTCTGGAAAGATGCAATAAAAGTTCCTTACGTTAGTTTTGTATTAGCGTACCTTTCACTCATATGATCCAACAGCAATATCAGCAAGAGAAGCACCTGGACATTAAAAGTATCAGCAGTGTCTGTGAGAGAAGAAGGAGGGCTGCCTATTCTACATGTGTTTCTAGCCCTTATGGTGTAACCTTTGCACACTACACTACACTTTGCACGTTGATAGATGTCTTCTGAAGAGCTTCTTGGTTTGCAAACAATTTTCCTGCCTTCCTGCAAGGGCAGAGACTTTTCCTCTGGCATGTTGCTGCTCACATTAGGTTTTCCAAACAGACTGAGACAGACCCTTAGAAAAATTAGTCAGCAAACTTATTCTCCACCAGCAGAAGACCTGATCTTCAATGGGTTTCCTTTGAGTTTGCGTGAAGATGGTAATTGCAGGGGTAGCCCACTGTTCACTTTTCACGCCTCATCTTTTAAGTAACTAGCAACTCCCCCCTCTGTTTACATGAAGGTTCAGAAATCACACTTTTCCTTCTATAGAGACATGTGGTGGATACGGTTTTTGGGTATGATGATGATTCTATGGACTCTGAAACATCCTCTGTGGCCTCATATAGAACAGACAGGACACCAGCAACCCCAGATGATGATCTGGATGAGGTAAGATCTGACTCTTTCCACAGACAAGTTACAGGTTTTCAAGAGACGGCTTTGAAAACAAGCACTCAGACTCTCAAGAACACTTGGGTTTTTATAGTGCATACTGAGTGATAAATACTTTTTAAGTTTGACTTTAATTTTGATTACTCATATACTAAAATGCTGAGAGTTTCTTCCACAGTATAGTCTGTAGAGTCTTTGGTATGACTACCCTGCAATTTGAGGTATTTTTTTTTCCTCTCCTCTTTCAAGGAAACGTAGCTTAAAGACATATCAACGAGTTATAGCAAATGGGATGACATCATACTGGTGACCTGTCACTAGTGGGGTTTTGCAGGGCTCCATCTTAAGCACTGTGCTCTCCAATTTCATCATAAATTACTGGACACAGGACTGGAAGGGATACTGAGCAAGTTCTGCGATGATACAAAATAGGGAGGAGCTGTTGACTCCATCAAAGGCCGGGAGGCCCTGCAGAGAGACCTCGATGAATCAAGAGGACTGGGCCATCACCAACCAGATGAAGTTCAGCAAGGGAAAGTGCCAAATTCTGCACCTGGGATGGGGCAACCCTGGATCTACAGATGGACTGGAGAATGAGATGCTGGAAAGCAGTGCCTGGAAAGAGACCCAGGGGTTGACAGAAAGTTGAATATGAGTCAGCAGTGGCCTGACAGCCAGGGGGGCCACCCATATCCTGGGGACATCGGGCCCAGCATTGCCAGTCAGTCAAGGGTGGGGATTGTCCTGTTGTTCTGCTCTGCTCTGTGGTGGTCTCACCTTGACTATTGTGTGCAGTTTTGGGTGCCGCAATATAAGAAAAATGTTAAATTGCTAGAGAGTGTTCAAAGGAGAGTAACAAGGATGGTGAAGGGCTTTGGGGGGAAGCTGTATGAGAAGCAACTGAGGCCACCTGGTCTATTCAGCCTGGAGAAGAGACTAAGGGGAGACCTCATTGCAGTCTACAACTTCCTCATGAGGGGAGGAGGAGGGACAGACACTGATGTCTTCTCTGTGGTGACCAGTGACAGGGTCTGAGGGAATGGCCTGAAGTTATGTCCGAGGAGGTTTAGGTTGGATATTAGAAAAAGGTTCTTCACCCAAAGCGTGACTGGGCATTGGAATGACCCCAGGGAAGGGGTCACAGCACCAAGCTTGACAGAGTTCAAGAAGTGTTTAGACAACACTCTCAGTGACTTTTGGGGATGGTGCTTTGCAGGGCCAGGAGTTGGACTCAATGATTCTTGTAGGTCCCTTCCAACTCAGCTGATACTGTCATATAAATGCTGTATAATCTCCCCATTTTTTAATTTCAGATCACAGCCAGCTCACTATGATCCAAAACACTATTCGAATCAAGACCTGTAAAGCAACTACTGTGCTTAACAAATCACTTTTGCATTCTTTGCTTTGACAGTGCTTTGCTCTCCATGGCTTAGACATGTCCCTTCTTATTCTTCAGGGTTTAGCAGCAGAAGAGTCAGAGCTGCGGTTTCGACAGCTGACAAAGGAGTACCAGGCCCTGCAGAGAGCGTATGCACTGCTGCAGGAACAGACAGGAGGGGTCATAGATGCTGAAAGAGAAGCCAGGGTCAGTATTTGTTTGAGAGTAACAGTATTTCATTGCTGTCAGGACAAGAAACCCCTCAAAGGGACATACAATGGAATGGTGCTACATACAGCATCCATAACACTGAGAAATGTCTGTTCACTCATTTACTGAGTACATTTTGAAAGAGAGTGACTATTAAGAATGGACACAATCACTCAGTTTACAGGAAGCTGTCCTCCGCCTGAACCTGAAAACTCTGCAGTCAGGCACGCATGCCAAAGCAGACAACTCTGCAGCCTGACACAGAATCACAAGGGTTTTCTCATCATTTGTCTAGGTGTGATGGGAGTTGGGTTTTAAAGGCAAATGAAGGCCTGTGGGTTTTCACAAAGGCGCACATTGCACCAGCTTTAGGAACATCTGAATGTTTCTAACAGATAAGTGCAAATTACATTTAAATTTTAATATGATGCAGGCTACAGTAAAACTTCCAAGGCTAAAAGTGTTGTCCCTCTAATAAAATTATAGAATCATTCAGGCTGGAAGGAACCTCAGGCAGTCTCCAGCCCAAATTCTTGCTCAAAGCAGTTAGCTGTGAGATCATACCAGTTTTTTAGTATTTAGTTGAGTCAGCTCTTGAACAACCCCCTGGCAGTTAAATTTGCCTCTTCCCACTAGCTGTTGCCACTCTGATCTGCTAAGCACTTTTTTTGTAATTTAGGGATTGCCCCTTATGAGGGTCTTGGAGCAGAGCACCCCAAATACCTGAGCTTGTGTTTTGCTGCTCCGATGCAATCCATGGTGGAACAGGCTTGGGTGGGGAGTTGGTGCTGATCCACCCCTCTGTTCTCTTGTGTCATCTGTGTGCCAGTCTAAGGGGTGGCACAAAACATCACCAAGTCAGAATCTTTCTAATGGTTGCTCACTCAGTGGAACTGACAGCATGAACCTAGGCTCTGCTGGTTTAGGTTTCCTTTTAATACCAGTCACATTGCTGGTTTTGTTACTCTTTCATGTGGTGCTTGACTTCAACAGGCTCAGGAGCAACTTCAAGCTGAAGTCCAGAGGTATAAAGCCAAAATAGAAGATCTGGAGAAAACTTTGGCTCAGAAAGGGCAGGTAAGTAATTCTTGTGTGTTTTTTCCCCTATTCTCTATCTTACCCACTCTGCTTACAAAATACCAAGCACAATTTCAGTATAAACTTCCATGAGATGTAATGTTGCCAGTCAGTAAACATGCAGATCTGGCAAGTTCAGAAGCCTTGCTACACCTTGGTAAACTTAAAATGTTGTTGTTCTGTAAAAGACAGCTTGTTCCTGTAGGATGTTAAAGCCTGAATATTGTGGCTCCAATGTTCAATAAATGTGCACAGCCTTATGGAATTTGATTATTCTGTAATACTACTACTTCATTCAACAGGACTCACACTGGGTGGAAGACAAGCAGCTTTTTATTAAGAGGAACCAAGAGCTTTTAGACAAGGTACGTTCCAAAGGTTTGCATGTTCACTCTGAATGGTTATCTGGATCCTGTGAGACATCTTAAGGGTTTAGATTTTGCACAGCCTATGCTACATCAAGTACTACTCACCAAATACTTTATGGTTCTTGTAACAGTCACGCAGGTCATGATTTTAGATATTTCTGTTAGATAGAGAAAACGGAAGCAGAAAACAACCGTCTGCAACAGGAGCTGCAGGATGCGCGAGACCAGAACGAGCTGCTGGAGTTCCGCAACCTTGAGCTGGAGGTGATGGATGCGCTTCTTACAGTAGAGCTGGTAGAAAATTAAATGACTGCCCTTGCACTGGACACCGGCTTTAATCAAGGGTTTACACAGGTGTTATAGCAATAAAACAGAGTAACAAATCAGGCCTAGCATTTTTAATTGTGAGCTGAATATGCCAGCTCTAATATCCTGGAAATAGTAAGCACCATACCCAGCTGGTTCACTTTAGCCTGAGCCAGGTGCCTAGTGTGCACAGGTATGCTTAACTGATTAACATGAGTGTGCCTCTTAGCTGCCACACCTGTGGGCATGATTTTTCTAATACTTGGAGATGCCTGCCCATGTATGAGTGCTGTTCCTTCTGCGGATACTGGACACATTCCCTGTTGAGCAGCTCTTCCATGACCTGCAGTGAGTGCAAACAGTCCCTCAGGTGACACTGGACATTGGTGCAGGAGCTTTAGAAGCCTCTGCAGGACCTCAAGCTCCCTCTTCCCAGACTGCCTCTAGTTCCAGACTCTTCTTTGGAGTGTCAGCCAACCAAAATTTAACCTGCTCTCTTCCCCAGTGTAAGATGGTTTATTTTTTATTTGTTCTTTTCAGTTGCTATCCAAGGGCAAATACATTTGCCACACAGAGCCCTTCCTGGTTCTCATAACTTAATGCTGTGTCAGACTTGCCCCTTATTCGTAGAACTGTCCTACAGTTTTACCTGACAGCTGTGTTCCCATATGGCAGGGAGCTGAACTGATCAAATGAATTACATATTCATAAAAGAAAAATGTGTGTGAAAGTAAAGTCTAATCTTTACTTCCGTGCTTGCCTGAATACCTGAAAGGAATGAGAAATAGCATCTTCAATTTTTTTTCTTGTCTTTGGTCCTTTAAAACTGGACAAATATTTGTAAATTTTAAGCAATAAAGGTCTATAAATAGCTATGTTGATCAGTTTTTTTGAACACATGGTTTTCCACAGATGTTAGAATGTACAGCATACCAGGATGAGGAAAATATGTAATCTGAGTCTCCCAATATCTGAAGTCAAACACCTGTTTCTAAAGGGAGTATTTACAATCACGTAGAGTTGTTCAACACTTAATAAAGCAAATCACTTGAATCTTAGCTAGGTGACAGCCTTTCCACAGCCAGTTTGCAAATTGACATAATTTATCAAATAATTTCCTGTTAAGCAGTTACCTTGGATTTAGGATCCTGTCCTACTTGGCTCACTTTTTCAGACTAGGTCTACATGATTCTTTCCTTGGCTTATAGAATGAAGAGCTTGGCTTTGCAAGCCAAGCATGATATAAACAGCAGCTGTGGCATTCTCTATGTGCATCTCCTTCATTCTAATAGAGTCTCTAGCATCTTTTCAATTAATTTGCAGGAAAGAGAGAGACGGTCCCCACCATTTAATCTCCAGATTCACCCATTCTCAGATGGTGTGAGTGCTCTACAGATCTACTGCATGAAGGAAGGGGTTAAGGTAGGTCAGTTGTATAAAGGCGTGCTTCTCCCTAAGGAGAAGTGGGAGGAGTGGTGGGTGCTGCCCATATAATCCATTACAAATAACTCCACTAGACTTTAGGTATTTAAAAATGGTCTAATGTAAGTGTGGTGACAGACACAGTTCAATTAGACTCAAAATTCTCTCCATAATGATAAAATCTGCTTCAAAGGCAATTGAAATCAATGTGTGATGCATTTCCATAGGATAAAACAAAATGGCCGACTTCCATGTTGTTTATAGGATAGGTGGATATTGCAGCCATGATAAAAGGTGAATGCCATGCCTTTACCTTACTCTCTCTTTGCAGGATGTCAGCATCCCAGACCTAATAAAGCAGTTAGACATCCTAGGTGATAATGGGGTAAGTTGAAATAGAGATATTTTGTCTTTACAAGCTGCATTTTGTACAGTGCAGTAAGTGTTACGTATAGCTATGACTGTTTTCAAAGATACTTGTTAAATTATGCATCTGTTCTGTGTGGTTTAGCAGACTGGGAAGAATCTCCAAAGACTACTAATATTTGGGACTGGGCCCAACTGCACCCTGTTCACTCAGGAAAACACATGAAGGAGTTCGGCAGTCTGAGTAAACCACTCTTCATCAGGACTAGGATTCTTTCTTACAGTTTCATAAATAGGCAAGAATTATCAAATTCCCTGTGGCTTTCTAAGAGGTCATAGCTGCCCATGTAAAAGAGATGCTGTATCTCTGGCCAACATTAGATACGTCTTTAAAAAGTCTATAAGAAATAAAAACAAAGGATCATTATTGTCTATTCTTGTGCCGATGTAGATCAGCACTATTTTTACAAAAGCTTTAATGGAAATTCAGCTTTGTAAAACTAGCATGAAGACAAACAAATGGGTCTAATTTTAGTTTACATTTCTCTTAAGGTGTAATGGAATGAATGATACAATTAATCCGTATCATGTAGAAAGGCAAAACTAGTGGTCTTCTTAATATAATATGTGAACAGACTCCGAATGTTTCAATGGAAAACAAATACTCAGTACTACAGGTATCCTCTGAAAACTGTAGACCTGGTTTGTAGACTGGATTGTCTTTGTTCATGAAGGAAACTGCTGCCAATTTTCCTCTTTCCTGTCTTTCTCTTCACAGAATTTAAGGAATGAAGAACAAGTGGCCATAATTCAGGCTTCCACAGTATTGTCCTTGGCAGAAAAGGTAAATCACATGCTTGCTTTTCTCACGTGTTATCTAAAGCCTCATCTAACACATTTTCTGCCCCGTTGTTGTCATCAATATTGTTAAACTTTGTACTGTTGGGAGTATTCCCCAGATAAAATAAACTGTGCCAGCACAGTCCCAAACACCTTGCTGAAGCAGCAAAAATAACAAACTGAGCTGGCCCAAGCTGTGCAATAGAAAAAACTACAAATACAAAAATAATATGAAACAAAACTTGCAATTGAAAACCGAATGAGAAATCATCAGAAATTTAAGCTGTAATTAGATAAAGTTTGGGATTTACAGTCCTGAGATTTCTAAAGCTTCCAAAAGCATCTGTATGCCAAAATATCACTGAAAGTATGTGTCTATATTTCTTGTTTCAAAAATTAGGAAGAAAGTAGGGGGTGGTTCAAATTGCTTTCTAAGGCTCAAATGCAGCATACAGATTTCAACATGACAGCTTCCAAGGATTCTGCACAACAATGCCTCTGCTTCAAACAGAACTGCCATAAAGCCAACTAAGCTATTTTTGAGATGCTATAGACCCATTGTGGGCCTTTATGCATGGGATGGAATGGGTTCCTTGTCCATCAAAGGGTGTGTGCTTTTCCATCTTCTGGTGACCCAGCAGTGGTGATCGTCTTGCTTGCTTCCCTGCCTAGTGCTACATGCAGACATCATGGCCTCTGTCACAAACAGCCTCAAAATGAGCCCAGCAGCAATAGGCTGCTAAAAACAGACTAACAAGATGCTGTACATAGGCCATTTGCCACTGCTTGTGTGCTAGAAAACACAGCAGGTTACAGGTCTCATTGTCTTCTCTCCAGTGGATCCAGCAGATTGAGGGAGCTGAAGCTGCTCTGCATCAGAAAATGATGGAACTGGAAAGTGATATGGTAAGAAAACTTTCCTTATTACACGTTTTAGGGACACTGATTGTGTCACACTTACTTGATGTGCCAAAAAATAACTAGGAAAATGTATTGACAATTGAACTATGCAGCTTTTGTCTGATTATTGGTGAATCCATAAAATTGTTCCTGGTCCAGTTCACATGCAGAATAACAGTAACAGAAATAGTAAAAGTTTAGAAAATGCCTCTCTCTTTCTATGAGGATGACTGTTTATTAACAAGTACAGAGGGTTCAAAGGTTTCTCAATAATTTTCAGGGATGCATGCATTGTTTGTCTCATAAGATTCACAGCCTAAACATCAGCTGTTGTATTGCATTTTATTCAGGACCAGCATGTGAGAAATTGTTGAACTGAATCGTAACACTGTTGGCTTTCATTACACACTAATTAAAGTTAGTACCTTACCCTGTTCTTATTCTAGTTAATGGCAGCAGCCTACAAGATGAACAAACATAACTACAAGAATTAGACAGCAGAAGTGGCTTGTTTTGTTCCTGTGATATGTCTGTACTTAAGTCTGTTCAGCTTAAGGTGGACTGATAAGATAAAGCACAACAGCTGCTCCCAAGGAATGTGAATGTGAATGTACAGTTAGTTCCTCTTTAGTTCAGTTCACTTTTACACCTCTTCAAAAATAAGAGAAGGCACAAAAAGAGTAATTCCTGATACCAGAGGAAGTATCTTTAGAAAAATCACACAGAACACCCTAAATTTCACTACTGAAATGCCAAGCAGTACCACTGAAGCCAACAGAGAGGATGGATTTAGTTCCATGTACATCAGGTGTATTCACTTACAAGAGCAATCTACAGCTATTTGCCCTTCCTTCTTTTCTAGCTGAGTCAGGTATTAATAACTCTGCTGAGTATCAGTCGAAAACCAGTCTTCTTGTCCTGCTGAATTAGATTTCTGTAAATGATTTGGTAAAACTTCCTAAAGTATTTGGAGTAACTAATTTGTTTTTCTGTCCAAATGATCCTTCATTGTAGGAGCAATTTTGCAAAATAAAAGGTTATTTGGAGGAAGAATTAGACTACAGAAAGCAAGCTCTTGACCAAGCGTACATGGTATGTACAAAGGAAATTCTGCAGCACATACTGGCCAACTCTGCAATAGCACACAGATTTTTCTTGAATCAGCAGGAGAGATTTTTGCTTTTTTGTTAGTACTGGTTTTTAAAAATTTGTTCTTTCCTCATTCTTCTGAGTACTAGCATGCAATCTGCACAGCTTCAACACAATAGCTCACCTTTTCATGTCATAAAAAGGCACATTTACTGAAGTCTGAAACTCTTGTCAGTTTAAGGCAGATATTGCTCATTAATATCGGCTTGTCCAGCTGGAGTTTTTTAGCACAACAGGTGGAAATTTTAGAATTGGTGAAATAATTTACACTTCAGATAGGAACATTCCGTCCAACTCTAACTCCATAAAAAAGAGTAGAAGTGAAGGATTTCAGTGAAAGTTAATATTAAAATACTTTAAAATTAAAGTTCCTATCCTTTTTTCAGAGCATAGAACCATTTTCTGAGTTCAGTTTTTCACATTTTTGCACACTTGAGCACAGGGACTGCCTCTCATGCAGGGATCTGAATCTGCCACCAATCCCCCAGTTTCCAATGTGGTTTAAACCATGTTTCATCTCTAATTGACTTTTGGTATTGCATCAACCAGAGGATCCAGGAGCTTGAAGCCACCTTGTACAATGCTTTGCAGCAAGAAACAGTGATAAAGTTTGGGGAACTACTCACTGAAAAACAGCAGGAAGAGCTGAGGACAGCAGTAGAAAAGCTAAGGCGTCAGATGCTGAGGAAGAGCAGAGAATATGATTGCCAGATTCTTCAGGAGAGGATGGAGCTGCTCCAGCAGGCTCATCAGGTAAGAAGAGGAAACCACACACATGTGGTATCTTCTCAGCCTTTCTTTGTAAGAACACGATCTGAGCTCAAATCTAAGCAAGCTGCAGGCCATGAGGGAGCCTGGCATCCAGCTTTTTGAATTGTCTCTTACTTTGTCTTTTCTGTGCATGCAAGCACACATGATACTAGCTTGTGCAAGATTGTTTTGGCATATTTTGAGTTTTAAAATTCTAGCCTTAAGTTTTCATCCAGAATCCTCTTTGCACAGTTCTAGCTTTGTAATAAAAATGGTCATCCCTAGTTACTGGACTGGGCACGAGAGAAACGGAGTAAATGCTACTGGCTCATATGGCACAGGAGAGCTGTCTGTTTTTCCAGATACTACTTCTCCCTCCCAAGTGGGCATTTGTACTTTTCACTGCTGAGATAAGGTACTGCATTTTACCTTAAAAGACTGATGTTTGCTGCTCTGCAAGCTGTGAGGTCCGAGAGCAAAATGGCAAACTGTCACAGCACATTGAACAACATGAAAACTGCACCATGAAACAGATCTGACTCAGATATGGGAGTAAGAGAAGAAGCACATCCCCAGTGGTTAGGGGGAATTGGTTCACAGGAAGGCTTGGTTCTCACAGTTTTGCCTGATCCTGAGTTGGGCACTTGAGACTGGGTCCACCTTTTGATGCCAGGCCTTTGCCACATAAGAAGCTTCTTGATTTTAAACATGCCAGCTGCCCTGAGGGACACTGCCCTGAGGGACACTGCCACAGCAGTTTTGGCTTCTCAGAATGACTCTGAGCCAGCCTCAGTTGGAAGTAGCTGAGAGGCAAAGGAAGGAGGAGGTAGCCAAGCAATAGGACAGGAGGCTGTGGGCAGAAACTGTTGTACGAGAGGTTCCACCTGAACATGAAAAAGAATTTCTTCATTGTGCGAGTAACCAATCACTGATCAGATTACCCAGGGAGGATGTATAGTTTCCTTCCCTGGAGATATTACTTATCAATCATTGATACGAATTTCTAGCATTTAAGGATCCAGTTACATATATGCAGGATCATATTTTGAGCAGTTGCACACATGGTAAAGCTGTAGTTTGGCGGGATGAGTGGATTGAGGCACAGTATGACACAAGATTGTCCCTGCCACAGAAATGGATTTGTTGATTTCTAGGGTTTTGGCCCTTGGAACATTAAGCTACTTCTTCAGTGGGATAGATTTACTGAGAATTTAGTGTATATGCTTTCTTTTCTGATTTCCAGAGGATCCGAGATTTAGAAGATAAAACTGACATCCAAAAGAGACAAATTAAGGATCTGGAGGAAAAGGTTGGTTCTGTTATCATTTGAAGCATGCTGATTAACTTTGTTTTGAAAGTAGTCATCCAGTTCTCTTGAACTATATGACCTTTTTGTTCTCCTCAGTCAGCTGCACCTGTTGGTGGTGGTCCACTGTCCTTTCTTTTCAGTTTGTGTCAGTAGATACAGTCTTTAATCTTAAAACACTACATTACATTATTAAACATGTAATGGTGAGTGTTTGATATGGGTGTGTGTAGGTAGTATAAACATACATGTGTACATATATATAAGTTTATATTTATGTATTTATATATCCAGGCTATTTCTAGCATGGATTGCAGCCACTGTCTTTTAACACGCTTAAAAATACCACACATGCTATTTTTGTTATCTACCTTTATGACTTGTCAACCCATAGGGTATCATGCTGTGATTGTTTAACCTCAGGCTTTCAATATGATGCCAATTGTAATCCATCACCAAAATTATTTAGATCTGTTTTCTAAGCCTGGGAGGTGGTGTGGTACTTACAGAATTAATGAGGGAAATAACAGTGTTTTCTGAATTAATAAATATTCTAACTGTTCTACAGAGTGCAAAAATAATTCTGATGCTTACATGGCCATTATCTTTCATTTTTACACAGTCTTGTTTTTCTTCTGCAGTTTCTATTTCTGTTCTTGTTCTTCTCTCTTGCCTTTATTCTTTGGCCTTGATGTCAATGTGCCTCTTGGAAAGGTAAGACTGTTTTATTTATTTCCTCAAAGCTAGCACTTCTTGCACAGACCGGAGGATCACATCCTTGTGTGTTCTTGTGGATGTTTGGAGTCAGCGAATGCAGCAGGTTGTTGTCAATTTGCAGTAGTTCACAGTAGGGGGTTGTTGTACTGCCAAGCTGCTGGTGATATTGTGCTATTCATAATTGTAAAAATAAAAGCTAACAAGGAATTTCACAGTATCAAAAAGCCAAGGGAATTGCAGGGGAAATTTAATGTTGATGTTTACAAAGGGATGCAGATGGAAAACAGTTAAAAAAACCTCAACTGTAAACATACTCTGAACTAACATTCAGGAAGGAGATCAGGATTTTAAAACAAGTAGAGCAGCAGCTCTGCTTTTTAAAACAAGTGTCCAGCAGCAGGAAAAATACAAAGAAGGACAAGGAAGAATGATCAACTGCTGAGAGACAGGAAGGGAGAGATAGAGAAATGGAAGGATTTTTCTGGCTCAGGAAGTGACACTGCTAATAGGAGGTATTGGAGAGGTCTAAAAAATTTGTCATAGAATAGATGGACGGACGGACAGACAGCTTGCTATTGTTCACCGTCTAATACAAACAATTACTGTGTGATAAGCTTAAAGAAACAAAAATTCATAGTTAAGGGTACAGGTGGTAAAGAAGTCTGTCACGGTATGCTTAGCAGCTGAAAGTTCAGAATTCAAAGGGTAATGTGAAGATGGGGAAATAAATCAGAGAACTATAATGGTCCCATTTTTATCTGTGGCTAGCCACTTCCAGAACAAGGATGCTGGGCTAGGACAATTTTTCTTCTGATCCAGGATAACAAAAGTAGAACATAGCATAGAAAACATAATGTTAAAGTCTCAAGAACATGTAATGACAGCACAATTTTCTGATTTGAGGACAGACCCATACCATTAAATTTCTCAGTCTCTCTTGGCTCTGGCTTCAGCTGTGTTAATGAATAATTCCTCTGCTCTCCACTTGATACAAGCTGAGATACAGTTGTGTGAAAGATGTTCTGCCATGCCCTTCCACCGTTTGTACCAGCTCATTCTTTGTTTCCAGATACAATTCAAGGTATTGATTATAATTAAGTGTCATGGGTCATGTTTGGTGGGTTTTCCTTTTCCCTTTAAGGAAAAGCCCCTACTTTGTGTTTTATTTCAGCTAGATCAAAGCTTTCATTTGCAGTTTTGTGCTGATGCAGAGACAACTCTCAGAATTATCCACATCAACTGGAATCCACTGTGTCCTTGTTTGGCCAGACCTCAAAATGAATGTTTCCATGGGCTGAGGCAGCAATATACATGGAGGTTGGCTTGAACGGGGAACAACCCATAGAGAAGAATTAGGAGAAATGCAGACTGATCAGTGATCACAGCTCTTGTGAACAAGAGTCAGTATCATTATCAAGTTGCTGCTGTTTCAAACATACTGCCTTGATCCAGTGATTATGAAACACAATAACTTATGACTGCATACTTAATTGTGTTTCTACTGCAGGATTTCTGAGAACCATGGTACAGCATAGTATGGCTGTGAGATGTTTTAGGTGTCTCTGACTGGTGGAAGTTTGACTTCACAGTTTCTTGCTTATTCATAATGGAGAAAAACATTAGAAACTCTTCTGAAGTGACCAAATTATGGACAGAATAATTTTAAGAAGCCAAGATTTTCACAGTATACAGTAGTAGCAAATAACTTTATGTCTTTTACTGTACCACAGAATCATGAGTCTAGAACAAGCAGTCAACCTAGAGGGAGATTCCAAATAAAAAAAAATATTGGATTTAAGGTGCACCCTGAAAAATCACAGGAACTTGTGACATTTGTGAGAACCTGCCTGCATGATTTTTTTCCATTTGCCTGTACTGTTGTCCTTTTTTCGTTCCTATCACAACTAAAATAATGTCCTTGTGCAGCATATGAGAAAAACTTGGGCAATAAGAGGTTCAGAGTTTTATATATATACAGTTTGCACCTACATTTTCCACTGGTGTGGGTATGGTATTGGTTCTCTAATGAGTATTTGCCTCTTCTAGTACAGCTACAGAATTGGTGAGAGGCTTTTACGTCCTAGTATTACCAATACCAATCTGCTAATACCATTTGCTGATAACACTTAGGTCCTTTTGGCCTAATTTGAGGGCAGGTATTGGCTGGTTAGAAAAGCTAATGAGATGCTTGAGGTCAGAACTCCATATTTTTCCTAAGTTCTAGGAGGTTTGCTATTTTTCACTTGGAATCATCCTGCCTCCATGGGCTGCTGGGTCCTGTTCAGCTCTTGCTCTTCACGGAGCTGATGCACACCTTGCTGTCATGTTCATTGAACAGGACTAATAGTGAAAACAACATAAACATTTCTGTGCTGTCTTTAAGGCATACACGACTGTCCCAGCTGCACAATTGACTGATTTCATTGCAGGGGAATTTACATGGATCCCTTAGGGACTGTGTCAAGAATTCACTTCCCTCCTCACGCCCTTTCTCTCTCCACCCTCCACCCCCCATTCTGGCCCAATCTCCTTCAATGGGTTTTCCTCTTGTTTTACATAACATCTAAGGTTTAGCAGGTGTAAATCCCTTTGACATCACTTTGTTGAGCCCAGGAATGCTGCTCTAACTACAATGTCAAGATGAGTCTCACTCATTGAAGTCACTGTTGCTCCGTAATGGCTGGTCCCTGGAGCACACAGGGGTCTAGTTCCCCATAGAGAAGCTGAGAAGCATCAGCAGGAGCTGAAATGTGGGTTACAGCCCCATAAAGCCTGCTAGGCAGTTGTGGCACTCCTAGGACCACCCAGGAGGTGAAGGGTTCTTTTGCCATTCCCATCCTTCTTTTACATATTTGGCTTGATGAACATCAGGTAGGGATCAACAAGACAGATTACGGTGAGCTGAGTGACAGAGGAAAAGAGCCATGTCAGTGGTGGAGATACAGTGATTTAGAGAATCGACATTGACTATGAAGGTGGAAAAATCTTACGGGTGAGGTGTGTGTGGGGGATATATAAACTCAATGCTTTTCCAGAGGATCTGCGCTGCTGTGAACTCCCTTGAACTGTAAAGACAGCTGCAGCAGGCCCAGCATCACAGCACGCATGATACCTGTAGAGTGTTTTACCAAGGCCAGTCACTCCACAGGTGCAAAGCATCAAGTCTTGTAGCAGTTCCTCAAAAACAAGGTAATGGTAAGCTCCTCATCCTCTGCCTTCACCCCTGCATTTTCCTCTATGGGATCCTCTCCCCTCAGTACCTGAGGGGAAATCTCCAGACACAGGCAATTTGGGAATGGTGTTGGCAAGATGGAGAGGGATTTTAGCAAAGTCATATTCTCCAAGGCTGGAATACATGGAATTGGAGAGAATAACTAACATTGATTTGTGTTGCCCATTCGCGTTAAAAAACACTTGCCTACCCAGCAAAGGTGAGCACGGCATGGCGAGTGTGCCATCAGCATTTCTTCTTACAACTATTGAGCTGTATATTTTGTCATATGTATAATATACTATATATATATACTACAAAATTGCTTTACTTCTACTGGATGCAAGTGAACTGTTGTAGCCTTATCATAAGGGACTTCATATAGATCCCTGACAAAACAAACAAAAAGCCCAGCTCATCCTGGGGAGCCACTTGATAGTGAAAAGTCTTTGATTTTGTTCATGCCTTGGTGCAGTTTATCCTTTGCCAGTCTTTTAACCAGGAGAGAGAAATCCACGATGTGGTCACAGATGATACCTTCTGGTTTCCTTCTCACCCAGAGTGAACACTTGACTCACTGCTGTACTTCAATTACAAAGGACAAGAATGTGCATATGAAGGAAGCCATGTGCAGCAGATACAGTATCCAGACCAGAAGCTCTCTGATTCCTGTTTATATGGGATTTTCCTACCTGCATTTTCTCTGTGCTTGTGAACATATGTATTCACTTATTTGTGATCACATAAGGAAGTGTGGTCTGTGTGGATTTTGCACCCTCTGAATTTTACTATGTAGGCTTAAATGCTGAGATAACAAAGACAAAATATGCCCTTATTTCCCTGGTCTCAAACCTGAGAACCAAAGTTATTTTCTATAGGTAGGGTAGGCTTTCTCAGAACATCTGCAGTTTCTGTTTGCCTCAGTGCTGCATTAGCCAAAATTCCAGGCTTGCTCTGACACCCCAAAGATATTGCCTGCTGCCATGGCTCTTGTTATGGGTGAATTGTAGGCAGCTTTGGTTCAAGAGTCATTGAAACTTATGCATACTACTCATGTGAACATGCTCATGGGGGCTTTTATGCACGACAGGGTTGAACTTCATGGGGTTTAAATGGACAAGCTTATCAAAATACACAGAATTCTCACAAGTGCTTTTCATGCAGACAAAACCAATCTCACACTGATTAAGGCTAGCTACAAGAACTAGCCTTTTCAGCTTCCTGATTGATATATTGATTCTGTCTTGGCAAATTGGGATAGGTAGGTAGAGGAACTTAGAAACTTATACCTTATCTCATACAGATGTTCTTCTTTTTTTTTTAGAGTGCCCGACCACACAGATAAGTCCTTATAAAGGCAAATGCTTCCACCCCTCAATGAAGAGAATATTGTTTACACCTATTTTCAAAAGTATGAAAATGAACAACTTGTAGCCAAGACTGCAGCCACCTTGTATTTTAAAGCCATCACTCAAAATTTGTTACCTGACAATTCCTGTCTAAAGCTATGATATATGCTGCATCTAATGAAATCCTGTATGTTGAAATTACAAAAGGGGAAGAAAAATAAGCTGACAACCTACATCACCTAGGAAGAACTTAAAAGGGAAGGGACCACTTTCAGCTGATCAAGTCAGTGTGT
>NW_005054308.1:12399284-12403442 GCF_000277835.1 Geospiza fortis | reverse complement strand
CTGCTGTGCAGGGAAATAATTTAAATGTTACCCTGTCATCTGACAAATGGATCAAAAATGAACAGATGAGAGTAGGAGAAACTCAAGAGATGCTGACAACAAAGTGTTCAATTTGAAGTATGTGGCTTTCTCGCTGCAGGGACTCCTGCTCTCCCTCTTTGGTTTTAACCTCAAGAACAAATGACAGCTGCAATGTGGAAGGAAGAAAGGAAAAAAAGCCCCAGTCTGTGTTACTGCAGGGTGGGCAGGACAGGTCGCCATGTTTTGTGCTTGAGATGGTTACACAGCACCACCTGCCTTGGCCAAGGAATGGAAGAAGAGGGTGAGTGGCATAAGGAGGGTTTCCAGTGGAGTTGAAGCCTTATCTCTCTTCACCATCCCTCCATGAAGAACAGCCTGTCTATTATCAGATACTTTTCATACTCTTTAAAGACTGCCATTGAGATAATGATGACTATACTTGGTTTCACTATAGAGTAACCACTGAATTGGACCTACAGAGTAGCTTCTGAGAAAGAAGAGAGATGTCGGAGGACAGGGCAGGGAGGAAAGCTAATCTCCTTATCCATGTGACATGATTCACAAAGCAACAGCTTCCAACTGTTTTGTCCCAGCTTGGGAAAAATGTTTTGGTTCAGCTTGTCAACTGACTTTGTTGGCTTCCTGATCAATGATACCTAGACCAAAAATGGGGAAAAACATTGTGAACACAACCTTATTACAGATAAGAAATATTGCTAGTCTGTTTAGATTTTTCCACAGTTAAGAGTAACTAAAAGTAGGTTTCATTTGAAAGCATTACTTACCTCTGTAATCATGAAGCCTGGAACCCAGCTGTGGTGCCTCCCTGAGGTCATAGGTCCATGCACCCTTTACTTTGTCAGAAATGTAGGTCCGTGCACCCCAGCAGTCTTTTAGAAGAGTACTCCCTGAGGAGCATAATGTCTGCAGCAATCACTGTGAGAGTCCTGAGCTGAGGGAAGGAGTGCAGCCAGCTGCACCCACCCTCCCTTTCTCACTGGTGGGCTGACAGTACACTTCTCAGTGCCTCTGGTTTCATTTTCTGGGGAATGGAGTCCTGCCTGTTCAGACTTTGGATTCCTGTGGCCAGGCTCTGTCTGCAATGGAGCCTTAATTTTAACTGGAAGAAATGGATTTCTGTACTAAAAACTATAAAATTAAGGGCCAGAATACAGGTTGTGCATTACTTACACCTTCAAAGCAGGGATCACATGTACCAACATCTTACGCACATCAGAAGCTTTTAAAGAGCTTTCGAAGAGTTTTCTAAAGATCTTCTCCTTTGGTTGGCTGTTTACTTTTACAGACAAAGCAGCTGAGGCACAAAGCAGTGAGGTTACTTGCCAGAGCAACTCAGCACATCAAAAGCAGTTCCTTAGCCATAGGAGGGAGGAAGTTTCTCTAGGATCAAGGATGCCTGCCCCTCACAGATACCTTTTTTTTTTTTTTGGCCAGAATAGCTTTTAATCAGTAATGTCTATTTGACTAACTGCATTGCAATTCTGGGCTCAGTTTCTCCACAAAGACTGCTAACATCCTTATTTCTTGAGTGCCAGGAGATAGTGTCAAACCTTCCATGGAAGATTAGAAGTTATTAGCAAGTGATTTTTTTTCCTGCTCCTTAAAATTAATTTAAATTATAGAATGACGACATCTTCTTGAAACACTGGTTCAGCCAAGGGGTTTACTGAGTTCTAGTACCAAGCTGTATGTTTGCTGGCTCATTTTTAAAGAAATATGCTTGTAGGTAGATACGTTACATGACTGCAGGCACATTGCGTGTTTTTTTTTCAAATTCCTTTCCCTAGCAGAAGACTCTGTGAATAAGGTTGTGCTTTCCATGAGCTAGCAGTTCAGTCCTGAAGCTCTGGAGTTGGGCCCTGAAGAGTGGTCCCACTCCTGTGACAGCTGGAGATTACTGAGCAGCTTAACAGCAGCTTGTTAGCTACAGAGGGAGCTTTCTCTCTGGTTGTTGCTTCCCACCTCACTCTTTTCTCCTCTGTTGCAGCATCAGGTAATTTCACACCTTCAGGTGGCTTTCCTCAGTGTTAGGGCTGGCAGTTAAAGCACTGAGTTCTTGCAGAAGAATTAGCAGCTCTTGGTTTCAGTGATGGTGGAATAACTTCCACCGCTGGTTTGGTTTAAAAAAAAACCCTAGAAACATTTATTTCAGGCAATCATACAGAAGGTTTATGGCACAGTTAGAAATACACACTTTTACAACATACCTAACTGGTCTTGTGACAGGCTTCATTATTTAGACTCCCTCAGTCATGTTATCTTATTTAATTTCTCTTTTTTGTCTAATTTGCCCTCCCTTACTCCTGTGTGTATACATGTGGATGCAGGTATTGCATTCCCAAGGGTTCAGGGTGGGATGGGGGCTGGTAGTCTGACTGCAGCAGACCTGGATCTGGAAATTTTTCAAAGATTGTTCTTCCCTCCAGGGAGCTGAACCACCGCTACTTTACTCTCCTTGCAGCATAACACATGCCATGCCTAAAACACACGTGCTGATGTGAGTTAATGCGAACTTTCTGCTATCAGCTAGATAAAAACGAGTTTCATGTCTGTGTGTGTATATATATATATACACACACATGTATCTATATGTATATGTACATATATATACATATATATGCATATACTTACCAATTCCCTGTTGTATATAGAAATTAGTGCTGTAGCTTACAAAAGTATACTTTAATCTACGCATGGGGAACTGAATCCAGATTAGTCCTCCAGGTTTAGTTTCACATCTCATGGGCAGCTAATTTTTTGATTCTTTTTTTCTGGACCCTTCACTCTCCTTGGACTGTTAATCCTGGGCTTTCTGCTCTTCCTGATGTTCATTGAAGCAAAGGATTGAGAATCCTCCCTCAGATTAGTCACTGTAGCCAACCTCCCCACCCCAAAGCCAACAACAAAAATAAAAATCAATTTACTGCAGCCTTTGAGGACCACGAATACAGCCCTGGATCCCTCCCGTGCATCCCTTCAAGGCTGTTCAGGAGTGGCAGCACTCCAGCCTATCCATCCTGCCAAAGCAGGAGATGAGCCACAGAAGGTAGTACAAATCACCTTGACCACAATTTGACTTGCTTTTATTTTTCCCCCAATGATCAAGTTATGAGAATTTGAAGACTATTTTTTGAATTTAAACACTTCAGATGAGGGCCTGGTTACGTGAGATGAATTTAGGCAATTGGGGTTGCAGTAAGGAAATGGTACTTCTTGCAGTGTTATCAGCCTGGCTCACAGGTCCATCCTTTCTTACTGTTGTGCCTGGAGGACAACGGAGAATTTTTTTTTTAGGTGTTGTTAATCTTCCAACCACCTACCATTATGTCAGTGGGAAACATCCTCTGAAACCCGACGCTTTCAGTTCTATGGCATCCCATGAGGACTGTCCTGGCCAGGCTCTCCTGACATGAGCAGGGCTCACAGAACACACAGCTGCTGGTGATCCGAAGGGTTTTTTCTTCCCCTGCCCTCTCTCACATCAGCACCTCTGTGGTTTTATATATACTTTTTGTTCCAGATTTTTTTGGTGTCTATTCCAGAACAAAATTGTAAATTACTTGCAGAATGACCCTTTGATAAACACTGGACATGTACCTGTACTATATGTATTAACGTCTAGGAGAGAATCCTTATTGTATGTAAAGTTTTATGAATGGTTATTTTTTAATTTATGTATTTAATATAGGATTCAATGACCTCTGGTGTTTTAGTTTGTATAAAAAATAAAACAGCTGCATTTTTAAAAAAAAAGGCAACCAATACTTTACGTTCGTGGAGATATTCAGCATATCTGGAGCTGGTTCAGAGGAATCACGTTCAAGCTGAGTTACGGAGGCACATGCTGGGGCGCGGGGGCTGGGACACAGCAAGGGCTGGGGGATACGTGGGGTGGGGAGTACACCGATTAAAGAGTGAGCGAGATCCTGGCGCGATCACTAGGAAAAGGGACGGCAGGTAGCGGTCCCTGCGGGGGCCAAGGATGAATTTACTGCTGTTTGCCAGGCCTGTGCAGAAACCAAAACGTAACAACAAGCTGCTGCCTTTCTGGAGTCCGCGGCGCACGGCCTGGGAGCTCTTGAAGGCTCTTGCCGCAGATTGAAATACAAAACAGCC
>NW_005054308.1:12385244-12398980 GCF_000277835.1 Geospiza fortis | reverse complement strand
CTCCGCGCTGCCGCCAGAGGGCAGCGCGGGGACACCGGGCCGGAACGGACCGAGCGCTTTGGGAAGGCTCGGGAGAAGCGCAGGGACGTGAGCGTAACCCTCGGAAGTGACCGTGATCCCAGAGCCGTAACGGCAGTGACCGGCTATAGGGGCGCAACTGGCTCCCGCTTCTGTTTGCGGGCCTCAGCGCCGCACCTTCGGCCCTTGACAGGCTCAGATTCTGGATTTGCCAAACAGCCCTTTGGGAAGAAAATTGTCCAGAAAAATCTTAGAAAGTAAATGGGAAGCCCATTTGGAAGTGCAAACTTGTAGCCTCTCTCATCCTTTTTGCACTCAAGAAATCTAAGCTGAAGAATATCAGATTGTTACAGAATAGCCCAGTACATAATTGTATTCTTTACTAAAAAAATCCCAAACATTATATTTTGCAAGATCCAGTCCCCAAGAACTGGAGCTCATATCTTTAAAGTGCTCTTAGAAGACTGAAACACATTAAGTGGGTCTGAAACACAGAAATTTGAATCTAGATTTAGTTATCTACTATTAGAGAGTTCAAATATTAGAGAGTTCATTTCCCTTGCACAATAATCTTTAAATAATGAATGAAGCAAAGAACTTGAGCCAAGCAGTCTTGTTTCCTTTGACTGGAAAAAAAAAATGGAAGGAGCATTTAATATTACAATACACTAATTTAGAATTAAAGATACACAATATAAAATAGATGTGTGCTACAATATAAAATAGATGTGTGCTACATGTGTAGAATGAGCTCAGCTCAGAAGGACTTTGAGGACCCTCTCTGGATAAGGCTGTGCAGCTCATTTGCTTATTCAAACATCCCTTACACTAAATGATGCGCAACACAGTAGTGGGTCAGTGCCCAGACTAGGAGGCATTCACTTTTCTAAAAATCTCTAATAAAATTAGAAATGTATTTCAGGGAAACTGCTGGTAAGGGGAGTTGGATCAGTAGGGGTGTAGAAAAGCTCCTGCATGAGCTCCCAGACTGAACACCTGCTGGAGTAGACAAGGAGTACTTTGCTGACGGAATGAAGACGCAATGCAAGAAAACCTGCATCCTGTACAGATACAGCTCAGAATGGTAAGCCTAGGTGTTATAACATCTGTTATGTCTGATTTTGCCATCTCTTGTATACACACGGAACCACGGCCATCCTAGGGATCCTTTTTTTGATAATAACAAGAACTCTGCACCAGATTTTCGGTCCAAAATGCTCTGGGTGTTTCTCTGGGATGGCTGCAAGGTATCTTCAGCTACAAGACAATAAAATGATGGGACAATGCAAGGGAGTTGCAAACTGTCCTGGGACAAGCCATGGACAGGCCTGGTGTGAGTCTGTCCCTGGTACATGACAGCACATCAGCCTGCCCCAGGCAGGCTGTAGGGTGATCATATGAGGCCCATGGTTGCAGCCATCCTTGAGGTATCACTATTTTGTCTGGTATTTGATCATAAAATACTTTGGCAAGCAAGGGACTAAGCCCTGTCCCAGGCCGTGCTTTTGCCAGAGCAGGCACGGTGAGTGCTCATGGCTGGACTGAAGTCTGACTATGCACTGGAAGGTCTCTGGCTTGTCTCTGTAGCCCCTTTGGATGGCAACAGTTTTCCATCGTTTGGGATAGCATCTAAACATAGTAAAAGCCCTAAAAATTGGCAGTGTGCCCTCTGCTTTGTGTTGAGGGGGGCTAAGTCTGAATATGACCAAAATATACATTTCAAAGCCCTGTTCCTGCTTGGGTAGAGATGCCTCCCATAGCTTGTGCTAAACTGACAAGAGGCCATTGTGCTACATCTGCTCCAGTGCCTGAACAGCAAGTGCCAGCCATGAACAAGCTGCTTTGCACAACAAAGAAAATCCTGTGAAAACCATTTTAGAAGGCTGCAACAGGACTGAGACTAGAGATATAATGATTTCAGTGTGTAGAACAGATGGAGACTTTAGAGCATGGAGCCACTAATCCATGGATTACAGACTCCCTAATTATAGACTAACATTTACCATTTATGAGAGGCACTTCTGCCAAGGGAGAGATCTTGCAGGTCAGCTGAATGTCATTTTAGGGATAACTAGGGAAAGCACGAAGATTGGAAAATGTCACTGTACCATTTTCTTGGTCATTTTTATCTTCAAATGCTGCATGGAGTTCCGGTCCACTGCAGATCTTCAAGCTGGAACATGTGCAGTGGGCTTGTCATGCACTCAAAGGCAGGACCCCAGCTGCATGAAACAGGCTCCTCCACACCAGGCTCCCTTGGGGATGGATTGGCAGTCACATTTCTCAATATATAGAGGCAGCCTCCAAAAACCAGTAACAAATCTTCAGGACCTCCAAATACAATCCTGTACTTTGACCATAATACTAATCCCTGTATGGTCCCATTTTACTGAGTTCTGGCCTTGGAGAAGATGAAAACACTATTCCCACTCCTTTGTGCCTTATTTTGTCCCAGTCAGTTATATAACAAGTGATATAGTGAGATGTACAGAGCCCACAAAACTAGCACTACACTCAATTGATACCTTTGAATCTTGGGACACAAGAGCTAAAAGCAATCAGCAACCAAGCAGGTGACCCCATTGTCACGGGCCAAACAAGGGTCATCTATTAACAACACTTTTACTCCAGATCCCTAACCCCAAGAATTCTAATCCACACTGCCAGTTTATCCCTGTGTAATTTGTTGTTTCCAGACCTAGCTACATGATAATGTCTGGGAGAGAAAACAGCTTTGGCATTGATGAACCTGGAGCGCCTGGCTGGAGCCAGCAGGGCTTTGAGTCCAGAGCCATAACTGAGACCCTGTCACCAACCCTGCTTCCTGTTGTACCTAAATTAATGATAACTCTTTGGTTTACTTCTGGCCTTATACTACACCAACCTACCTGGTAAAATGCAGAAATTAACCTAATGCTACAAATTGCCCAAATTCCCCAACTGCCTTAGACACAGGAAAACCATGCATATTTGAGCTACATAGGGCACAGTCAGAGAAACAAACCCACTCAGCAAATGAGACAAACTCTCTCATGTGCTGGGATATCAGCTGCTGACTCAAGTGCTTTATATGCTCTGGTCTTGAGCAGACCATTTCCTTTAACAACAAACTGTGATAAAAATGCAGTAAGGATCATCTTCAGCAAGATCCTTCTGCTGTAAGGATCAGTGACTCATTAATTCTGATTTCTTTACAATAGCCATGGTTATGTGCATTCAGAGATTTGAATGGAACTGGAAGTCTTTTGTTTGTACATTCTTTGTATGATTTCAATCATCCCAGAAATTAAGTCATGTTAACGTGACACAAAACATACTTTATAAAACAAGATTATTATTCTGCTTTGCATGGTCCAGGGGAAACATAATGAACTTCACTTCCTGGAGACGATAAAGGAGGTCTGAGACCTGGCAGAAGACAGCATATTTCAACAGGAGTTTCCAAGTTAACGATCTGAACTTCTGTACAGGCATGCTGAGAATACAAATGGATAGTTTTTAGGATTAATGGAGAGACTACACTGAAAAAGAAGGTGGGGAAGTGACAGGTTTGGAAGTGCTTAGCACACAGGAAAATCAGTGTGTTTTCATTAGTCATCTAAAATAGGTTTTTATGAATGGAAGCCAAGGAAATTCTACATAATCATTCTGACAAGTAGCACTGTATGCAGTTATATTTTAGGTCCTGAGTTTGCAAGCTGTGATACTTTCCTTAATTTAAATCCAGAGAATTATTCTAAACTACAAAAATACCATTAGTCATCAGTGTAGAATATGTGAAACAGTTTTTCATGAGGAGAACATGTCATGGTTTAACCCCATCCAGCAACAAAGTACCATGCAGCCGCTTGCTCACTCCTCCACCAGCAGGATGGGGAAGAAAATCAGAAGGGTAAAAGACAGAGAACTCATGGATTGAGAAAAAGACACTTTAGTAGGTAAAGCAAAAGCTGCACACACAAGCAAAACAAACCAAGGAATTAATTCACTGTTTCCCAATGGCAGGCAGGGGTTCAGCTACCTCTAGGAGAGCAGCACCCCATCCCACGCAATGGTTACTTGGGAGGACAAATGCCATAATTCTAAATGTCCCACCTTCCTCCTTCTTCCCCCCATGTTAGATATGAGCATGGCATCATCTAGGATGGAATATTCCTTTGGTCATTTCAGGTCACCTGTCCTGCCTGTGTCTCCTCCCAGCCTCCCATGCACCCCTAACTTCCTTGCCATTGTGGCTGTACAAAAAGCAGAAAAGGCTTTGGCTCTGTGTAAGTCCTGTTCAGCAATAACAAAAATGCCTCTATATCATCAACTCTGCGTTCAGCAGAAATCCAAAACATAGCCCCATACTAGCCACTGTGAAGAAAATTAAATCTACCCCAGCTGAAACTGGCACAGAACCACAGTAGCTTAGAACCACAGTAATTCTCTCAGTTGGTGTGCTTTAGGACTTTCCTTGCCATGTTCCCAGAAATGCTTCCTCAGTTGCAGACCACTCACAGATGCCTGCACTGTCCCCAGCACTCCACTTTGGGTTGTTCCATAGCTACCCTTGTTGTTAGAGCTCTGCCAGGAAAATCTGGTCCTTTCTTTATTGTTGTGGAAAGTGCTAGTGATACTCAAAGGAAAAATGCAAATGCATTAGAAATTATTACTAAGCAAGTTTCAAAGTAAAGTACAGAAAAAATTACAGAAACGGTACACACTCCTTAACACAATTAATACATACATATTACATGTCTATAAGACAAGCCAGAGGAGAGCAGTGGGCAGCTGTATGAGCTGTAGCTCAGACCCTCTGTAGCATTAGGAGTTCTAGAGGTGATGCTGGGAAAGCCCGCTGTGTAAACCTCTTCACCCAGAACCAACACAGTCTCTCAAACCAGACTCTTGGTTTTGAATACAGATAGAAGGCATTGGTGCTAAACTTTCACTTCTGAGAATTGAGATAAGAATAGCAAAATCAACCAAGAATTATAGTAAAAACCTACAGAAGTTTGGGCTTCTTTGTATTCAAAACAGAGAACTTTTAAAGTGGCCAGTTCCCTCAAGATCCTTCTTTAAGCCCCAGGTAAGCCGGCCAGTAGTTACAATTGCTTAACTGATAGGGGCTGTGAAAAGAATTCAAGCATTCCAGCTTGGCAGGAAAGATAAACCTCTGTTTTTACATTCTCAGCACAGAAACTTCAGAAGTTACTGTGGTATCTATTACTTGGATTTTTATCAGCTAGCCTAGTCACTGAATGAAGGATTTGAATATTTTGAGGAACAGCCACTTAGTCTAAACCTGCAAGAACAAACAATGGATATGGTACCTAACACTGTTCAACCTGCACCTAACCCACACAAATGTGTGGATTACACACAGGTTCCCACTTCTGTATCAATGTATACATCAAAAATTATGGAAAGGTAAATCACTAACAGTGAATCAGAAGGGGCACAATGCAAAAGTAACCTGCCACGTTCTTAGCTCTCGGGTCAGCTGTTCTGTTCTCTGCCCCGAGATGTGTGGGGTGGTACTGAGGCAGCCCGCGGTCTGAAGAATGAGACTGGACTCTTCGATGTTTGGTCTTCAGGTTATTATCTCTTATCTACAAATTTTTCTCTCTGCCCATCGGAGATCCTCTGAGCACTCCAGCCACAAGCACTCTCCACCGCCCCCGAGGCGATGTCGTCTTTTATATTACAAACTACGTACATCATATTTACTTTTAATTCCCAATACCTATCACCTATGTTAGACAGTGCACTTCTACTCTAAACCAATCCCCAAGTGCCAGAATCACAGCAGAAAATGGAGAACAAGAAGAAGAAAGAAGAAGGACGAGACACGCCCTGTTTCCTCCATTTTGTCCCCATAACCCACATACCAAAAATCCTAAAATCTATATTTTCACCCTGTGAACACCCTGTAATTACACCATTCAAACTCGTGTGACTTTCAAATCCCCATACCAAGCTGGCAATTCTCTAGAAGGATCAAAGTGAAGCCACCAGGTGTTCTGGGCACCATGCCAGGATTTCTGAGCCCCCCAGAGGGGTCTTCGGCAACTCTGGACATCCGGAGTGATGTGCTGAGTTCCCACACTTAGCCATATTCTATCAAGAGAAAGCTCTTGCTCCATAGCAATGGAACAAGTACAGGGAAAGGGAAAAGGATTTTAGCTTCACAGAATGTGAGTGGTTCATTTGGCAGTTATGGGTCTGAAATTCTTAGAATTATATCTGCTTTTTGGATGCATAAAAGCCGCATTGCAGGTAAGGCATTTGCACATCTGGGATGCAGATTGATTTCAGTCTCAGGCATTCAAAGCTTATCATAAAAGATGTAACATTTATATGCTATCATAGGGAAATGACTAACAAACTGCCTTTCACCTTTTCCCAATCCAAAATACCTTACTGTGATTTGAAAGTTCACAGCAATTGATGCTGATAACTCACCTATGCTCAGGAAAGGACCAACATTAAAATGCTGCAATTTGACCTTGGGTTCCAGCCTCTCCATCAAGATAGCATCTGGCTCACTATCTGTTCTCTCTTTTGTCTTAATTTTTTCATATTTACTAAAATTCATAAAGCAGTGACACTCAGCACAATGGAATTTTGTGATGCACAATTCCCTGTAAGACAGCCTGCAGTCTGATGAGTCATCTCAGCTCTTTCCACCACTGTCTGCCCAAGGTGTGGCACTCACTGTCCACTGGTTTAGAAGTAAAAAGCAGCTGAGATGAAAGAAGCAAGCCAGAAGTTAGGAAGCTAGGAAAAGCAAGGAACAAAGGTGGGTATGAGCACACAGACAAAATAATTTGATGTCTGTGCAACACAGTAATCCTATAAGGTAAGGTAAGGATTTCCCTGGGAAATAGCAATGAAAGGTAGTCTGAAACTGGCACAACCTGCTCTTCTCAACCTTTGGGTCTGTCACGGGCTGACACTGACCTTGATGTAGCAGGCTTTATTTGGGATTAAGTCCCCCTTTTTCATGAGATTTCTTCCAGGTGTATTTGATGCAGCTGAGATTGGATTCTGGCCTTCAGACAGAGTCTTGGGTTTCACATGAGCAGCTGAAAAAGAGTTGAAGGAACAACCAGTCCCACGACTGCTTGCAAAAGAGTGGTCTTACCAAGGAGTGGAGGGCAGGCTGTGTTTGGGTGATGGATTTTGGTAGTATAGAAGCCTTTTTCTTCTATTCCCTGAAAAGTGGGGACTGTAAGCTTTTCCCTAGGACATACTTAGCGAGCAACACAGATGGACATTATCTATTTATATCTATTTTAACATCTGTGTGGAAGGGATAGCCCACCAGTCCTTAATGGTAGGACAGTTTAACAATGATTTCAAACGAGAATTTGGTTGGACAGTGAATACAGACTGAACACAATTTCTAACATAACTAGATCAGCTGGAGATATGAAAATTAAGTGAAAAATTAAGAAGTAGTCCCAGCCATGGCAAGCACAGGTTTGAGCTCCTGCTTGGCATCAGTCACTCCAGTTTACAGAATACGGTTTTCCTCCAAAGCAGCAGCAAACAGACTGACAGGCAAGCAGACTAGGATCTTCTGTCTCAGCCTGGTTTCTGCAGTACTTAGAGAGCTACTTTTGTGCATTATCCAGGCTGTGCAGGGCCATGACAAAAAATGCACAAATGGCAGCTCTGTTTCCCTCACCAGCCTGGCCAAAGTATATTTGACTGCTTGCTTCCTCACAGTCACATGGAGCCATATAAACAAACAAGCAAACATAGTACCTTTAAATCCACTGTGATTCTACTCTGCTGACATCTAATTATTCGTTATAGGCTTGTAATCACTGGCACATAATCACTAATTATCTCTAGATACACCACCCATTTTTGCATCAGTGTGCTCCCCTGAAGCTACAGGTTGAAGGAGGGAGAGGTTGAAAGAAAGGACACTTTAGGTCTGCAATGGTTGATTAGGTCAAGTGCAACACCATGGAAACAAGGAAATCTCAGCTTAATCCTCCAACTCATTTCTGGGAGTAAAAGCAGGCACAGAGGAGAGTAGCTGGTGATCCCTAAGATAAGCTGGAATGAGAGGTAGTCACAACAACAGATATGATTGGAAGCAAGTCAGCATTTGCCATCACAACAGAGGCCAAACACACAGTGAGACCAGCCAAACCAGGCTTCACAGCTTAGGGAAGATGCTAGACAATGCCATACAAGAAGCAGGGAACAAACAGGACCGGGTGGAAAGAGACTGATTTTGAGATGCAGAACATGAACTCAGAGGAAGTGGGCTGACTGCTCTTGAAGTGAATCTGGTGGCACATGTCTGTCAGAATATCCTGGGCTTCAAACTTATATGGAATGTGTGTTTCCTTACATAAATCCATCTCATCCAGGCCCTAACAGCCCACACCACACCTAGCCAGACAGCTGTTACAGTGGCTAAAATCTCACCATTCCTGAAACTGTGATCCTGAAGGTACCCATTGACATGCAAACAACAGAAGTGTCTACAAGTTTACTTGGCTGTTCCTAGAAATCTGGAGTGACATCTCTGGTTGTGTCCATCTTAACAGAAGGTGGCTGGAGCTCACCTGATGTGCAGAACGTCCAGGGTCACCACCTGTTCCTCCTTGTTGGTTCAGGTGGGCCGAGCACACTCTAGCCAGGTTGGAATATTTGGGGTTTCATACTGATGCCAGATCTGTGCTTCTGATCCTCTTGAAAACGTTACTTATCTCTGGTGCCTTTTGTCCCAAACAACTTCATAATTCGCTCAGTTTGCATCTGACTGCAAGGCCTGCAGTGCCACAGGAGTCCTTCGGCCCTGAGAAGACAGTAATCTTTCCTTGGAGGACTTGGTGAGGGAGAAGGAGAGTCCGGATTCCCCACAGAAAATTTTTCAGAACTCTTTTTCCACTATTACAATTTCTTAATATTTTGTCTAGCAACTCATTTTAGGAGGAAAAAAATACCCCATGTGTGGAAATACTGGAATTTTCCATAGGGTTTTGCTCAGCACTAAACAAATCTGTGAGCAAAAAGCATTACTGCATTTCAGAAATATTCTTGGAATAACCAAGCACAGAAGATTATAACTTCCAGCTGCTTATCAGATTTGCGGTCTCTGTTAGTACGACACATGCTGAAGTCAGGCTGTGTGTGCTGCTTGAAGTTACTCCCTCCAAGAATACAATAGCATTCTGCAGTAGAAATAACCACAGTATTAACCCACTCTCCCTGTGGTTTTGGCATGAAATACTGAACAAGCTTTTGACAGAGTCAAATGCTTTGGCTTTCTGACTCTGCAGCGGTTTGGCTTTGGTAAAGAATTTCAGCAAGACAACACCCTGTGCACAGCAGTTCCCCAGGGACCAACATGTAGAGCAGCCTGGAGGATCACAAAGGTGTGTCTCATCTTCTAACATGCCTATGTCTGAAAGTTTAGAAACTGGAGTGTGGTGATGCAGGCATCAACAACTGGCCCTCCCCAGCTCATTGAGATAGCGGGCTCATCAGTCACTCGCCCTTCATAAACCTGCCTTTTTTGAGTGAACAAAGGAGCCCACCCATCTCTGACCTCTGCTTCTAAGTGTAAGTGGGACAATCAGATTTTCTTAACTCTTTCACTGTTTCTTCTGCATTTGTACTTAGCCTGACTTTCCCTGAGACACATGAAAGGCAGTGCCAGGGGCTGTCCTGACATTGCTGCAAGAATGATAATAGAACAACCCTGTTTATCTGTCAGCCTCCAGAAACAGGACACACCTGTAAATCATGACTGCAGAGTATGAGAAGGCAGCTCTAACTTTGCATGAAACAAGACAACTAGGACTTACTTCATCATTGCAACTTTTCATGCATGTAATAAAGGGATGCAGTTTTATCAAATCCTGTACGAATCAGAAGAAATCAGTGTTAACCTGCTACTACCACTGTCCTGCTGCTTCTCCAGCTGAACCCACAGGCATTAGAAGAAAGCAAGGTATGAAAGCTGATGTGCATTTATCCTGCTCACAGTGTTATGCAGTCATTACATCACATCCTTTTCACATGCAATCAAAGATATGCTGCCTCCAGACTCACAGGAAAATCAGTGTAAGACCATTCTGTATAGAACAGACATCAAGGAAGGAAATGTCCTCACTCAGGACACAGCTCAGGCTTGTCAGCTTTGGTGAAGGAAGGGGTCAAATCCCACCTAATGTCAACAATCTATTTCCTTCAAATAACACAATATTCTCTGAGTCTAGTGAGCATTGTAGTCACAGCTATGGAGCCTGAGATGCTTCCTGGTGTAATGAGCAACTTCCAGTGACACAGGCGGCATTATGTGAACAACATGTCACAATCTGGGACATGCTTCACTCTTTTAAACCAATTTCCTATTTTAAACCATTTTTAATTTTTATTACAGATAGAATGATGTTGCACAAAGCATGTGGGACCTGGGAAAAGGTGCAGAAGTTTGCCAGCAGAGGATGTAGTTTTTCCAAATAAGAAACTACCCACTGCCCTGAGAAATGGAAAATAAATTAGCAAAGTCATAATAAAATACCTATTGGAGGACAAGAGTGTCTTGGCAGTGGCAGGCAAAATGACCTAATTTGACTTCTCTGTCAGTACCTTTGCTGTTTGAATGATTCAGTTGGCAATTTGAATTCCTCTTCAAAGATTTAAAAGATAACAGTAAGCTTGACAGCCTCATGAAGAAAATGCTTGAGAAAGTGACACGCTACATTGTGCCTCTCACTGGGCACTCTGAGGCTCAGCGTTTAGAGCCTGCGATTCCTGCACAAGCTCTGACCAGAACCCAGCCCGTGCTCTGGCAGCAGCCAGCGAGGACAAAGAAAACCAGCACTGGGGTTTTGACAGCACAGAACAAGAAAATGCACACCCCAGATGGGGTGATTATGTCCCATCTTATTAACTAATCCTTTTGCAGAAAGGGATTTGCTTAAAGACCACTTCCCAGAAGGCTGCACCATTCTCCCATTCATAACCAGTGCACCTCACATTGTAACATGACTGATTTCCATTTCTCAGTGTGCCTTAGACAGTTCTTACTCAACTAGAAATACATGAATTAGAAGCTTGCCACTACAGAATTTCCCATAAAATAAATGCTGCTCCCTAGATCAGAAGAGCAGCCTATTCCTTCATGAAACAACCAGCGGTGCCCATCTGTCAGGATCAGCTCAGATTCCTGACCCAGGAGGAACAGCACTTCTGTTTTGGGGTCAGGATGGGAACCCAGCCCTTGAGCCAAGGAAACCTGTGCAGGACTAATGGCTGGCTCTGGTGAGTCCGTGGCAGCACAAAGCACGTGAGCTCACATGCCTACCATCTCCATCCTCCCTGGGCTCAGGCAGGGGAAGCAGCCTTCCCACTGGATCCCTCCCTGATTTCTATCTTCAATCTACTTTGTACAGAGAAGTGAGAGGGAGCCGCTTTGCCAGCAGGGTTTGAGGTTGCACCACTCATGACTGTTTGCCTGACAAACATTTTCGTCCATGAGCATATAAACATGTGATTTAAAGAAGAGAACATTTACTTAACTACAGGAGGCAGACATTTTGGCATTGTATAATTAAAAGCTTTACATCTGATCCAAGGCATACATATACAGAAATATAAATAATGCCTTCTGCTGGGCTCAAAAGCAACTATGCAGTGAACACACACTGAAAACAAACTTCAATTTTCATGGTATTCTTGAACTAGTAGCCTTACAACACCTAACAAAAAAGATCTTAGAAGTGAATGGCAATTTGAAAAGTATAAATCAAGAACTGTCTTTTATACAAGGAATGATTTTCATTAAAAGTCAGGTTTTAAAGCCTTCACTCCCCAGAAGAGCCCTGTACTCCTTTACTGGTGCAGATAATTTTAGTGCAACCATCTATGCAGCAAGGCACTAGGAAAGATAAACATTGGAATCAGGATTTAAATAAATATTGCTATTAAAGTGCAATGCTGAAATTTTTGCATGTTTGCAGAATCAGACAAAGGCCAGGCCCTGTTCCAGAGAATTTTAACTCCCCATAAAGTTGCCGAGCTATATGGGGATGTCCCAGCCAAAACAAGGGGTTCACTCTAACTCCACTGTGGTTAGTGCACACAGGCACAGGGCAGCCTGCAGTGCTGCTCCTCCCGGGAGAGGCTCACTCCTCACGTGCTATTGCTCAGCCACGAGGAGCCAGGGGCTCCGCTCGCTGTGTGAAGCGTGCCAGCCCCAGCTCCAAGATCAGCACATCCCTCTCACGGGGGCAGAAGCTGGCTGAGAGGGGGCTTCATCCTCTACGCAGTGGATCTCACTTGCAGCAGGAGGATTAATTCTTTTAAGTTAAGTCTGCCCTTAGGAAGGTAAAGACCTGGTGGGCAGCCACTTTGCGTGCATCTGCTTGGCCAGTACTGGTGGTCTTGCTGCTAAGCATCCAGTTACAGAGGAGGGGCATTTGCCAGGCGAATAGGAGTAGAAAAAACTCCGGAACAAACGTTTTCTGGCTATTTGAAGGGATACTTCCTTCTCTAGCTGCCAGCCACTGCTGCTGCCCCTGCATCTGAGACGTGACAGTGCTGGGCTCTTCTCCTGGCACATCCTGGTGAGGTGGCAGCGGGGCTCTGGTGCAGACATGACACTCATGGTGCTGAGCACCATGAAGCCACAATGCTGGGGCAGCTGCATATTAAATTTCACGTAAGAGCCCAAGAACAACCAAATGCGACCCTCTCTGGTGTTGCTTTAGAGAAAGTAAGGGCAGACAATGATCAGTATTTCACCGTGCTGTGTAACACAAGGCTTTTAAAGTAACTCTTCCAAGTTTACAGACATAGTCTGTTTATATTTAGTCCATCCTCTCTTCTTCTAACCCTTTAGACCTGAATAATTATTCAGAAATTCAAGTTACTGTAGATTATTCCACTTAGATGGAGAAAAAAATGCATTCGGTTAATGACACTGGTACAAGTCCAGTTACAAAAGCAGACTGCTTCCCAGCATTGAAAAGGAGGGAAATGATCCCAAACCATTTCCTCCCACACAGCCTCAAGCCTCAGTCAGCCAGTGCCCCCAGTCTGCCTCTCCAGGCTTAATCACAGGGTCATTTTTCTGACCCATGATGGGTCAGGCTCCATGTGGATTTTCCTTAAGAACCACTAGTCCTTGGAGGACTGGCAGAGATAATGGCACTGTTTTGTTTTTGCAGAAAGGGTTGAAAAAAAACATGACTGACAATATCTCATAACACAAAAATGTGGTGTGAGAAATCACTTGACAATATGTCGAGCTCAGGTACCATGCAAACTTGTTCTAGATAAAGAAATAAGCACTTAGCAAAACGATTTTAGTCAAAGCTCCAGTTTTGGGGCTCACGACAGATTCCAAAGGTTACTACTGTTATACAGCCATTAGCATTTGTAAGACCCAGTCTTGGCTGTCCGTCTGCTCTTCGGGCCTCCAGTACTTTTGAAATGAAGTCGCAATGGAGCTCTCCAAGCAACATCTTAAACTAGCCAAGACACGGAGCTTGTTTGTGCGGTCAGTCAGGAGCAGCCGTGGTCGCGTTTGGGAGCAGCGAAGCCTTTGTGCAGGGGACATTGCCTCCGTCTGGCTGTAGCGTCCGCCTAACCGCAGTGGGTCTGCAGGAACCACGGCCCGAGCAGAGCGAGGTACGGCCCCGGGCTTGCGAGCGAACGCTGGTTTGCGGGCTGCCCCGCGTACCGGCGGGGGAAAACCG
>NW_005054308.1:12376916-12384244 GCF_000277835.1 Geospiza fortis | reverse complement strand
TCGGTTTGCTGCAGTAACACTTTTATACTTTTATGAAAGAATAGCTACTCCCGCGGCGCCCAACATGGAAGTAAAACAAAAACAGTGGGGATTTTGGAGCTGCTACTTCAAACCTGGCAGATCCTTATCTCTCACGGACACAACTAGAAGTACCACGCCAGCAGTGGGAGGCGGCACATTGATCTGGAAGTGACAGCATTGAAAGTATCACTAGGCACAAAGTTTCTCAATTTACACCAAAGTGAAAGGGATAAATTAATCCATGCAGCTCCACAGTATAATCCTTCTGCTGGAGGATGAGATGGCTTGCTGTGCTGGTTCTGGTCCTATTTGCACTAGCAGCTGGGCAAGAACATGATTAAGTTAATAGTATTGCATGAATATCTTGTTTGAGATTTCAGTGGTCCTGTGGCTCATTTTTGCATCAGACAAGTAAGGCTATTCACTGTTGTTGGTCAATAAGTTTGTTAGGAGCTGAACTTTTTAATAGCCATCTTAAGGTCACTCTTTTTCAACTGTGAACAGGGGCAAACGTCCTCTCACCTCCCCATTTTTGAAGATGGAATAAAAAAATCACCTGCCTCGTAGCACAGAGAGATGTAGTGGTTGTCTTGACGTTCTGCAGAAACCTCCACTGAGTCTGGAGTGCAAACCCTGATAAACAGCAGATGCTGGTGATCTGGAAGCCTAACCTCACTAGCATGAGCCTAGTGGAAGCACGGCAGTGGTAACTTGAGCTGTCTCGATTTTGGGGAAAAGCATCAGGCTGTCCTAAGTGTCCACTGTCTTCTATAGGAATGTCTAGCTAGGCAATGCTTAATTTGAGCTTTTTTCGTTGCACTTTAGTTTCTTCAGACTCTGCTTTTTGGTTTCTTACTGGCATGCTTCGGCATGTTTCTCAATTCATGTTCTTGAGCTTTGCTCCTTTACAGCTGTTTTACAAAGTCAGGAACAAAATTAACATTATTTCTGTCAATATCAACCTTGTCCACGTGGTTTAAGTAGCAGCTGCAGAACTAACCACTGCCTTAACAATTTTATGCTGTTGCTTGTTGGAAAAGGAGCTGAAGCTCCTGACAGCCTGTCTGCATGCTTTGCTGTGAGCTTTTCTTTATTAGCTGTGCCAAAAATTAAAAAAAAAGCCTTGTTCCCTTTTAAGGTCTTATGTAGACCCTTATCTCTGGTGTTTTGTAGCTGAGGATTTCCTTCAGCAGCTCCTCTCTTCCTGATGATTTCTGCCTCTAGATTTCTTCCTCTCAGGCCTTCAGCTGATAAGCATCAGGAAAGTAAGGGTCAGTAAGTAAGTAACCCCTTTTATGTGTACATCTTGCCTAAGAGGGTGGGCAACTTCATGTATGTGTTTTTGTGTGTGCCTGGCTAGAAGGAATTGTATGACTTGGTATTGTGGCTTTCAAGCTTTGAGGTGACCCAGAATAGGACAGTGCAATGGGAAATGAACTGTGCATGCTGAGCCCCATGCCTGCACAGCCATGGGGAGTTTCCCCGTGTTGGACTCTACAGATTCAGGGCAAACAAAGGCACTTTTGTCAAGGCAAATTGAACTTTGAATAATTTCACAGATTAAGAAACAATGAGAGAGCTCAAGTCATCTACTCTGGCCCAAGCAACTTGTTTATTAGATTAGCTGAAAGTAAGAGACTTGCCTGTGCCCAGGACAACAGACAGATCTGTCTTCTAATTTTTGCAGTGAACAGTTTACTGGAAGTACAACAGACCAACACACCTTTTTTGTTTGTTTGTTTTACTATAATGCTATTAATCACAATTAAAGCCCCAACATTTCTACAGGGGGACAACTCCAGTGAATAAATGCCTAGTGATAACATGTGGTGTCATACAACTGGGCAGCATAATACAGACTCAGGCACATGGTCCAACCTTGCTTTGTTTTATCACAAAGTCTTTTGAAAGGACAAAAGCTCGGCTGTATATTGAAGCATACTGAAGTCATAGTGGGGATATAGCTCAAAGCAGTTGGGAGCTGTGCCTTTGCTCTGTCAGTGGGAGTTTGAGCTTTGCCAGTGGATTTAGGGACAGAGAGTGACAGTCATTAGCGTGGTGGCCCAAGGGACTACTGTGTGGTTATGGGGAGCTGCCTCTGTGGGCTGGTGGGCTTCCTGGGGAACAAGAGATGGGCACCTGAAGTGTCCTTCAGGTGCTCTTTGCTCAAAGCAGGAGATTAGTTTCCTTGCTACTGAGTTCTGCTGCAGCAAGAGTTTTTGCCACACAAGAGTTAAGATTTCGAGGAACAACACTGCGGGGCCAACACTGCTGATCTGGGCTATTTGTTGTTTTTAATAAGAGTGATTTAACTCAGTGCAGGTTTTCATCAGTAATAGCCAGTGTGGACTCTACCCTTCTGAAGTGTCCTGTAGTTTTCTCTGAGAGCTGTCATGCCATTTGTTAGCCAGAGTGGATTACTGTGTTCACTTTACTATCATGAAGTAAAAAGAGAGTTTCTCTGTAGGTCACAGACAGCACCCTGTGAATTCCTGTGGCCAGGATGTTCCTGGAGGGCGGGTGATGCCTGTACAGGTACTGGAGAGCCGCAATCCTGGGCATCCGCAGAGGCAACAGGGCTTTGAGGAGAGGGGAAGGAGCCTTACACTTGGTGCCTGGTGCCTGGGAAGGTCAACCAGAAGCCTGTGGAGGCATCCTCCACATTTCTCCTCAGTGCTCAGCCATGCAGAGACCCTGCATTTTCACCCTCCTCTGCAGTCACACAGGCAGGAGCATATGGTGCAAGCCTCCAGACACTTGGTCCTTCCTGCTGCATGGTTCTGCAGCTTAAGTTGTCATTTCCACTGCAACTGGCTGTGGTCCCACAAACACGGGATTGTGGCTTCACCTCGGGCTGAGGCAGCTCCGTTGGCTGGAGAGGAAGGGGAAAAGAAATGCAAGGGAAACTAGTGGGCAGTGAAAGCAGGCAAAAAGTTCGTCCCCTCCAGAAGACTGAGAAGAGCCAGTCCTTTGCTTTTTCTTGGTGTGTGTGATATCTAACTTGTGATACACCCTGAAAATACAAGCAGGGCTGCCTCAAATGGAGAACAAAGCTAGGACTAACTTGATCCTCTCTTCGTTTTTCTGACACTTGTAAAATGTGCTCTGACTTCAGCATTCAGCTTTTTGGTTTCTGATGCCAGCAATTTATAGCAGGAACACCAAGCCAACAGCAGTCTGTGCCTCATGAGGCAGCTTGGCACAACCTGAAGTTGCAGTTGTGCACTGCCTTTAGCAGTTTAAAATCCTGAATTTGTGGAAGGGATCCTAAAGCACTTCAATAGCATTAACACCTCAATATCACCCCATTCAGCATCTGTGTTTTGGTTTTACTTGTTCTTTTTATAAGAGAATAATTTGAAGTTACATCATGTCTGTTACTTTTACAAATAATAGGAACAAATCCAACCCACTGAACTAGTTCCTACATAACAAATGCAACAGTTAAACTTGCATTACAGTTTGTGGAGTAGAATACTAAATATTCAGGTATTTATTGAAAAAAAACCCACTTATATGTGTTTCTGTTTTTTAAGAAATCTGATGCCTGAAGCACAGCAATAAGAGTCAGTTCTTTGGCTGCTTGTGCTAGGACAGAGGTTATTGCCAGCACTTAAGCAAAACTGTTGTTATCCCACCCCCCTGTTTAAGAAGACAGATATTGGATTCCATGGGAGTTATGCAGCAGGGCTAGATTTCCAGAGAAATTAGGGATTCAGTTAAAGAGTTCCTGCTTGCTGCAAAGAGCTTATGTTTTGCCACAAAACTTACCCTAGCATGGAAGTAGTTTAATTTTTCACACTAGCTTGTGGCAATGGTCCTTGGTTTCCTTCTGTCCTCGCTCTCAGCTCTGGGGGGTCAGGGCTTTGGCAGTGGCTGGCCCTGGTGTGTGGGCAGTGCAGGGGTGGCAGGGATCTGGCTGGCAGGAGTAGCCTCTGGGGTACCTGGCCTCTGGGGCACTGAGGTGCCAGGCCAATCTTGCTCTGCCAGGGTTTTGATATGATGGTGCGAGTGTTGTTTGGGCTGATGTGGTCTTGAAAACATCATGCTCTTCTCAGGACGTGTTGTTCATTATGGAATTTGTAAGCAGGAGAGAAACTGGGGTTTGCAGACAGGTATAAAACAGATAGCCAGCTCCGCATTGACACAGCCTGTTTTCAGCCTGCTTGAAGCAGATATTTCCAGGAATGTGCTAGGGGCTCTGGGTGTGGTGTGCAGGAAGTGTTCTGGGGGCACAGGAGGTCCCACTTTGGTGAAAGGATGGTGTTTCTGTCCCTTGGATTCACTGCCTCTGAAGTAACTTAACCCCTGAAATCTCATCTGCTAGGAGAGCAGAGGGGATGGTTTCATGCAAAGAATATGTATGGGAGGAGGAGATTGTACGCATGGGGCCAGGCTGGCCTGGCAAATCTGCTGAACATTATGACATTTGAGCCCAGATAGTTCCATGACTGGTGATATCCACTGAATGTTGGTCGTGCCTGCATAAGAGTCATTGGTGATGGACTCAGGGCTGGCGGGGTCTGCTTTTCCCTTTGCACTAGAGTTGGGTCAGCCTCCTGGTCCTCATAGAGGGGGGTTGAGCCAGGCTGCTGAGCACTGGTGGGCCACAGTCAGAGCCGCATTTGTTTTGGTGCCAAAGTCCTTGCAGCAGCATGGGCCTTCTATTCAGTCTTCACACCACTGGTGCTCCTCACCCTGCTCTTTTGTGGCTGTCCACAAACACCTGGAGCCATGAGGAACTTTTGAGCTCTGAGGATTGCCATTTTAAGTAACTTTCAGATTGACCATGCTTCTCATAGCGGATATTTTAAAGCGTGTGAGTAGCGCCTCACACATTGCACCTGGAAGAGATCCTATGGAAAAAGTTTTTTCTGTTTTTTTCTGTTTTGGGCCCAGGGCAGGGTGTTTGATTTTATTTGTGTGAGTGTCACATAGCAACCTTGAGGAAAGCACATCTCTTCAAACTAGGGATCTGAAGTCACTGTGGCTGGCCAGCATCCAGGGGGCTGATGCAAGCTTGATTCTTGAAACTGTCCAAGTGTTGAAGTCAGCAGCATCTGTATAGTCATTTATCTATTATTAACTAATTAACTGCTGCTTTTTCTGAGTCTAGACAAAGTTAATGTGGCACCACCAGGCATGGGGATACTCATAAACTTTCCAGAAAATGTATGAGTGAAGTTTTGAGAGGTTTGGTGATGGGAGTTGAGGCTGTTTCTCACCACCCAGACCCAGCCAGTCTAATTTCAGTAGAGACTAGGACCCATTCTTGATGCAGTGCAGTGTTGTGACAACAACAGTGTGGTCTGGTACCTGATCTTCTCCCCACAGGCTTTTGGTTGCAGAGGCGCTGGCACAGCACTGCTCCCCCATTCACTGCCTGGTGCTTGCAGACATCCCCTGCCCACGGATCTGCCATAGAGGGGAAGGTTTCCAGCCATCTCTTGCTGACTACAGGGGTGCAGCAGCTCACCAGCAGTGGCATAGTAGCTGGGACAGGGAAACAGGAGAGCCAAGCAGCCCTTGCAATTTTGTCAGTATTCTCACAGTCCTGGTAGTAATAAGTAAGTTGTTGAGCCTCTGCTGACTTTGACTTCAAACTGGTGAAAGGTTTTTGAGTTTAGAATAAATACAAATTCAGTAAAACTAGCCAAGAACTTCAGCAGAAGCACACAGAGTAACAGACGCAGTGGGTAGTAAAAGCTTTAGGCTGGGTTACTGCAGAGCACATGGTACTGACAGTCCATGCTGCTGTCACCCACTTCTCTCAGGGCTTTGTAGCAGTCAAAGTTGGCTGCAGTGTCAGGGGTTGTGCTGTGAGATGGCTCTGCCAGTGCACACACTGGTGAGCAGGGTGCTTGTCAGGCCCCTGATGTCATTGCTAGGTTCTAGTTCAGAAAGCAAACTGGAGGGAGGGTTTGCATGTTGGTCACCCAGGTCAGATGGCTTGTTTTTCTGCCAGGAAGTAGAATTGGATTTACAGCAATGTCCTTGCCAGGTGCGGCTGTAATATTTTCCTAGTGGAGCTTCCTGGCAGCAGGATCTGTAGGAACATCTTGCTCATGGTGTTCAAAGCTCTGCGCGAGAGTTGGAATTGCAGCTGGCCTGGAAGAGAAAGCAAGGTTCAGGGTGGCCATGGGTCTTATGACCTGCTGGCAACACAGTGGATTGTGGCAAGCAGGAAAGGGTAGACAAATTTGTCCCATTGTGGTACAGCTCTTGCTGGCATAGTCCTGGCCAGCTGTGGGCCAGGCTCGGCATCGTCTGTTTCAGCACACGCTGAGTACTTGCAAACAATTCCACCATTTAAACCTTCTACCAAAGTCACAGCAGAGAAAAGGGAAAAAGTCCTTGGAAGAGTCCTTGCCAGCACTTGTAGTGTTTGCATCGCATGTAGGATTCCTGGAGCCAGATGTGTGGTGTATTTTATTATTTTTTAATATTTCCAATTCTTGTGCATGTGAAAGAAGGGTGAGGTGATGCAGGTGCATTCCAGCAGCCCAAGACAGCCTGTTCTGTTACAGACTTGTTCATTCTACTTGCCAGTGCTGCATGGAAAGTCTTGGCCAGCACAGAGCCCTGATTGTGGCCGCTCCCATGGGCCATCCCTGCAGGCTGGGTGGAGACACAGACCGGACAGCGTTGGTGCCTGGGCCGGTATCGGTGCTCGATGCCGGTGCTTGTTGCTGGTGCCGGTGCGTGGTGTCAGCGCTCGTTGCCAGTGCCCGGTGTTGGTGTCAGTGCCCGGTGTCAGTGCTCGTTTCTGATGCCCAGGGCCAGTGTCAGTGCTTGTTGCCAGTGCCCAGGGCCAGTGTCAGTGCCCGGTGTCAGTGCTCGTTTCTGATGCCCAGGGCCAGTGTCGGTGCTTGTTGCCGGTGCCCAGGGCCAGTGTCGGTGCTTGTTGCCAGTGCCTAGGGCCAGTGTCAGTGCCCGGTGTCAGTGCTCGTTTCTGATGCCCAGGGCCAGTGTCAGTGCTTGTTGCCAGTGCCCAGGGCCAGTGTCAGTGCCCGGTGTCAGTGCTCGTTTCTGATGCCCAGGGCCAGTGTCGGTGCTCGTTGCCGGTGCCTGGGGTTGATGTCGGTGCCTGGTGCCGGTGCCCGGTGTCGGTGCTCGTTGCCGATGCCCAGGGCCAGTGTCAATGACCAGTGTTGGTGTCAGTGCCCGGGGTCGGTGTCGGTGCCCGGTGTTGGTGGTCGGTGTCGGTGCCCAGGGCCGGTGTCGGTGCCCGGGGTCGGTGCTCGTTGCCGGTGGCCGGGGCCGGTGTCGGTGCCTGGGGTCGGTGGCCGGGGTCGGTGCTCGTTGCC
>NW_005054308.1:12374213-12376161 GCF_000277835.1 Geospiza fortis | reverse complement strand
GCTGCGGGAGCCCCGGTGCCAGCGGTGCCCCGCCGTGGCGCTCCCGCTGCGGCTCTCCTGCTCTGATCTCTGCCTGGCCGCTCTGCTCCAGGCTCGCCCTGCGGAGGCCGAGAAGGGCTTGCTCCTGGGAAGGCAGTCTGGTCTTTCATCTTGTTGGCTTTTCGCTGGCTTCATTGTAGCTCCTGGTTTTTCTATTGAGGACAGTTCTGGCTCTCTGAAGAAAAAGGAAAAGCAAAGCACTTGACTTCCATTATTCTTTTTAGAAATGTGAGCAAAATGCTCTTAAAGAAGCATTAAGATCTTGACCACTGTAAAGAGAAATTCCTTTGTCAGCCTAGATTCAGATGCTTTCACAAGCAATATTATGACTTTACATATACTGCCTGTTCTGTATCCTTAGACCACAATGGAGACACCCCGACTGCTGCTGCAGGTGGGATTTCTCCCATTCTCTGGGGCTTTTTCTTTATGATATGCCTAATCAATATGCAGGGCTTGTGCCTGCTCCTCTGGGATCCAATGGCAGTTCTCTCCCCTCAGTGGTAACAAAATCTTCCAAGCTGCTTGATTTATCCCTATTAAATCGTTTGCTTTTTTCCTGAAGCTGAAAATGCTACACTTCTGTCACCTGAGCAATGGGCAGGTTGGGCTTTCATGAAGGATGTATTGGAAAACTGGGTATTTGTACTTCCCAACAGCTATTGTTTCAACTGCCTAGTGTGTTTCTGGAGATGCAGAAACAATCCCTTCTGGTTCCTCTTGTACTCAACAGTGCTGCAGTCAGTATTTGTAGTCGGTTTCTGCCAGTAACATCTGAAAAATCAGAGTTTGCCTATTGTATCTGTTTGCAGCAGTTTCTCATCTTTTCCGGGACAGCCATTTTAGTGGAGAGGCCAGGAGCACGAGTGAGTGGTGCATGTGTTAGTGTGAGATAAATTTCTGTGCTAATTGTTCCCAACGTGAGTTGTAAAAGCCTGGTCAAAAGCTGTATGTGACAGGCAAGACTGTAGTCATTGATGGAAGGCTGGGAGGTACAGGCATGTGTGTCAGTTGCGCCATAGAGGAAACACAGGGAGGGGAGGTTAGCCAAAGCTTTGCCTTTCTCAGTGATGGCTCCATCAGCTTGGTATGGATGTGTTGCTCCTCACTGTCTCGTGTTGTGCACCATGCATCAGAGACCACTAAACATCCTTTTACTTTTTACATGTGTGCTGATTCTAGGGTGCCCAGCTCAGGAGAATAGCAATTTCAGATCTTGTGTGTCTGTTGAGAGACTTTTTATTGGTTCCTTTTTTTTTGGCTGTTTGGAAGGGTGATCAAAATATTTCCCCTCTTGCAGTATGTTTTTCTGCAGGAAGAGAGGTGGAAGACTAAAATCTTGTCCTGATTTTACAAAATACCTGTTAACAGAACTGTTGGTTGAATCAAAATTACTCAGTCTTTGTGCTTTTGTCATAAAATTCTTTCCTAGGCCAGGTAGACTGGAGATCCCATATTTTTTCTTGGTGTGAGCCATGCCCACCCCAATTCCCCTGCTGGAGCCTACAAACATCATCTCTGTGATGTCTCTGCCACCTCTGAAAACAAGGAGGTGTGTATGGTGTTGGCCAGTATGGTGTATCAGGTACACATGGGGAAGAAGGCCTCAGTTACTGACTAGACAGGTTTTGGTGAACTGGTAGCTATCAGTATGTCATTTCTAAGCCACAAACTGTAGGGAATCACAGTGTAGCTGGCAGCTATCTCTCCCTATGACACTAGCCAGGGCTTCTTCCATGCTGTTGTGTGGTGCATTAGTAAGGAGGAACCATAAGCTTCTGATGAAACACTTCTGCAATTAGTGTCTCTGCTTTTACAAGGGAAAAAGCAGTAAAGCCATACACCAGCTTCTGTGCTCCCCTAATTATGCCCTTGTGCTTTGTAAACGAGGTGAGCACTGTTCTTGGCT
>NW_005054308.1:12372501-12374203 GCF_000277835.1 Geospiza fortis | reverse complement strand
GGCAGTGCTGCCTGCCTTTCTTTCTGCAGCATCACTCTGAAGACCACCTGATACTTTGGGATCTCAAAATGACCAGATGATGCTTAAGGGCATCAGGAGCAGAGCATGGGCATGAGGGAATGGATAATGGGTTTGAAAGCTTGATCCCAAATGCAAACAGGCAGAGAGACAGGGGGAGTTCTGCATAAAGGCTTACCAGCATGGAGAGGTGTTGATGGCTGGTGGCGAATCCGGCAGGTTTTGGCAGAGCTGTGCTGGAGGGAAAGCTCCAGGCTTGGCCTCGTAGGCATCTCTTGTGCCTGAAGGCACCAGAAGGCACCACACGGGTGGCAGAGGAGCTGTCACTGGCTGCTTTGGAGGCAGTGTCAGCAGGGCAGGTCAGTGCCAGGGTCAGGCAGGGCTGTGTGCAGCCGCAGCCAGTGCAGCATCTCGTGCTCACGGCTGCTTTGGTGCCCTTTGCCCAAAGGCTGTGCTGGGCACTGGCTGCTCCCTCCCTGGCCAGGCCCCGTGGCTCCTGCTGCAGGAGGGCTTTTCCCTCTGATCAGAGGCTGATGACACAGCCTGACACTGGCTGGTGAGAGCTGTGGTGGGTGTACAGAGGCACAGTGAGCCCTGATATGGGAACAGTGCATTTATTGTGGTCTGGGGCTGCTCTGGTAGCATGCACTTAAGAAGCCTGGCTATTAACTCAGACTCATTTCCTCATAACTGCTTCATTCTCTTCCTTTCTTTCTCTGCCTCTTGTCACCTGGGTGCACTCCTGAACGGTGCCAGAGCCTGTAGGCATGTCATTTGGATTTTCCTTATTCAATTTAGTTGCATTTTTTTCCTTGCAGTCAGTGGGTGGGTGCTGGTGCAGTCCCGTCACTGTCGGGTGGGCATGGTGGGTTCTAGCAGTGCCTGATCTCCTGAATGGATGCCTTGTTTGTGCTTCAGCCACTGTGGATCTCTCAATTTTGTGTACTGACAGTTAGCACTGAGCAGCCCTTCACATCTACCACAGAATGACCTCTTGTGAGTGTGGAGCAGGCATATTTCTTGAGCTCATATTAACACTTTATTCAGTAATTGTCAATGGGGCAGTCTCCTGCACCTGTGCTGCCTCTGCCTGACTCCCTTGGCTTCCTCCAGTCTGATGTGCAGGGAAGGGCAGGCCAGCATCAGTATTTGCTGATGTTCCCGCACTCTAGTGAGAACCAGCTCCAGGAATTCAAGAAAGCAAGTTGGAGAGGGCAAGACAAAAAAAATGGAGGGCTGTTAGTGGATTTGGGCAGGGAGATTTCTTTTGTTATCGTGTCTCTGCTCAGGGCCCTCAGCCCCAAAGCTGAGCATTGCCCAGCATGTGCCCCATGGGCAGAGGCATAGCACAGCTGTGCTCTGGCCCAAGCACCTGGGGCTGCCCAGCCAGTGCACACCAGCTGTCCTTGTGCCCCAACTGCTCCTGAGACCTGGCTGTGGTCAAGATCAGGATCTCTGTGTGCCCATGGAGTGCAGGATGTCGAAAGAGCTGTGCTTGGGGGCCTGTGACGTGCCCTTGCTTCCAGGCCCCCCTGGAAGCACAGTTTGGGCACATCTCTGCCCAGTGTGTTAGCTGGGGTCAGGGAAGAAGCGGGGCTGACCCCGGCTCTGCTTGTTGGAGAGGACGGTGAGTGGCAGGAGAACCGGGAGCAGCTCAGCTGAGCTCTTTTCCTGGTGGGAGGAG
>NW_005054308.1:12353446-12372388 GCF_000277835.1 Geospiza fortis | reverse complement strand
GCATTCCCCTCCTTTCCCCACCCAGTTCCTTTGTCTCCGCTGCGTGTGCATGAGGTTGCTGTAAAAACGCACGCGGGGCTCTGGGCTTTGGCTGCTGCCGGGATGCAGGAGTATTCTTTGCATCCTTCTGTTGACAGAAGGATGCAAATTCCCACTATGATGGCGATACTTCAGAAATGGCCCCAAGGGTGGCGGGTGGAGAGCAAACCCATTTCCCTGCAGAGCAATTAACCATGCCAGAGCGTCACAGGGTGAGGCTGGCATGTGAGCCCTGCTGAAGGCTCTGGTCGGCCTTTGTCCAGGCTCAGATGTGGAAAGGGAGTGTATTTACGTGCCAAAACCTGGGCTGTGGGCAGCAGGGGTAACAGAGAGGAGCGTAAGGTGTGATTAAGAGCTGAAGAGTTGTTGGAGGTGTTTTAAGCAGTCAGGAAGACAACATGTTCTCTGGCACAGCAGTTAGCCTATGTCACCTGGATCCACGGCAGGCATATGTGAGATCAGGTGGTTGTGCAGACTTGTGCAGGTAGAGGTAGGTAGAAGAGCAGGCCCTCAGCCTCTGGACAGGGTCTGTTTCCCACAGGGCAGTGCCCATCCTCTCCCATCAGTGTATGCTGGGTTGTCTGGTCCAAAAGTGTGAATGCAGGAAGAGCATAAGGACAGTTCTGATTGGGGTGTTCCTCTGGCATCTGGCTTGTGCTCCTTTGGAGAAGGCTGCTGGCCATTTTGGTCAATAGAAAGGAGAATGGAAGAGGTGGTAAATCATGAGAGTGGAGTGCAGTCCGGTGCCTCCTCGTTTTTTATAGACCTGTGAAATGCCTCAGAAGCATTACCCCAAGCACAGCAGGAGAGTGACAAACTTGCTCTAAATGCTGGCGTGTGGCTCATGCTGGCTACCAAGTAATGTGCATAATGTCCCAGCATAGGAAGCTTTTGACTTCTCTCTATATTTTAGGGAGGATATTTGCTGTGTCCCCAGTGACTCTCCCCTGTGCTCAGTCTGCCTCGGTGGTGTTTCTGGCAGCCCTTCTCCCACTTAGAAACATCTTTAGGAGTATGACATTTTCAGTCCTTGCTCTTGTAGTGTTGTTTGGAGTGTTGACACAGGTCCAGTGACCTTTCTGCAGCATCAGTGGTTGAGGTGAGCAGTGGGTGAGCACCTGTACAGCGTGCTGAGAATCATAAAATCATAATATATTAAGGGGTCGGAATGGACCTTAAAAGATCCAAACCCCCTCTAGTGGGACACTGCCCACTAGATCAGGTTGCTCAAGGACTTAACCAACCCAGCTTTGAATACCACCAGCATTGGGTCATCCATAACCTCCCTGGGCAACCTGTTCCAGTGTCTAACTACCCTCTCAGTCAAAAGTGAATGAAGCATGTGTGTTATGTGCTACTGACAGCTGCTGTGCTCTTCGCTTTTCAGAGTGATCGTCTCCTTATTAAAGGAGGGCGAATAGTCAATGATGACCAGTCATTCTATGCTGACATTTACGTGGAGGATGGCCTCATAAAGTAAGTATTTTATTTCTATCATCTTCATCTCCTTTTAAACCGGCTTCAGGTTGGGTGGTTATTGGCTTTTTGTGGATGTGGTATGTGCCCAACTTGCCAAGCAGTAAAACCTGATAGCACTCTCTATTCAGAGGCTCAACTCTCTGCAGTGTGTGTAAGCACATATGTGATTGTCTCATGTGTTCTCAGAGGAGCTCCAGCGACTGAATTGCAGTCAGGCTTGTGAGATTGTGATACTGCGTCCATTGTACAGCAAAGTTGTTTCTAATTGCACCAGGAACAAGGTTTATCTTTGACTTCTCTTTTGCCCTGTGTTAACTGTATTAGCATGAATGACCCCACACAAGATCCTGTTTGTTAGTACTTACAAGGATAGTGCTGTGCTGCAAGTCATCTGCATCCTTGAGATTTCCAGGAATTGCAAGGAAACCTCTGGGTTCCCCCAGCTTCTCTGTGTATGTCTCAAAGCTGCAGGAATAGCTCAGTTGTTTAAAGTTTGCCACTCGAACTTGGCAAAGGAATTGTGCTGGGGCCAGCTCCACCCTGGGTGAAGTGAAAGAACCATGATAGTTTATAGCCCTGAGATTTGAAAAGGCATTGCTTGCTCTGTGGTAACAGTTATATATCCAGCCTTACCAGGGTGGTAGATGCTAAATATCCAGCAGCAGATAAATACTTCAAGAAGTGTGATTATATTTTTATCTGGTGGACAAGACCATTTGTGATTGACAAGTGCTTGTACACAGGCAGGGATCAGAGCCAGCTTCTGGTGTTGCTGTGGTGTATGCTTTCTGAGTATTCGTGGGCAAATCACTGAGCCTCATGTACAGCCTGGAGGCCACAGAATTTCACTGCCTTGGGAGTTAAATGCTCTTACAAGTGAATTCTGTGAAGAATACAGTAGGCAATTAAAAACCTTTAGTGATGGATTCATCTCCATAATAGCAGTGGGAAGAGCTGCTGATTTATTGCTGTGAGGACAGTAAAGTGAGCAGTTCTGTCCACAGTTTTTTACACTAGGGAAAAAAAACTGCGAAGTGACTCAGCTTGAATGAAATACAAAAATGGAATTTGTTTCTCATTTTTACCTCCCCAGTGTGCCAAGGAGATCAGAAGTTTTCCACTAAAACCAACTTACCTTTAATCTTGATTTATCAAGGAGCACTGAGAAAGGCTTGATGAAAGTAGGATTTCTGAAGGAAGAGATTTGAAGGCTGAGTTGAACATATGGACACATAAAGGGGTTGAGGGAACAGGGGCTGAAAAAGGGAATGCTGAGGTTCAGGTAACTTGGCCTGCAGGAGGGCTGGACATGTCAAGTTGTGCTGGAACAGGACAGGATCCAGAGCACTGTAGTTGTGTATTAGGTTACTAGCGCATTTTTTCTGGAACTCTCTAGATTTCCTGTTTTCAGAAGACATTTTTAGGTACCTGTGATTTTAGCTGCCTTAACTACAGTGAGGCCCTGCTGATAGCAAAGCTGTTCTTCAGGGTCGCAGAAGAGACAAGGTGAGAGGGGGGCACTGTGCACTTCTTGGGAAGATGTTGGGCCCAGAGCTTGCAGGTTGTGCCATGAGCCCAGCAGGCTGCAGCCAGTCTAGCTGGGCAGTTGCTGGGCTATTTCCCAGCTCCCAGGAGTCCCTTCACTCTTGGGACTTTGTGCTGTGAGCAGCATTGCACGTCCCTGATAAGCCCTGAGCTGGTCTAGCAGCTGTGGCATTACAGTGGAAATCATCTTTATCTGTAAGTAAGCTCAGACTTGATCCTTACTTAAGGTGGGCAGAAGGACGGGAGACAGGAGAGATTAGGGGTGTAGCTCACTTGGAAGCAGGGCTGGTGTTGGGTTTTGTGGGCATGCACCCTGGGTGCATGTTAGAGCTGCTATGCTGAAATGCGTGCTGCAGCCTGTTTCCTGAGCCTGTATGGGATGAGGTGTCCTAGGCAGGTTCTCACCACACACACTGCAGAGATCACCATCAGACCGTACTCCCCAGCTACCCCAACCCAGTGTGTGCCCCAGGAAGCAGGTGCCATCCAAGTCATCTGCAGAGCAGCTGGACAGATGGCAGCCAGCCCTGAACTAAGCACAGCATAGGTGTAAGCAAGCCAGACAGTCCTGTATGTTGCTGCAGAGTGGAGTGAGCCTGGGTCTGGGAGCAAGACAGAGTGGGGTGTTCCTGCTGGCAGGGAGCTGCCCTGGCAGTCCCTGGCTGAGCTGTTCAGAGGTTAAGTTGTGGCAGGTTTTTCTTTGTGAGAGTATCTTGGTGTGATCTTATCAGGCAGATCGGAGACAACCTGATTGTTCCTGGAGGGGTCAAAACCATAGAAGCCAATGGGAAGATGGTGATCCCTGGAGGAATTGATGTCCACACTCACCTGCAGATGCCATACAAGGGAATGACCTCTGTGGATGATTTCTTCCAAGGAACAAAAGCAGCTCTGGCTGGTGGAACCACCATGATTAGTAAGTGCAGTAGGCATGGCCTGTGCCTGACACCTCCCAGTATTCCTGCAAGATCACCCAGTTCTTTATTTTTTAATGTACTTTTCTCAGTCTTCTGTGTTTTCAAAGGCCATGACAGCGTGTTCATATTTTCTGTGATCTCTGTCAATGCAGTCTAGGGAGTAAGGATTGGGATGAATCTTTTGATCCTTAGTAATGATGAAATGATAGGACAGGAGATGTACATAGAACTCCTTGGCCTTGGAGATCCTATGTTCTGCAGTGCTTGTCTGCAGCCACTCTTGCCTCTGGGAGCCTCAAAAAGGAGCAATGGCATAACTTCTCTGTTAAATAACAGCAGCATGGTGCTCAGATGGCTCTGAGCAAAGGAACAGAGCAGTGTGTTGGCATCCCACACTGCTCAAAAATAAACAGTGCTAACGAAAAAGGAAAGAGAATTCTGAGGTCCTTTCCTGGAGGATGCTATGTCTGTGCACTGGTTTGAGGTCCAGGTGTTGTCCTGTGCAGTGGTTACAGTTGTGTGCACTGCAGGGTTTCTTGGGATGCAGGAGCAAGTGTTGATCCTTCCAATAAAGGGCTGAGTTTCTTGTCCTCCCGCCACCATTTTTCCTTCCTCTATGCCAAAAAAAAAAAGGTTTGTGAAATGGTCTGTGGCAAAGTGTGGAGATTTCATGCTGTGCAATTAAAGGTGCATTAGTGTTGCAGTGTGGCAGGAAGCTGTGTGCTAATGGGGTGGAAGTGGGGATGGGGAAAGACGAGGCTCTTCAGCTTTCAGGCAATTTCTCAGCAGAAGCGTGTAAAAGCCCCTGATCCTATGCCAGAGGCCATTAAACAAAGGCTCTGTGCAGTTCCCTGCCAATAAATGCACTTGAGGAGCCGAGGCATGTTGTGAAGGTGAGCTGCCCTGAAGCTGTTAAAGAGGCCAGCCTGGGGCGGTGAGCTGCCAGGCCATGGTGGGGTGGGAGCCCTTGGCCAGCCCTTGCTCTGCTGTGCCCTGCAGTGGATCACGTGGTGCCAGAGCCGGAGTCCAGCCTGGCCGAGGCGCTGGAGCGGTGGCGGGAGTGGGCTGATGGCAAGGCCTGCTGCGACTACGCCCTGCACGTGGACATCCCTCGCTGGAGCGACCGCGTCCGGCAGGAGCTGCACACCATGGTCCAGGAGAAAGGTTTGTGTCTTGTGGCTCCCTGCCTGGCCTTGGCCAGCCCTGTGCCCGCGCCAGGGAGGGTGAGAGGTGGCTGTGCTGTTGGGTGCCTGCAGGGTTTTGCACAGCTGCCAGCAGGAGCTGTGCCCCACAGGGTGGCTGGTGGGGAGGGTGGCCAGAGCAGGCAGCCTGACCTACCCAGCTCACCTCTCTCTCCTCTCTGCCCTGCCCCAGGTGTTAACTCCTTCATGGTGTATATGGCCTACAAGGATTTGTACCAGATGTCCAACACTGAGGTGAGACCCCCCTGCACCGCAATGGTTGTGTTGATTCAAGGAGCAGTGCCGGGTGACAGCCATGGTGGGCGTGGGGCAGCTCATAAGGCTGATACCTATTGCCCCTGGCCAGTCCTTGCTGCTGCTCACCTCTACCCTGGCTGCCTGTGCAGGGCTGCTCCAGGCTGTGCTGTGGGCTGGCTGGGCTCCTGCACTGCAGGGGGTGGCACAGGTCTAGTGTGGAGACCACCAAGAACATCTGCTGGTGACTCTGTTCTTCAAAGACCTGGTCCCTGCGCAGCCAGAGCTCTGCCTGGCATGGCTGCACTGGGTCCTGCTGCTGCCAGGGCCATGGGTGGAAAGGCCATGAGGGATGCCAGGGCCGTGGGCAGCCTGCTCACTAATAATTTCTTCTTGTCTCTCTTTTAGCTGTATGAGATTTTCAGCTGCCTGGCAGAGCTGGGTGCCATAGCTCAAGTTCATGCAGAAAATGGGGATATAATTGCACAGGTAACTAACTACTTCTGGTATATACTACAAGAACTAAAAACCTGTATCAGGTAGATTTGGTGTGGGGCATTAGTAAAATGGCTCTGAAGCTGGACATCTTGTGCAAGGTGATATCTTTGCTGTTCAGCAGCAATATCAAAGTTAGCAAGATTTTTTGTTGTGAATACTGTGTGCATAAGCGAATGTGAAATAGTGCATTAGCAATTACCTAAATGGAAGTGAGTGTCCATCAAGTAGGATATGTTTGCTGTAGCTGCCTTCAGTGAGGAGAGGCAGAGACCTTTGCCTTGCACATAACAAACCAGGAGAGGTAAAGTCCATTGAGAACTGCCTTGGCAAGAGAGATTTTCTACCTGTAAGCAAACAGGTAGCTAATGAAGCTGGGTTTACAAGGCAGATGTTCTGAGGGACGTGGTTGAGTGACCAAGTGGGTAGTGTGTATTGGCCTGCTATGCTGTAATTGGTGCTGGGTGACAGAAGGTCCAAATATTTTCAATTCTCTTTAAGACGCAGAAGAGATTGCTCAGTTAAGTTCTACAACTATTTGTTTTTTTCTCTCTCTTGTTCTTGGGAGTTGAAGGAGCATGAACCAAGAGGTCATTCTTTAAGCATCTTTTCAGACTACAAGAACTAGTTTTTGTTTGGACTTTTTAGAGCTGCAGTGCACAGTTGGATGGCTCCTTCACATGAGAACCGAGTGGTCAGAGGAATTGTACTGGCCAGAGCTTATCTCTATTTTAGCACCTGCCTAATCATAAAATGCCCCAAAATTACTAATTAGTAGCACTTCACAGACCTGGGAACTGGAGAGGATTGGGAGTTTTGTAGCCCTGTTTTGTTGCCACATTGTTCTTGTTTCACTGAAGTTGGTTTAACTCAGTGCCTGCCATCCCATTGCCCCATGTTCCCTCCTTCTCTTTCAAATCCCTTGAGGGTACAGCAGCCTCTCCCCATGCTTGGTGGTCCCACAGGACATAGGGTGTTCATGGTCTTGAGGGAAGGGCTTGACACAGAAGGGATCTGCTTTTTTGTGGTCGATAGTTTCAGTCCTGTAATATCCCTCTGGTCTTTTTATGTCCTAGGAACAAGCCAGGATGTTGGAGATGGGAATAACAGGCCCCGAAGGCCACGTGCTGAGCAGACCTGAGGAGGTAAGATGCAGAGGACAGCTCAGCCTTGCTTCACTGAAGAGTTTTCCCAGTCACAGTAGGGCTCAGTGTGTTCAGTGGGGCCAAGTAAGCATCAGGGCAGGGGAGAGTGCGTGTACATCCAGGAGTATCCATTTTTACAGGCACTGCTGTCTTTTCCATCAGCAGCCCAGGAAAGAGCAAGATGCATGTTTGTGACAGACATTTCTTAGTTGTGCTTGAGTTGCCCAGCAGAGACAGAAGCCCTTGTTCTGAGTCTCACAGAGAGGAATCAATCAACCAAAATGTCTGTATGGCTGTAGCAGTCTTTGAGGCTGCTTTGGGGGCATTTGTCTTATATAGGTGACTCCACAGGTGTGAGAAGCCTAAGAAGAATCTACTGACGTGTTTTAGAATTCACTGTTCACATCTAAGTGCTGACAGATTCCAGCCTTTCCCTCCTTTATATTTGCTTAGTCTCTAAAGTGTGCTTCAGAGGCAGATGGACGAAGCCATTGTTTGAAGGAGTGGGAGGGGAAGAGAAGTCTCTGGTTACAATTCATTGTCAGAACATTAATGAGATTACTTCTAATTTTAGCTTGTATGGATTTTTCTGTTTGGTCCATTAATATAAGTTGAGTCTAATTTTAGATAGGTTCCCTTCACATAACTCCCTGCTGAGAGGTGCTTTGACTTCCCACATCATGTGAAAGAAGAAAACAATAGGAATTTGGTACAGTAGCAAAGTTAAGCAGGGAAGCACAGGGACAGATTTGTACTTCAGGTCCTTCTGAAATAAAATCAGTTGGCTTAAATTAAAAGTATAGGAAGTTGGCTGTGTTTGGGCTAGTAACAACATAAATGGCCTACTGTAATAATAGTACTTACTCTCTTTGAAATACAAGAGTATAAAGCATTTTCCTGTACAAGGAAGAGTCTCAGTGTCAAACACAGTGGCTCAGAGTCCCTCTTATTTTTATGACTCTTAACCTGTTGCCACTAGTTGGCAAGCTGAAGTGCAATTACGGGAAGCTGTGGTTGTGCCCACATTTGAGAACTGTCCTGTTAGCATAAGCAGTGCAGATCTCATCCAAAGCCAATAAAACATTGTTAGGTGTTTGATCTTGAAATGCCATTAAAGTATAAGGCAAGTGAGAACAGTGCAAGGCTGTAGATATTATGCATTCAGCCAAATTCAGATCTCATTGCCTTTGCAAATAAACAGTGTCCTTCTTCCAGAACATACTCTTCCTTGGAAAATGTTAGGTGGAGCACAAATGACCCTGCTACCGCATAAAGCCTGCAGACAGATGGCAAAGCATTAGGAGAGTACTCTGTGGCTCTGTGGGTCTTCTCTGTCCTGGAGGGACCTCAGTGGGGGGTTAAAGGCATGTTCTTCTGTCAGGTGATGGTGGTGGCTTGGTAGGGCAGGATGATGCAGCTCCAGATGGTAACCTGCTCTGAGGGTATACAGTGATGGCTGTTTGCTCCTGTCCACATGTAAAACCTCATCGACTACTACAGCCCTAAGTATGGTGATAAAAAATCACTTTTCACTTAAATTTCTGTTTAAAGAGTCTTTAAGAAGAGAAAAACCTCTTTTCACTGTACAGCAAATAGATCTGCAGAAGTATGAGAGGAGTAGAAGTGCATGTATGTCTGGATGCAGTGCTCTGCTTCTCTGCCCTGGGACATTTCGGCTGGCATGGTCCCAGGCATTGCCCTGGAGGCTGGATAATTGTGTCTTTTTAAGGCTTCTGTTTTGAACTTTCTCAAGCCAACACTTGAAGCCAAATGGAGCAAACACTTGGAGAACTCTGGAGCTGAGCTCAGGCTGAGCACAAGCTGATGTAATGGTCCAAAGATATCCATCCTGGTGGAAATCTACCCTCCACTAACAGCAGGACAGTGAGATGGGGCGGCTGTCAGCAGGCTGGGGCAAGCAGAAACTGCACTACAGGATGGCCAGGCCTCAAACACAAGCTGCCTGCCAGCGTGCAACCCTCTGCACCCTGCCATGGGGGTGACAGGGGACATCTGGTTAAACCTGCTGCAGCTGTAGGACAGCCTGGAGCAGGGGAGTGCTGTGAAAGGGTGGACCTTGCCACTGCCTGGCAGCAGCCTGCAAGCTGGGCTGGGCAGCAGTCCCTGAGCTCCTTGGGCTGTCCTGAGAGCTGGAACCAGGCAGTGGAAAAAACAGCAGATGCAGCTCTGCTGGCCCCTGAGCAGGGTTCAGACAGTGCTCCTGTGCCAGGCATTGTGCTGCTGTAGCCTGCCTTCGGGCCAGGCCCTGGGGAGACAGAAACATCCCCCCTCAGGTCTCCCTGGTGAAACTGCCCTGGCGGAGTCAAGGGTAAAAGCGAGGGCACAGGGTGTGCGCAGCAATCAGAGATGTGTTGGGAGTAACAGGGGCTCATCCCTGCCCAGCCAGTGCTCCTCTGCAGCTGTGTGCCATCCTCTCTTCCAGCTGGAAGCAGAAGCTGTCTTCCGGGCCATCACTATTGCCAGCCAGACCAACTGTCCTCTCTACGTGACTAAAGTGATGAGCAAAAGTGCTGCTGACCTCATCTCACAAGCCCGAAAAAAAGGTGAGTGGCAGCTGAGGCTACACTCAGCCCTGCTGCTGCCACCAGGACGCTGGATTATGTGGTACTCATGTCCTCATGGTTGTTGAGCCAAGATCAGCACTGTGCTTCAAGTGCTGTCTAGTGCTTCCCCTTCTGCTAGGGAGCAGTTAGCTTAGGAGTTTGCCTGACTTGTGAAGGGCAGGGTGACACTGCAGTAGGCCACATGGAGCCACCTCCTCTTGACAGTCAGGTAGCATCAATGTGTGGGGCACAGGTAGGAGCAATGTTTTAAACACCACAGTTTGTCTGCAGCTGTGAAGGGCTGGCTCAATGAGGATACTTGTTAAGTGCATGTGGCTTGAGCTGCTGTGTATAGCTCTGGCCTCCCTTTGAAATGCTCGCCCCTTGGAAGTGCTTGGGTGCCTTTTCAGGTGGCCGGGAGCTCAATTTGTCAGTGGTGCTGGAGCACAGAGATGCCCCACAAGTGCAGGCATGTGCACGGCTCTGTTCAGTGGGCTCTGTGCCCCTGCCCCAGGAGGTGTGAAGGGGGATTCTGGTGCATGGAGGATTTGTGCCCTTGAGCAGGAGGACCCTGTGGTGATGGCATGGGTCTGGGTATTCTCAGGACCTTGCAGGCTGTTGGTAGTGCTGTGGAGCAGAGAATGCCACCAGGCTCCACCTAAACACTGTTCTTTCTGTGTCCTTCTGCAGGCATTGTGGTGTTTGGTGAGCCCATCACAGCCAGTCTGGGGACTGATGGAACACACTACTGGAGCAAGAACTGGGCAAAGGCTGCAGCATTTGTGGTCTCTCCTCCACTGAGCCCAGACCCAACCACTCCTGACTACCTTAACTCCCTCCTGGCCAGGTGAGTGACAGCTCTGCTAGGAGAAAGTGGACTCTGGATAGGGAAGAAAGAGGTTAGTCCAGCCTGAACCACTTCAGTGTAGATATGTCATGAACTGAGCAGTGAAATGGCTCTGACTCCAAGCCATGTTGGTTTGTCCTCAAGAGTGGAGGGAGGACATGTTAAGCTTAACATCACTAATGAGAAAAATACCAGTAGTCATGAACCATTTTAAAAGCCCTGAAGAAGACAGAGAAATGAGGACAAGCTAAAACAGACTTGTCAACGGAGGGATTCACCGAGCTGGAGAAGTGGGGAATGGATGCTTGGATTGGGATGCTGCATCAGCATGGAGAGCATTACAGGTTAGACAGGCTGCTAGGAACCTCAGTCAAATACAAAGCAGATATATTCACACACCTATACAGCTGAGCAGTAGCAGAGCCTGCAGAGTGCAGGAGACCTTCAGGAGCAGCTCCTGCACATCTGACTGGGATGGCAGGTTGTTTTTTCATCCTGAAGGCAAGAGGGTAAAGAAAGGATTTTGTGAAGACAAAGACAAACCAAAAAAGCACTTGAGCAATTTGCAATGACCTTTCGCAGTTACACTCCATTCTCTCACTGGCAAGGCCAGCGCAGCAGCTGAGGACACTGAATGTTTCTGCCCTGTCTGTGTGCCATGTGTCCATCCCCCTCCACTCTCAGCCCATGTTTGTACATCAGTTGTGCGTGTGCTGCCTGATCTGTTAGCCAGGGGAATGGCTGACACTGAGAGGGTTGTAAATGGAAATGCCCTTTGAGGTAATGCTGGAAACATCTCTACCAAGATGAACAAGGGATGAGGAGTCACTAAGAGGTATCTCCAGCAGGTCATGTTAGGATAAACTTGGGTTGTGCCAGAGTCGAGATGCTGTGTCTGGGTGTAAGAGAGGTGCCAGTGCATTTACAGTCTGAGTATGCAGCTCACCCTGCATTTTGCATGAGGTGTTCATTTGTCAATGAACAAGAGACACCTCAGTGCATACTGGATGTATTATATAGGTGCAGGTCTTCACAAGTGGCAAGGAAATGTGAGCCCAGCTCCTGAACTGGTATTCTACTCCTTACCTTCACTTCCAATGTAGCCCAGAACTCAAAGAAGACACAAGCAATTCTTGGTCCCTGCAGCTCATAGGTGTCTGTCCTGACACCTCTGCCGTACCATTTTCTGTGAGGCTGCAGCAGGAGGAGAGACTGTGAGGTTCCAGCTGGGCTGGATGGCTTGTTTGTCTCCAGCAGGAAGCGTGTTATGTCATCATTCTGGGCCTCTGTCTCTACAGTTCATCTGACATACGGCAGAAATGGTCAGAGGAAGGTGGAGATTACCAGTTGATTAGAGCAGATTTGCAGCCTCAAGGAGAGTCACTGTCTGCACTGCTGAGGTGCTGGAGGCCCCTTGCCTCGTGCAGGCAGTGCTGGGAGCTGGCCTGCCTTGGTCTGCTTCCTTTTGCCTGGCAGCAATGACTTTCCAATTGCTGCCTGTCCAGTGTTACCTGAGGACCGAGCAGCAGCTGGATGACTTCAGGGAGCCATGGACAGCTGCTTGCCCTGCCTTGTCTGTGGGCAGCTCATTGGTCTTCCTCTTTCCTAGGAGCAGGATGGGTCAGGGTATCTCATCCGTCCAGGTACCCCTTTGGGCAGAGGGTGACGAGGCCTCAGTGAAGCATTTCTGGGCTTGCTGCAGAGAGCTGCTTCTGGGCAGTCCCAACTCCCTCCATCCCACTGCAGCAGGCTTTCATAGGGTGGGGGAGGACTATGCTAGCCCTCAGCATGCAGGAGCTGGCAGTGCACAATGCAAGGGCTGGCTTGTGCAACTGGGAGACAGCCCTGGAGCAGAGAGGCCTCTTCCTCCCTGTGTAGCAGAAGGGTTCTCTCAAGCAGACCTGACAAACTGCCAGAAATGGAGTCCAGTAGGAGAGGACATCTTCTGGCCTGACACAAAGACCACCATGTTCCCTAGGACCTGAGCTGTTGGCTTTTCTTTTGTACAGGATGCTGTCCATGCTCGGGTGGGTGGCACAGCATGGCAGAGGTCTTTTGCCCCCATGTGACGCAGCTGCCCCAGGGGCTGGGTCAGGTGGAAGTCTTCAGGCTGAGGGACTGTGGAAATGAGGGTGCAGAATAAAAAAAACTGAGCTGGGGGCTGCTTGTGGCCAGAGGAAATCCATATCTATCATGTCTCTGTTGCTGTCTGACTGCAAACGACTGACAGTGGGTTTGTTCCATCCCTCTGCAGTGGTGATCTGCAGGTGTCAGGAAGTGCCCACTGTACCTTCAGCACTGCGCAGAAAGCCATTGGGAAAGACAACTTCACAGCAATCCCAGAAGGAACCAATGGCATAGAGGAACGGATGTCTGTCATCTGGGACAAGGCCGTGGTGAGAGTCCAACCAGAGAAGGGGCAGAGTGGGAAGAGGTGGCTGCCATCTCACACACCCGTGCTACTGCCCCATAGAGCTGGGCACCCAGCTTATTCCCTCTCTGGCTTTGAGAGTCAAATCAAGCTGGGGCAGGAGAGGTGGTTGTTGCAGGCTTGGGGTGAACATCCAGAAGCTGTAACTGTGCCCCCAGTTCTTGGTCTGTCTGGCACTAGCTAGTAAGATCAGCCTCAGAAGCTTGGGCCCAGCCAGCCAGCACCTTGTGTGGGAGTGAGGAAGGTGCTTCCCAGGGCTCTTACTCACCCTTTCCCCACAGATGGACTTAGTTCTCTTTGTATGTGTGCAGGCCACTGGAAAGATGGATGAAAACCAGTTTGTGGCTGTGACAAGCACTAATGCTGCCAAAATCTTCAACCTGTATCCACGAAAAGGGAGAATAGCAGTGGGCTCGGACAGCGATCTGGTTATATGGGATCCTGATGCAGTAAAAATCATCACAGCAAAAACCCATCAGTCTGTAAGTCCTCTGCTCTTCTGTGTGAACGCTGGAGGGTGGCGGGTGAGTAGTTTTGTCGCCTGGCTGCTGGGAGCTTGGTACTGTCTTGCTTGGCTCTGAGGAGGAGGGACTGAGCCCAGGCTCTAGGCAGTGCCTGTTGTGGCTAGGGATTGAAGCCCTAGGCACATGGGGCTTTTTTCCCCCTGCTTGAGTATTCTTCTCCTGGCCCTGGCCTATGCAGGTGGAAAGACACACATTTCTCCTTACCTTGGTTCCTCTTCCAGGCGCAAATATTTTTCCTGGCGTTGCCACAGTGCTTTTTTTGTGCCTTACCTCAAGCCTAGGTCCTGCTTTGTCTGCTCTGGGAGTTCTTCCTCACGCTGAGCTTCAAACCAGCAGGTCTTGGTTCATGTTGGGGACTCTGGTAGGCTTTTACTGTGGTGGGCTAGTGAGCTACAGGAGGCCTCTGAGCATACAAGGCTTTAGGGGTGTCTTCTGCCTGCATTGGTGAGGTGTGGGGACTGACCCACTCTGAGTGGGCAGGCAGTGCTCTTGTCCCTCCTGACCATCATCCTGGGGTTGCTGCAGGTGGCTGAATACAACATCTTTGAGGGGATGGAGCTCCGTGGGGCCCCACTGGTTGTCATATGCCAGGGGAAGATCATGCTGGAGGATGGCAACCTGCATGTGACCCAGGGGACTGGACGATTCCTGCCCAGCAGCCCTTTCCCTGACTACGTCTACAAGCGCATCAAAGCCAGGAGGAAGGTGAGGAGGTGGGGATGCCAGGAGACAGAGTTGGGTTATTGGTAGCCCAAATTGCTCTTATTAACTGGTTCGTTTTCATTTGCTGTTCTTGCTGGACCCTGTAAGCAGTGCTGCAAATTCCTGGTGTATTTTGAATATACAAAATAACTGAGGCTTGGATAGGGAGCCCTTTGTGTTAGTGATGTGCCATGGTGGAGACAGATGTTCCTTAAGGTTAGCAGTGGTAATGTCTCTCTTCATCCTGTCCTGCTGCAGCAGGAGTCTAGAGGGAAACACTATTTAAAATGAAGAGATTGGCCAAAATCGCCTTCTCCTCCCTGATTTGTGCAGCATAAACCCCATCTGGGGGATGGCCCCTTGCACTGGCTCTGCACTCCTTACAGGGCAGTGGGGCTGTGCCAGGCCTCAGTGCTGCAGGACTGTAGCAATGTGACATCCTTCTGCAGGGGGACTGAGGAGCTGGTGGATGCTGGAGCTTGATGTTCCCTGGACTCAGAAAAGTGTCATTGTCCTCTTCTCTCTGGTGACAGATGGCAGAGGTGCATGCTGTGCCCCGGGGCTTGTATGACGGACCCGTGTTTGACCTGACCACCACCCCCAAGGGGGGCACCCCTGCGGGGTCAACTAGGGGGTCCCCCACACGTCAGACACCGCCCGTCAGGAATCTCCATCAGTCTGGATTCAGCCTGTCAGGTGAGTACGTGTTGTGGCTGGGCTGGGAGGGGGCAGAGCCGCTGGCTACATGTCCCTGTGCCTGGCCCGGGGCAAGGGGCAGTTAGAGGTGGCCTGCGGCAAGGTAAGCACAAGAGTGGATCATGGCAGAGCAAGATCCCATGTCACTTAAAGGACATGGCTGGAGCTGCACCTTGCAGGAGTAGCCAGGCAGACTGCCTGGAGGCCACTGTGGCCGTGGAGGCCAGCACAGCATCTGATGCTGTTCCTGCTGTGTGGGTCTGGTCACGAAGCATCTGCAGAGACTTTAAAGCCACTGTGGCTCTGAGTTGCTGCTGGAGTTGGAGAGGGAGCAGGTTGCAGTAGATAGCCTCTGGAGGGCCTTGGCAAGACTCCAGGCTGCCTGACTGCTCAGTCTGTGAAGAAGATGCTCTTAAGTTTACTTTCCCCAATCCCTTTGTACTGTCTCATCCTATCCCAGGTACCCAGGTTGATGAAGGCATGCGCTCAGCAAGCAAGCGCATTGTCGCACCCCCGGGAGGCCGCTCCAACATCACCTCCCTGAGCTAAATGTCCCGGCTGAGGAGGAAACAAAACCCCTGTTCAAGCAAAGGAGGAAAAATGGTACATTGGTGTTGAAGAATGAAAAGAAATAAACCTGTTCTGAAGAATCAATAAGCCTCAAGCCTTATGTTTCACAAATGCTACTTGCTACCTAGCTTTAAAGATGTTGCTTCATTTTGTTTTTGCATAGCCTTAAAGTTCTGTTGTTGTTACTGTTGTGGGTTTGCTTGGGTTGTGTTTTGCTCTTCCTCTCTGTATGCATGCTGCTCGGACAGGTTGCTCGGTTCAATGTTATTGGTGTTGAACGTGTGTGGGATGCCGTGGTGTGGGACAGTGGGAATGGCCCACAGGGCGACCCGGCCAGGCAGGTGAGGGGGCAGGGTCTGGCCGGAGGCAGGATGTCAGATGGGGAGGGCAGGTGCACTGAGCTCGTAGGGAGAGGTGGGTCTGTCACATTCATCTCCTTCATCTCCACCCAATGCTCTGGCGTTTCATCATGAGGCCTGTGGGGGAGCTCGAATCATCTCTGTAACAGCTGTCACAGCACCTTGTGTAAGGAGTTTTACTACTTTGTACACTTTATTAAAAAAAAGTTGTTCCTTCAAACAGCTCATGTTGTCGGTTGGCTCTTCTCTTCCTCGGGCCCCTGCTGCTTGGCAGGGGCAGTGCCCAGCTGCCCTGCAGGGAGCTGGGCTGGGGCAGCAGAGGGGTTTGGGTGGTGTTGGGGCTGGAGGGGGCTGCAGCAACAGGCTGTCGGGGCCGCAGCATGCAGTGCTCGCTGCTACACCTGTCAGGGTGTTGGTGTAGCTTCTCAGGCAAAGGTAAAGGTATTGGCAGAACAGCGCAATGCAGGTATTTGTAACAGCTGTTCAGTTTGTCCATGCAGTCTCTGAGCCTGGCCTGGCCACCATGGGCTGTGACTGCCTGGCAAGAGCTGTGTCTGTCTTCTGTGTGTCGACAGGGACCAGCTCCACATGGCACTGCCTGGGCACGGCTTTGGGGTCATCCTGGGCAGACAGCCTTGGAGGCTGTTTTCTGTGGACTCCTGTCAGTGAAATGCTCCCCTTCCATCAGGCATTGTCTGTTAGAACGAAAGGCACTGTCCTTTAAAGCTTGCAAAGCATGTAAAAAAAAAAGATGTTTTGAGACTACAAAATTAAGGGTCAGTTTCGGCTATGCTAAACCAATACACTTTTTTCCCCCCTTCTTTAGTATTTGACCTTGAAATTTTTTTTTTACATGTCTGCAACTCAGGCAGGGCAAGCTGTCTCTGCTGCAGTCCTTAAGGGGCCAGGCCATAATAGTTGTGCCAGGGTGGGGAAGGCTGTGCTTACAAGCATTGTGAAGTTCTTCCATCAAGTAATTTAGGCTTTTTCCTGTTGTATGCTAGAGATTAAGCTGAGACTGTGCCTCTGTGTACAGAGGAAGAGGGGAATAGAGAGATGGTTGTAGAAATCTTTAAATTTCTACATTTTAAAATTTTTAAATATGCAATGTTCTTTCCATTTAAGGACTTCAGTTGTTTTGGGGCTTTTCTGACCAGCCAGTGGAGAGGTATTTCTGCAGCAGCAGATTTTTCCCTAGTGAGGAGCAGAGCTGGGATTTTAGATAAATACACTTATGGTATGTGAACCTCTGCCTGCACCAGAGCAAGGCAGCGATGGCGATGTGCTGTGCAGGAGACAGGGATAGCTGTCAGCACAGTCCTGCCTGGTGCCAGACCTGCTGGAGGACTGGGCAGAGAGCAGAGGATCCATGGGGAACACTGGAGGTGCTCTGGATAGCCTTCCTGGGAATGATGAGTCCAAGGCAGAGAGGCATGGAGTCTCCACCCCACTGTGAAGTCCTGTTGCTTGAAAGCCAGCAAGGCTGGGGGAGAGCAAGCACACTGTGACATTACCTGGGGTGCCTTCTGTGGAGCAGGGAAAGGTGTGTTGTGAGTAAGCAGGAAAAGGTGACTTTCCCATGACAATGACACTCACTGAGGACACCCATACCCTCTCACTGATGAATTAATTCCGCTCCAGCTTTACAGCTCCTTGGGCTGGCCTTTCCTGGGGCTGTTTGCACAGGCAGGGCGATGCGGAGGGAGGTGGCGAGGCTGCAGCACACGGAGTGGGGCAGCCTTCCCCTCGCCCCCCGAGGGGCTGGGGAGCAGCTGGGGAGCGGCTGGCCGTGGGACATGCAGCCCCAGCACTGCAGGAGGGACCAGAGCGTGGAAGACGCCAAACTAAAGCTTGTTTTCAGACACAAACTGCACTGCAAGCCACTGCACAGACACATGGGGCAGAGAGGACATTTACCTTCGGGTTGACGGAAGACAAAGTCTTCATGACATGTTCACTACATTGCTAAGACTGTGAAAAATGTCAAATAAGGAATGAAACCTCTGGCCTGTCAAAGCATTTAAATAAAAGCATTATTCCTGGCATTACCACATTAGCAATGCTTTGGTCAATCTCAGTCTTGGAAAGACCACACCAGCAGTGCAGCTGTTCCTGAAGACAGTTCCCGCTTAAATCAAGTGTGATTTCAGTGGTAGAGACATTCAAAATACACATTTAAATTCCCATCTGGCTTTGGAAGCCAAACTCCATCAGATTCAGTGAGCTGCAGTAGTTTTAACATGATGGTGAATGTATTTTTCAGGCTCGACTAGTAAAGCATCTGGATTCACCAGCACCTGGTTGTTACAGCTTGGTGTCCACATCTGTCTGCACACTGGCCACCGACCATGCCAGCCCTGCTGGGTACATGGAGAGAGCACTAAATGGGCAGGAAACCTTTGCTGCCTCCTTGCAGCTAAGGAAGGAGCTCATCTCCATCTCCTGTGCCCACCCTCACAGAATGTTTGCAGGAGCTGTCTGTAAGCAAAGGCCACTTTTGTCACAATGCATTGGTGAAGACCCTGCATCTGGGAGCCACCTCTTCCCCCTGGGGAACCAGCCATGAGCCCATCCATGCGGGAATGCCAACATCTGCAGAGCCCTGTGGCACAGCTGTGGGCACCTCTCAGCACAACACAGCTCAGCCTCTCAGCATGATGCAGCAGCTGCCTGCGTGGTGACACCAAGGGCTGTGGCACCTGCCAGCCAAGCCAAAGTAGTGAAAACTATCTTATCCACTGTCTTGTGGTCCCATTCCTGGCCTCAGGAGAGGCAACATGATAGGATCTGAGTCTAACCAACTGTGGCCAATTGCAAGGCAACCCCCACAGCCTCTCCCCCCATGCTCAGGACCCTTGGGCTGTGGGGATGAGCTGAGGGAGTGGTGCCCCAGCTCTCCTCTGTGCCCTGGGCTGCTGGCAGGGTCCCAGCAGCAGAGGACGAGTCCACGGCCTGACATTGTGAAGGTGGATGGGTGGGTGAGCCCCAGTGCCATGAGGAGGTCCCCTGCAGGGGCTGAGCTGCTCTCAGAGGTTGATGTTCTGATTGTCCTCCCTGTGTGGGCCTCCACTTTTTGTCATGGTCTCTTGGATGCTGTCATGGTGAGGTCTTACCCTTGGGGATAGAAAAGGATGATTGAACTGTGAGGAAAAGCCCAGGCAGTGCCAAGACCCCATAGAAGTACAGCTGCCTT
>NW_005054308.1:12335121-12353350 GCF_000277835.1 Geospiza fortis | reverse complement strand
CCCAAAAACTGTCAGAGGCTTTGGCAAGGGCCAGTGCCTCTTCTGCTGCCTCTGGATCAAAACTTACTTTTCTCTGTTGAAAACAATGAAGTCTCTCTGGAGCATTTCCAGGTGCTTCTGGAGGTGGCTGGCCTTTCATATTGGAATGGAAAAATAAAAGATATAGGGAATAAATTCACAGTTTACACAGAAGAACATTGCAAGGGCAGTTTCAATGACACATGGCAATATGTTTAGGCACAGAGCATCTTTAGCCCTGCAGTGGGGAGAATGGCATTAAGGCTCTCCTCTTGCAGTAAAGCAGTGCATACACGTTCTGCCCTTCACCACAGGGAAGATAGAAAGAGTTTTAGGAATAGTTGGTCACAATGGAATTCTGTTCAGTTTACTGTGGTCTTGCTAGATGGCACTCACTGAAAAATGAAAGGCCTACCATGCTTGAACCTGTTTGCTCTCACCTGGGATGAATTAATTTTGCTTGCGTCTTTCTCCTTCTTAGCCAAGCGCTTTTTTTTTTTGTGAAGAGGTTTGGATTCCAGGATCATTTCTTCCAGTTCAAAGGTTGGGTCACAGTTCAGTCTGCCTTTCTGGAGGGGAGAGAGAAATGGCCTTAAGTGATCAGAGCCTGTCTTAAGGACTGCGTTTGGGAGCTGAATTTTGTAAAAAAAATGCACTAATTATAATTGCACATGCAGCAAAGAGCACTGGCTATACTCCTGATATACTTTATCAGTCCCTTCAGATATGGACCATATTCAAGGTGTCACAGTGGCTCCTTTTGTGCTCCTGCTTCTACTCTGCCCTTTGCCTGCTTTGGAGTGGCAATGAGGATGAGGACAGTGTCCTGGCTGGGTTGTGCCTTTTTGAGAGTAGCACAACAGCCCAGTGGAACTGGTCTTCAAGCAATAGAGAATCATACCCACCACAGAGAAACCCAGCAACAAGGGCACATTTACAATTAACAAATATTCATAGTTTAGCCCAACTTCTGCTGAAAACCAGTTGGAGTAGTTGGACTATTCTTTATAAGCGTTATGTTACTTATGTGCTGTTTTAATTCAATTTAAAAACGCCCATAAATACAACTCCAGTGCATGTGCTATTTACTGTTAACAATGAGCTTGTTGGGGAAGCATTGCAGGAGAAAACAATTCCCATAAGATGGTGGGTGATCTCCAGGCTGCTGCTGAGTCCATGCTGGTGCACTAGGATTTTGGATGTGGGGAGCTGCATTGCTCAGAGCATGGGTCAGCACGAGAGGGCTCACAGGCGCTATCCCTCCCACACAGATGCACAGCCCAGTGGGCTGTAACACCAGTTCTGCACCCAGAAATTCCGGGAACATTGCAGACAGGGCATATCGGTTTTGGGGCACCCACACTATAGTCTCCCTCCATTACTCTTTGCTACACACTCATGGAAGAGACAGCTCTGACTGGGTCTCTCTTTTCTCCTTGTGAAATGTGATGCTTCAGTGGAAATTTGTCAGAATGTCCCAGTGCCGGGTGTGAGGAACCTTTACACTCAAATGGCCTTACCACAGGAATGAATTCTGGCAGTATTCTTTTCTGGAGAACAGCATCCCAGTTCACATCAGACAGGTACGGGAAGGACTGGATGTCCTTCAGCTGAGAAAAACGTTTCTCGGGGTTCAGCTCGAGCAGCTGCAGCAAGAGTTAAAGGGGAGAGATGAGACCATCCTACAGGGCACACATTCTGTGGAGCACAGCTGAGGACACATGGTGCCAGAGACACTGCATTGACGCTGGCATTTGGACCAGTGCCTCTCCTGCTCTGGCTCAGAGTCCCTTCACCAGGGTATGCGACAGGCTCACAAGCTCTGCCTCTGCTTATTCCCATTTTTGCAAATTACTTTTATCCCCATTGTAGGAGCAGGCAATGAGGCAGTACAGTGGCATTAAACAATTTGTCCAATGTTAAAAATAAGCATTTGTTTGGAATGGGAAGTTCCACTCAGGTGTTTGTGCTCTGCTTTTAGTACTGGATCAGTAAAATCTCCTCTTTTCTCACTCTACTAAAGTAATACTCTTATTCCAGTGTGAAAGTGTGCCTTTACACTGCTCATTTTCATATTTTTTTAATATTGCTGTAGGGATTACTTGTGTGGAAGGAAAGGGTTGAGGTGGTCTCTGTTCAAGGATTATACATTGCTCCAAATGCTTTGGGGAATTTACAGGCAAGGTGACCTGCACAGCCCTGCCCTGGCGTGCAGCCAGCCCCAAGCACTGTCCCCAGAGCCCAGCTCCCTCTGCAGAGCCCTGGGCTCCAGCCCAGCCCAGCGCTGCAGCTCCGCAGGACAAACACAGAAATCCACAGGGCATGGAAGGAGCCGCAGCTGGCTTCATATCTAATACATATGGCTGCTAAACCAGATGCAAAGGAGCACTGGGAAATTTAAATAATTGCGACATTGTATTATTTATTCACAAGGGAGCCTCCATGACTTGCGGCCTGCTGTGGTCCAGGTTTTCCTGCTGGAAAACCAGCAGGAAACACATTGCCAGCATAGCAACACACAGGACATCTGCAGCAAATATTCCTGTATTACTGTTAGGCGTAATGAAATACTGGCTTCATTGAATTTTCAACAAATGGAGATATTCTGCAATTTTCTTTCTGGAAAATACACCATGATTCTGTCTCAGCAAAGAACTGACGGTCTCTTTTTGTTAAAATGTTTGATAATCTATTTCATTAGAAATTACAGAATACATATATATATATTACTTGGAACAAAAACCAGTTGAAAGCTACATGAAGTACTACTTCATTGCCCACACTTATTTGAGATTAAAAAACTATTTACATACTTCCTTGAAATTTGCTGCCAGTGCTGCTATGCAGGGTGTAAGTGCTCAGCTTTGCTGCCACTGTTAAGCCCATGTCTTGTTTATTGAAGCTATGGCTTCATTTCAAATGGGATTTCAGCTTCAAAATTATTCCAGTAATGATTTTGAAGCAATTTTTGTAACAGCTTTATTGAAAAAAATTGCAGTGGTGCATAAGCCACATGGCATCAAAAGATTACAACAGTGTCAGTACTTCTTGCAAATATTTCCATTACTGGAAAAAATGTTTCTTGAGGATTAAAAAAATGTGATTCTTGGACTAAATGTATTGACACATGTATCAATATCTGTTTCTAAGTCAGTTAATTCCAGAGTGCAAAGTTCTGGAAGCCAAGGCTGCCCGTGTCCTTAGAGAAGCTGCAGCAGCAGCTGCCCCCCCGGGAGCAGTGCAGCTCGCTGCCATCACCTTCGTGCAGCTGGCATTTGTCACACAGTGGGCTCTGGAGGTCCCTGACCTGGCCCTGGCCATTTGCAAGCGCTCCCCGCCGTGCAGGGCTCTGAGTGGCAGGAGCACTGGCGCTGCCAGCCCCCTCACCTTCCTGATCAGCCCCACCATGTCCGGGCTCCACGCCGCCGGGAACGTCACCGCAGCTGTCCTGAACACGCGAGCGATTTCACTTGTGGAAGTGTTGGACCGAATGTGGTATGGCCTCTGTGGAAAACACCACAAGACAAGCATGAATTTATCTGCTTTTCAGACTTCTTGAGAAATCTGGTTAGAGCACAGAAGCTTCATACAGTCTCACTGTCCAGTCCCCAGCCTCCTGTGGGACATCTCTCCCTGTGTGACCATGGCTCAGTCGAAAAAACAAAATGTCAGCAAGAACTACACTAATAACTGGACATTTAACAGCAGGACAGGCAGGAACAAACCCCAGAAGTCAGAGTTCTCAGCCAGTGGGAATTTGCTTGGTCTTTTCAGTGTTTTTATCTTATTAGGCTGTGACACATACTGCTGTGGTTAGACCACTCCTGATACTCCCTGTAAAACGTTTTTCACTCATGCTGGGGACGATGCCAGTGAAAAGAAGACAAATATCCCCCAGAATAAAATCAGCTCAGAAAAGGATGTCCCAGGAAGGGTCATCAGCCTCAGGCGGGCGTCAGGACTCAGGGTGACAGTCCCTTTTGCCCCGTGGCTGCTGTCATGTCACTGGGACAGGTGAGCCACTGCAGAGCATTACACGGCCCAGTGGAGCACCAGGGACTCCTCCTGCATCCACATGCAGTGCACAGCCAGTGAGTGACACAGTGACACATGCAGTGTAGAGTGCAGGTGAGGTCACCTCCCCATTTACTTTCCATCTGCAATTCTGCCAAATTATCTGGAGAGAGAAATTAAAATGGCAGTGTTTCCATCTTGAAAGTTTTGATTCACAGATTTTTACCTTATTTTGGGGGGAAGAAGGCAGGAGTGTATTAAAGGTACATTTAAAGAATAGTAGCTATAAATAGTGAGATCAGATCAGGTGCAGTGTGCTTGATGTGTGCCAATACCAGAAGGACCTCAAGGCCCCCTTCCCTTCCCCTGTGCGGCAGCACCCAGGTGCCACCATCTCGCCACAGCTGCGCCATCAAGTATGAGCACAAGACAGCGTTTCCTCTCCTGCCTTTAGAAACAGTGCCATCAGGTCAAAACCCAACGTGATTCACAGTCCTGCCATTCATTTAGCATTATAGATGGAAAGCTCAAATATTGCATTGAGATGTTTATTGTTTCAGTTACCCAACAGGTCAGACAGCCGCATCTCCTCAATGTCTGCTAAACTGATCTCTTGCAACTGAGACACACAAATTCAAATGAAAAAATCTGTTCATCAAAATGTCTTCAGCAAAGACTGCTGACAAGAGGTTTTAAAAACCATATTTTGCATACTCATACTGAAAGAAGCTTCCAAGTCTGACAAGATCTTAAATGTTCCCCTTTAAATTACATTCTTTTGTTTAGAATACTGTAATTTAAAAAATTTTGTCCCACTTTTTTTCACAACACTTTCAAAACACTCATGTATTTGTCTATCTACAAAGCTCTCAACCTTGCCCATGCCAGCAGCAGAGCCCTGATGGCACAGGCAGGGATTGGACTTTTCCCATCATTTTCTCCAACTGCTCAGTCTTGTTACAACAGCAGCAAGTTTTATTTTCAAGTTTTATTTTTCCTTGGAGAATAGAAGCTCCAAGTGAAGGATATTGCACCCCAAACTTCAAGAGCTGTTTCTTGTTTGCCTTGCCCCCTTATATCAACCCAGAGGGCCTCAGCTGCACAGGAAACTGCCACAAGATGCTGCTCTGTATTGCAGCAGCTTCTCTGAGCTCTTAGCCATGATCACAAGAGCCCTGGTGAAGATGTGATCTCTGCTTCCTCTGCTGTAATAAGTCCTAAAGCCTTGAATTCAGCTTGGCCATCTCATCTCTGCTGTAAAGCATTAACCCTCCCAACAGCGTGTCCAAGGGCAGAGCAAGCCAGGCCATGAGCCACACACATACCCGAGTTCTGAGCAGCTCGTAGGCAGTGACTCCCAGTGACCACCAGTCCACGGCAAAGGAGTAGCTGGTGGGTTTTGTGGAGCTAAACATTTCAGGTGCTGTGAAATACAGGGGGGAAAAATTGCCTTGCTGCAATCCGCAGTGGAAATGAGCCACAGAGAACCCTGATCCCTGCCCTTCCCGTGCTGCCATGCTCCTGCACCCGGGCCACCCAGCAGCCCACAGCCCTCTGCACGTGAAACTCTCTGTGCTTCTCTGCCCCAAAGCCCAGAAAGAGCAAATTCCTTTTACTGACGCAGGAGCTGCCTACCATTCACAGTAAATGTGCTCCAGAATAAGCACATTCACTCAGCCTAGGCATAAGGTGGCCCAAGTCTCTTCACCCTGCGAAGTAGGGCACACATTCCCCAGCTGCACTGAGGCATTTCTGGGGAGGGACTCCTGTCCCCACCCTGCATCCCCTCCCCAGGGTGCTCCTCACTTCAAACTCTGTATGTTTTGATGTGGATCAGGAAGAAAAGAGTCCCAGCTCTAACCAAAACTGTCTTCACCTGTGTCCCACCACAGCACTCCCCCAAGCCCACAAAAAGGAGATTCCAGAACATGGAACTGCCATTGGTTCTCACCCATGTAGGGCTTGGTGCCAGCGATGGTGGTGACAGGGCTGTCCTTGGTCAGCATGGTGGCAATATTGAAATCAGTGATGTGCACGTGTCCTGAAAGACAGAGGCCAACATGTAACAGGCTTGGCTTTAATTTCACACAAGAAATAGCTCTGAATCAGAAACATAAAGTAAAATACTCAATGGAAAGGAGTTTCCAGGTAAAAAAATCTGGTGGGAGAACTGATATAAAATATTTCAGCTTGCAGGCTGCTTGCAGATATCTCTTGTTTCAAATATCCCCTTATTTTCCCTTTGGGGAACCAGAAAATACAAGAGTTCTCCAAAAAGTAATTTAGTGGTGATTGTTGTGAGTCTTCCTATATTTCAGGATCAGCCTGGCAAAGAAAATGAACTCTGTGTGTGTCCAAAACTTTCTTGGCTTTTTGAAGTTTGTTGGAAGACAAACCTTTGCTGTCATGGATGAAGAAAAAGAATACTACAAGTCACAGTCAAAAGGACACTGGAGCCAAGGGTATATCCCCAGAAAAAACACTCTGAAACTTCTGCAAGAGAGAGTTAAAAAAAATCACAGTGAGCAGAGAACAGACTCAAAATTCATCCCAAGTTGTAGCATCATTATAAAAGTTAGTAGCTTGTGTCTTGGGCTGAATGCAGCTGCAGAGACTAACAGAGCCTTTTCCTCTTTGTTTTCCCTCTTCAGGGAGTGCTGACCTGCATTCCCATGGCCACAGCGATCCAGCTCGTCTCAGGAAGCTGTGTCAGCCCAGTCTGAGCAGCGCAGAGTTCTGGGACAATGGTGATGGGTCACCAAAGCACCCAGCAGTGAGGACTGACCAAAAGCAGCCCCGCATGGGCTGGGCAGTGCCAGGCCCCCGGCACGGCAGGGAGGACAGGGCTCTGCAGTCTGTGCAGGGGGCAACAGCCGGAGAAAGATGGAGCAGGGCACGACAGGGGCTCCAGCACCTGGAGGCAAAGCCACTTTGCTGCCAGCTCCTAAATAAATAATCAAGCAGTGCTCTGAAATTAGAGGTCATATGCAAACGGATCGAGTCTGGGCTCGGTGCTGCCAGGCAGCCTTGGTCACACACACCCTGTCACAGAGCCAGGCAGGGCCTCCCTCGGGAGCTGCACCATCTCTGCTGCAGCCTCTGAAGTCATAACAAATGCAGGCATGCCTCCTCCCTGCACTGGCTTTTCAAGCACCTTGCTCTAGCTGCTAATGAAGATTTCTCACAACAATACAGTTGCTTGGATTTAAAAAAAAATATGACCTAACAAAATGTTTTTCTTTACAAACTAAAAAATATCAGACAACTCTTCACTGTGAGATCTTTGCTGGGAAAAGGTGTGACTGAAGAGCCATGCAAGAATATAGTCAAGAGTTTTGCCTATGAAAAACTATAGAAAATCCGATAGCAACATTTATAAGATACCTAGACCCTAATCCTCTTCAGAGCTCCCTCCCCATGCCAAATGCTCAAGGAAATATTAAATATGTGACCAAAGCTTATCCACTGCACCATAATTAATTCTGTTTGTGCACAAACCCTGCAGTGACACAAGCATTGCCCTTCAAATGATGCATTTTGAGTAAGTTTTAAACAAGAACCAATAAAATGTTAAAATCAGGTGTGCTGGGCTCCTGATCCCAAGCAGCACCAAACATATGGGCCCTGCCAGTGTCTTGTAGGGACACCATCAAGTCAGTGAGCCAAAGAAGGTGTTGGCTAAAACACCAAGGCAACCCCAGGAACACCACAGCACCACAGGCTGCCCAGTGCCCTGAAGGTACAAGACACTGCTGCTCAAAAAGCAAGAGACAGCAAGTGAGCACAAAAGGATGGGATGATCCTGCTCCCAGCTGGGCTGAGCAGGAGAGCCCAACACCAAAGGATGGCAGCAGCCAGCATCGAGAGCGCAGCTTGTCTCCTGCTATACATTTATATAAAGATATTCAGTCTCCTGACTGCTGCTAAATATTCGCACGACCACAGAGCACCTGGCACTTACCGTGCTCATCCAGTAAAATGTTGTCGGGCTTGATATCTCTGAGAAACAAAGCAGAGAAGGAGAGACAGCCATTAGTCTGGAGAAGTGACAGGAAGCACGGCTGCTGGCACCCCAGGAAAGCAGGCTCTGGGACACTGGCAGCGACACTGCACCCTCAGGGCCTGGGGCTTCCCAGAGCTGATGTTCCCCTTTGGTTCGGGTGCAAGAGGGTGACCAGTGACTCAGCACCAGCAGCAGTGGCTGTGCTGCCAGGCTGCAGGGGTCTGGGCGAGCAGCACTCAGCTAAGGGCACCCACAGCTCAGTTAGAGAGTCTTTCTGTAGTTTTCTCCTGTCACTTTTCAATCTATTTCAATACTGTATGAGAAGGGGTCCCCAGTACAATAAATTAACATCATTGTTCTAGATACAAATGGGTTACCCACAGGTTTTATTCCTAAGTAAAAGGACCCAAAAAATAATACCTATAGCAATGCCGTAAGGAAACACTTTAACTGAAGGTAGAAAGCATACACCTGATACTCCGATACAGCCACAGTGTCACCTGAGTGACTTTACAAGCCATTACCTGGCTTTAATGAGCTCATTACACCAGTCCCCATTGAGCACCTGGCCAGCTGATGCCCCAGAGAAAAGGTGCCAGCCAGCAGGCAGGCAACAGGTGCAGTGACCTGTGCCAGCTGGTGCTCCCCACCAGGCACAGGAGGTCCAAGTGAAGAAATGAACACATTTAGGATTTTATCTTTAAAAATTCTATCATTAGGATACAGTTTGAGTTCTCCAAGCCACCTGGAATCAAAGCCCCACAATATATCTAATTGTCATCTAATAGCTTACAGTCTTCTGGCATCTTGTTACCCAACAACTTCCAGTGGGTTATAAACACTGGTTCCCTTCCTGGTGCCATCCCATCATACAGGTGGGTATAGGGACAGGCATCATTAACAGAGCAGGACAGTGTCAGGTAAGCAGCTGATTTTCCCCCTAAGCACAGTGGAACTGTTTCCTTTTTTTTTCAAAGTTATTACTTTTTAATTTCTATTGTGTCTGTTTCTGATCTCCCTCAGTCTGGCATACAGCCTCTGAAATTACACCAGCACAGTAAGATCATTCTCAGGTTGCAAACAAATACCAGAGATAATTCTTGTTATCACTTATTTGTATATTTCTTTTTTATAAGCTGGTTATATAGTTTCCTAACCTAAAAGATATTAATATTTCCCATTCTTTTACATCTAGGTGGGAAATAATTACAGCCTGAGTTTGGTGTCTCTGCACAGTTTTGTTCAGCCAAACAAAACCATTGTTTCCCTGTCTCCTGATGTTCCCAATTACAGCTGTTGCAGTGTAATTGCCTCAGACGAATCACTTTATCAATCAAATACTATCCCACTGGATTACAGTGTTAATTAAACAACTTGCATTACAGTGTTAATTAAATAACTTGCAGATTTTACAGCCTGCCATACATGTTTTGTTGTACTTGATTTACCTTAAACACATGCAGCTGTGTGAAAAGCACACTGCAACCTCACCTGCCGTTTCTCCCACTCCTATTCACGCTGGGGCAAAGATCCACGCAGGTAAAGCAGAAAAGCAGCAGTGTGAAAGAGGAGACCCTGAGGGGGTGGGAGCTGTGCCCCGGCCTGGCCCCCACTGCAGCAGAGCTGAGCCGCTCCAGGCTCTTGTGGTGCAGGGACAGGCAAGGGGTCGTTCTGCCCTCACACCCTGGACATGGCAGCTGGACGCTGTGGACAGGACAGGCACTCACCCTCACCAGCTCCCCACCTGTGTGTGCCTTCCCCACTAACAACCAGGGCCGTTTCAGTTGTACACTTTCCATGCTTAATTCTTATACTGCACAAGAATGCTCATCCGGAGTGGTATTTCTAAATGAAGTGACCTTCTTCCTGCAATTACTGATCCTCACAGACCCTCTCTGATCATCCTCCCTGACAGCAGCTAACTTGGCTAAACTCTTGGGCCCCTGAGCTTTGTGCTGTCCATGACAGCAGCAGAAGAGCCATGTGTCTATCCATCCGCAGCCAAACCCTGCTTCCCAGCCAGGGAAACCTCTGCCTCCTCTGCTATTCTGCAGGTCTTCAAAGGTGTGGGAAGAGCTCAGGCATTTTTTTCACAGGCCATGAGAAATTGTGGTAGCCAAAAAGAAACTCTCAGCACTTCTAAAAAGGTATTTACCTCATACAGGAAAAAGTTGTGTTTGGGCCCAGTCCTTGTATTTTGGTGCAATACAGAGGGGGGCAAAGGGAGACATCTTCAAGCATGAGCACAGGAATTCTGAGTTCTGACACCTACTCTCCCTGGGTGTGGATGGACATTAATGAGTTACAGCTAATTAAAACCTATCAGAGACATATTTTTGCAGGATCAGTGGGCAATCAAATATGCTATTTCACAGCTATCCCAGAGGGACAAATCAGATGGTCTCTGCTGTATTTTAAATACTTTTCTGGGGGAAGCCTTGTGTTTCACATAAAAGCAAATACACATAGGAGAATATGTTGTTTATCACTTAAGCTTCTATTTGTTGTTTCACACAAAGGAGTAACAAGCCTGCCTGTGGCCTGGCTGACCTGTGGATGATGTGCCTGCTCTGCAAGTAGTCAAGGGCCAGCACCAGCTCACAGATGAAGAGTTTCACAGTTGCCTCTTGGAACTGCACGTTTTGTTGGAGGTGGTAGCGCAGGTCCCCTCCAAGCAGCAGGTCAACCACCATGAACATATCCTCTTCATCCTGGAATGAGTACCTAAAACAGCACACACGTGCTTCAAGGACAGTAGCATTGAAAAAGGACAGGTAATAAAGGAACATGTGGTACCTCTGGGAATACTCATCATATCTTGGAATTTTTCTCTCCAAATTTCAAGACCTTTCCATGCTCTGTTTCCCACTATTGTCACACTTGTGACAACAATAATTCAGTCTCAGGTCCATAACAGAGTCAGAGCAGATTGTATGAACAACTCAGGATGGGCATTCTGCCTTCTCTGAGCACCAACAGGAGGTGACCACAGGAGCCAGGCAGAGGAGCCTGGAGCTGCACCCTCGGCCAGACCCAGCACTGAGGTCCCTGTGCTGGGGCAGCATCTGCCTGGGACCCTGTGTGCTCAGCACCACAGGGTGCAGCTGGTCTCTGCAGGTGCTCTGTGAGCGATCTCATTTGATGGACTGTGTCTCTCTGAGAGGGGCTGACAACCAGCTGTGAGCCCTTTTCTCATGGACTTTTCCTTATCAGCACACTGACTGCTGGGTGTGCTGACCAGCACCACCAGCCCGACCACTGCTCCACACAAAGCTTGTAGGCTGTGAATCACCCAGAGTGCAGGAAAGACACAGGGATGCTAAAGGCATCCTGAAGCCAGGGCTGGCATGGCAAGAACAGCAGCAGGGACACTTGGATGGTTTGCTCTGTACAGATCTCTGCACAGACACACTGGTCAGCTTTCAGCTGCTGAGAGAGCTTTGCCTGGAGCTTTGTGTTCAGGTAGGAAAGACAAGGTTGGAGATATTATATGGGAGGTGCAGCTGCACCTTTACCATTCATACCCCAATAAGAACCACTCTAAATGGCAACAGCAGCAAAATACCAAGAGTTCACTGAACTGCACTCAGGTTACAGGAGATCTAAGGAAGAATTATTCAAAGATTTTGGATCTTCAGTGTCTTTTAGACTATTTTGTGTGTGTGTGTGTTTAGCATTGATAATTTCTACTTTATTCTAAAAAGAAATCCAATTTCCAACAAATGTAATTACCCACAACCCTAGAGGAATGCTGAAACTACACGATATTGGCCACTTTATCATGCAATATGTGAACTCACACCCCTTGGAACGTTACTGGTGTCCTCATAAAATTAAGAAGAAAGAAATGTCAAGGGATAACCAGCAAAGAGCTCTGCCTGGCCATCAATCCCACGCTGCCAGAAGTTGCTGGTGATTGCAAAGAGCTCCTTTAAATACAGGTGGGGTTGTGGTGACAGCCAATACCTGCCTGGGGGACACTGCAAAAGGACACAAGAATAAACTCTCTTGTGCTGTCTGAGAGGACAAGGGTGATAAGTGCTTAACTAAACAGGATTCCCCTGAAACAAGAGCCCCAGTCAGTGGAACACACCAGTTGCTCCCAGGACAGGCTTGAAGCAGATGAGGAGGGTCTGATCTCAAGAGTGTCTGCAATTGACTCAACCGGTGAGCCAAGGCACCACCTCTTACCATAAATTAACCAAGAAAGGGTGTTCCAGGCCCTGCATAATCTGCAGCTCCTTGAAAACATTTCTCACTTCATTTCGCTCAACACACTTCAGTTTGTTCATGTATTTCATGGCGTACATCTTCTTGGTGTCAGTCTTTTGCACCACACAGACCTAGGAGAGCAGTCAGGGGATAAAACAGAGACGATTTGTCAGCAAATTTGGGCAGGTAAAACCTAGTGACATGAGTGTTTTCCAGCAGCTCTGGCAGTGCTGAGACTGCCAGGGCACAACTCCATCCACCAATGCTGCGACGCTGACACTGCCTGGGAATTTCTTGGGAATTTCACCCAAAGAGAAATTTTTGGGGGAAGATAAGAAGAAGGAATTTATCATCAACAACATGGGAGACAGGGAATCACAGAGAAGTCAACATTTTATTTAATGCCATTCACTAACCATCATGTCCATTCCTCCCACACTGGTTACTGCTGGGAAGAGCCCCCTCCACCACAGAGCTACAGGTAAAACACTGGGACAAGCACCTGATCCTCACTTTCCTGAGAAGTGTTACTCAGTTCACAGGTAATCTTGGGCTTTGTTTAAGGGGTACTGGGCTTTGATTTGTGGCTACAGAATGGAAAAGGATTCGGGCTGATTCCTTTCTGATTACCAGGAATTGAAGGTCAAGGCTCACTGATAGCGCATGGGCTTTGGTTCTGTACTCTCACGTGAGCCACCAACTCATCTATTTCCACCCAGTTACATCTCCAGCTGCCCACATGGTGATTAATTTCCAAAACACTCACTTTTCCAAAGCTGCCTTTCCCAATAGCTCGCAAAATCTCAAAATGGTCGAAGGTAACTGCAAGAAAGAGCAACATTTCAATATTAAATGGCTGAGCAAGCATTTGATGAAATTATGTTATTTCTACTTTTTATCCCTATGAGCTTTTGCACTTCAGGGACAAAACTCACATGCTCAGCTCAAAATTCACCAGCTCAGATGAACTGGTTTAAGAGATGCAAAGAAAGATAATACAATTGCCATAAAGACGCAACTGGTGTATAATCATGAAACACTGTTTTGTAAACAGGGGTCATATTTCTAAACCAAGGTTTAAGGAACAATGTTTAGATAAAAAATACTGACCTAAACAGCCATAAAAAACATCCTTAGCAAAGAGCAGTCAACACTGCTGAGGTCCCCAGGCTCATCTGCCCGGCAAAGTCAATGCTTTGAGGCTCAGGTTCCCTCATCCCTGTTGCTCACCCCAGCGCAGCCAGCGCAGCACCACATGGTCTGTTACAACTCATCTCCCTTTTCTCGCTGTTATTTCCCCAGTTTTTATTATATTCCCCCCCTCCCTCTCCCCTCCTCTGCTCTGCAGCTTCAGGAAAACTCTGCCACACGGCCGGGAACAACCATGCCAGTCCTTCCCCACCAGGGAGTGGGATGTGACACAGAGCCAGGCAGAGGAGCAATGACACAGCTGAAGCTCTGCTTGGTCCAAGGGTGATTTAACCACAACAGCTGCTGGTGGGCTGGAGACGACCCTGGCAAAGGCCCACAGACTGATGTGCACCCTTCTCAACCCACACTGTCCTCACCTTCTACCTATTTCTTCTTTATCTTGCAGCAAACTCGGCCAGCTGGGGGGAACATCTGGCTGCCATCCCCCAGGACACTTCCCACACCCTTCTGCCCAGGAGCAGCACAACAAAATCTGGCTTCTTGAATGGTCTCATCTTGACTACACTGGGAATCAGATCACCTCATAGCCTTGAATCTTCTGTCTGGTTATTATATTTTCATCTCACTTGCTTATTATCCACACCTGTCTGCTCAGAGGAAATGCTGAGAGGAAAATAATCCTGTCACCCTACTTCAGCTGAAGGTAAACAGAGCCCTTCAAGAAGTTCAAACAGAAATTGTGGTGCTACAGAAAATAGTGAAATTATAGCAACAGCAGTTTGGGAAAATATGCAAGAATTGTTAGGACTGGCACTGGAGCACCTACACAACTCATGGGTCCCAAAGGAAAAGTCTCCCTGTGCCACAGCTGCAGAGATGGGATGGGTGCCCACCACTGGCTGCCTGGGGGAGGACCCTGCCCGTGCCATGGAGCAGTGTGCTGTTTCCTACTGTACCTAGAAGCTCTTAATTAATTACAATTTTAATTGAAATCAGAATGAGGACAAGATTGTGACATCTAAGGTGAGATAGCCTCTGGTTACCAATTTGCAAGATAATGGAAAATTCCCTAGGGGGCATCTCTGTTTCAGCTGTGTTTCTCTCCCCTCAGTATATTAAAACATGACTTATTAGAGAAAAAATGCAGTACCACTTTTTAAATTTGTACAGGGCCATGGAAACAGAACTGCACTAGTCTGCACACAGTGTCAGCATGCAAGAGTGGCCCTGAGCTCACTGAAACCTAACAAACTGACAGCAAACCACCCAAGACAGTCAGGAAAGGGTCCTTCCTGGCACTGTGTTTCTCAGTCACAGAAGCTGGTGCTGTATGAACACTGAACCCAGAGACAGACCCAGCAGAGACCAGCCAGGAAAATCCCACAGCCAGAGCACACCACCCTGAGGAAGGTGGTCAGGAACACAACTGCTCATTAACCCAAGCAAGCATAAGCGGTTGCTTATGAGAAATGCCAATAATGAGCATTTAGATGCAGCAGGAACAAAATCTTCAGGAAAACTTCACGGCACAGATTTCTTTTGCACTACAGAAATGGAAAAAATATGAAAACCAAAGAAAAACTGTAAGCAGTTGCATTAATAATTTGGAAACTGAAGCTGGTTTTGCTGAGCAGCTGCAGACTGGCAGTGGCACCACAGGGCACATTGGAACAGCATTGATGGGTTACCCAGCTCTTTGTATGCTTTATGTTTATTACTATGTATTTGTATTTATCCAAATATGCATATTGTTGTTGTACCTAGGTGAAAGCCCATATGGCAGTCAGCAAGCTGACTCATGCAACAGCAAATATATTTATGGAGCAATCTTTTAATGACTGTCTCTGTAATCTTGGCAGCACAGGGACCCTGGCCTCCAATACTGCTCCCAGCAGTAGTTTTCCAGCTCCTTTTCCAGCCAACCCAACCTGCAGGCTTGGCCTCCCAGTGCCTGCAGGCAGTGCTGCCCAGCTGGGCAGCCACCAGGAACATCCATGGGAGCATCCATCGCTCCAGCCACCTTCCCACCACACTTGTACCACTGCTCCCTGCACTGAAACCTCCAGAAGAGACCTCTCCAGGCCCCAGAGCAGCAGCATTTTGTCCCTGCCTTCGAGGCGCCTGGCAGCGTCCCAGGGACTCCTCAACACCAAACCTCTGCTGAGAGTTTTGCTTCCAGAGCTGCTGGGAGGGGAGGCAAAAGGGGCCCCAACCCCAGAGCACAGCTCTGCGGGGAGCAGGGGCACACTGCCGCTGCTGCTGCTGTCCTCCACAGCCTCAGCTGACCTGGGACACCCAGGAGTGTGCAGCCTCAGCACAGGTGCTGGCTGGCCCCCTCACAGTCAGCCTGCACTGGAGAACCCTGCAGCCCAGACAGCAACAGGAAAAGTTCTTACCATCCTCATTCCCATCAAAGGGTGGTGACTTGCTGGAGGTGCTTGCCCCCATGGTGTGCCCAGCCCAGGCTCAGCACTCTCCACTCCTCTGGGTTCTGCTCCCACACTCGAAGCCCCTGGTACAGTTCTGCCCCTGGGTCAGTCCTGCCAGACCTTGGCAATGTCCTGCTGACGCATCCTGCAGAAGGCACAAAGAAAAAGTTCATCATTTACAGCTTGCAAATGTCTCACTGGAGGTTCTCTGCTCTGAGGACAAGACTGACTGTCAGGGAAAAGCACATTGCAATGGAGCTCACTAGAGAAACCAGCAACACCAAAACCTTGCAACTCAGAGCAGGACTGCTGCCCACTACAGGAAGGGCAGGAACAGATCAGCAGACCCAAAGATCTGACCCGTGTTTTCTGTATCATCCAGCATGTACTTTGTAGCTTCAGGGGTGACTAATTGTACTGAGACCAATATCCAAAATAAATGGACATACTGACTTGGCTAGATAAAACCAAAAGGCACTATTGACTGCTGAGGTCATGTGGAGGGGTAAAAGCTATGGAAGAAGAAATTCACAGAATTCACCTTTTGATTTAAGCAGTTACACAAGTCTTTCATTTGGGGAAAAAAAAAACCAAAACACCATACCATCCTGGTAATTCTAACAAAAAGATTCAATGTAAAATCAAGGTATAGTTTCCACTCAGGTTCTTCAGAGATTTTTGGATACAAACTATGAACAGAAGAGCAAACCTGAATTCTGGCTTGATGCTGGCTGCAGTGACTGGGTTTCCTCTCCCACTGCAATGGGACAGGTCTGTTCACTAGCAGGGAGTACAGGAGTTTTCCAATCTTTCCTGACATGTCTGTAGAGTTTACTGACACCTGAGAGAGCTTGAACATTCTGTAAGTTGCAGCAGCCACTATCTTTTTTAAGCATTCACATGCAATGCACCTTTATGTGCTTGTTTTTGATAGACATCCCTGTGACATACAACTTTATACCTTATACCTTGTTGCAAGTACAAAGCCTTAAAAGAACAAAATGAGGGAGTACCAGTGCAGCAAGATCTGGTCTGGGTCCAGCCCAGAGCATTCTCCAGGGCATCTGTATGTTCACTGAACATTTCCTCAGATCTACACATTGGAAACTACTAACTAACCTCACTTCTTTATATTAACAAAATTATGGTTAATTTAAGCAGAAGCAGAAAAGCATCTAAGAAAGATGTTGGAGAAAAGAGAATTACTGGGAACTGGGTCTGTCATGGGATACAATGAGTTACCCCACCAGCATATGCAGCTCCTTTTCTCCAGGTAACCAAAACAAAATCTTAATTTCCCATCTCAGAACTGAAACAAGATCCATCAAGAGAACAAATGAAGCAGCAAATGCTTACGATTCCCATCAGTGCTTCTGGCAGGAACAGATCGAGCCTTCAGTCTCAAACAAACCAACAGCAGTAACCCTTTTTGAGCCCCAAAACTTACTCTTCAGAATAAAAGTAGACCTTCAGCTGCAACAGCCGTAAATCAGGTTCCCATATCACAGGTTCCCAAGGAAACTTCCTTGCACAGCAGTTTGGACCCAAGTTCATTTTTGAAAATACATCAATACATACAAGCTCTGAGGAAGGAGTGCAGATATTCCTTGAAGTTAAGCTAGCCTGAGTAATAATTACTCAGGATCTGCACCTTTACAAAGTGTAGCCAGGGGATGGAAATGATAAATCTTTTACTGTTTCACGCTGCAAAGCCACAAAACTATTAAAATCATTACTTTTCCTCGGGCCAAATTTACTAGGTCTTCCACGCTAACGTCGTGCTCAGTCGGACCCTCGTTCCCTCAGCAGCGCGGCAGCAGCTCCGCTCCGCAGCGCTCCGGGTTCCTCGGTCACCGGCGGATTTTAGCGGCGGGACGGCACTGCCGGGGCATCCCAGCTCACAGCCCCCGAGCCGCAGCACACCGCACACGGCCGAGCACGCCTCAGCCACAAGAGATGCATCGAAACCCCGAGCAGAACGGAGCAATGCGGCCACCTGCGCGGTTTGCACTCGCACGGCGCGCAGGACTCGCTCCGAGGGGACGGGAGCGCAGGGAGACCGAGGGAAGGGCTGGAGGCTCAGCCGAGGATGGGCACCGGTCGCACCGGTAGAGTCACCCCTGTGGGGACTGCCGAAACCCTGGAAGGGGACGGCTACCTCCGAGGGCTCACAGACAATTTCTGTCAGCGCCTCTGCGCTACCCGAGCGCGGCTCCGCCGAGGAGCTGGGACTGGGCGGTGACACAGCCCGGAGGGACATCACCTTGAGCTTTGGTCCCAGAGGAACTAACGATGACCCTGAACTCCCCCCAGCCACAGCGGCGTTCGGGAAGAACGAGGGGAGGCGCCCTGAGTTCCACCATCGGTGCGCTGGGCGTCTCCCACGGAGCTACGGGTGTCT
>NW_005054308.1:12328939-12334891 GCF_000277835.1 Geospiza fortis | reverse complement strand
CGAGAGCGACACTCGCGTGGGGCCGCGCCGCGGACACGCCGCCAGGAAGGTGTCCCTGTCCCCGTCCCTGTCCCCGCCCTGCGGCGAGGAACGACAGTCCCTCTGGTGACCCCACCGCCCGAACCGCTCCGCCGCCCCTCGCTGCGGGGTTATCCTTTCCCTTCTCTGAGCCCCGTGCCTTGCCCTCTGCTGTCTTCTGGAAGGGGGATGCGGGCTCCGGCTGCATCCAGCCCCCCCGGCCGCAGCGGGGCAGCTCGCAGAGGGCGGTCCCGTCGGAGCCTCGGTCACTGATATGGGTAAGGCCGAGTGCCGGGGTCGCGCTGCCTCCCCTGCCCGTTCGCGTTCCCCCTAGAAGGATCCCACAAGAAGAGAGACACCACATTTATTGAGTAGGCCAAAGAAACAGCAGATGAGAGGACAGAAGGCAGATCTGCAACAGCTCCTGTGAAACAGCCAACTCTGTTCCCCAGTGGGCAATGGGAAAACACCATTCCGCTTGCAGCAGAGGGATTAATTTTCCATGGGAAACAGAGAGCCTCCTGTCCCAGAGCTGGGGCTTTGGTCTGCAATAAAAAGCGGGCACACTTAGGAAAAAAATAAATTAAAAATGTCTCCCAGTTTTCTCAAGAAATTGAGCTTTTCTACTGTGTCAGCTCAGAAAGAGGAGGCATGTCCCAAGCTGGGGAATTTTTTCATTAGTACTAGAAAAGGAAACTCAGGGGAGTGCAGTGGTCTTTCTGTCACCCGTCATGCACAACAGCCACCACGGCTTTCCTGGCTTGAGAAATGGGAGCGCTGTGGTGGATCTCTGGTGCCTTCTAATGGACAGGAGGCACGGCTTATCCCTCTCCTCCAAGAGGCTCCTGCCACCAACCCAGACACTCCTCCAGCACATAAACCCCACCTCTACCCCGGCCTGGGCACACCAGGCAAACCCCTGGGGTCTGCAATGGTCAGAGGGGGCAAAGCCCCTAATGGGTGCCACTGAATTAAGAAATAAGTTTTAAAAGTTTTATTCACCTTTACGATTTTAACTATTCAACTAACTATACTTTTGGTTCAACTATCAAACTAATTTTTATCAATGGCTTGCAAAAACAGAGAAGTTTTGCTATACTTATTCTATGTATTTTCTGGAACCACAAGTCTTTAAAAAGTGAAATTATACTGAGCAGCCATAACTCAGCTGTAATCTTCCATCAAACTTTAACATTATGGTATGCCTGTAATGTGTTAGATTTCAATATCCATTGCTGGCATCTCCTGTGATTAAAGTGGGCTTACCTTCACACACTGGCCACAGCTCCTTCTGAATAAGAATTGTTTTGTATGCCGTGCAGGTGGCTGCCAGTCCCAAAATGTAGGTATTGATATCTATACTTAATCAAGGTTAAAACTCACTGCAGGGTGTGCAGAGGTGTGGAGCACCCAGGGCTCCCCTCCTGTCGCAGAGGCTCTCCCATGATCAGGGATGAAGTGTTTTCTGGATGGGCAAATCTGTCCCTGGTGCCTTATCCCATCCACAGTTTCCCCAGCCCCTGACTCAGCACAGATGATGGCACCTGCACCCACTCTGGTATATGCTGTGAGGTGGCTGCCTCTGAAAATAGCTTGGACATCCTTTTCACAGTGCAAACAACAGTGTTCCAGAACCTGCATTTTTAAACATGCCAATCCCAGCAAGATTTCTGTGGAGTCTGAGCTCCATTTCAGAGAACACACTGAGCAATGTCTTTTCCTGGCTGCAGGATGTGAAGAACTAGTATTTCTCAGCTAGAGGTCACTAGAATTTAAGGCAGGACAGGACTTCAGAATCCAAAGTGACAGCTCTCCTCCAGCCAGCTGCGTTGTTAACAGAGACTAACAACTCTTCATTTCAGAGAAATGGAACTCATTAGTTAACACTGGTTCATTGTCACACAAGGTGTCAATAGGTGTCATGTACTCCATTAGTGAAATTCCATCCTTAAAGCAAGAACTGGTGCGCCAAGAGAAAGAACTCCAAAAATTACAGGGGAGGTCTGCACGGTCCAGACAGGAATTTCACAAATTAAGTTAGCAATTAACCTTAAAAACCACAACAACTTTCTTCAAACCATCAATCTCCAACATAGGAAAAGAGGCCTCAGTTACTACAGGCTTTTCCCAGCCTGGTGTCTGCAACAGTGGAGTGTTTGTGCTCTGGGAGTCTAGGGGGAGCAAGGGCTAAGAAACCTGTCTGCTGCTGCCAGCACTTCCAGTGCAAAGCAGGAATAAGCCATCCCTGGTGTCAGTGTGAGAACCACAGTGGTGAGGACAGAATAAATCCCGTCAGAGACTGTTGGGAAAAAAAAAATATTGATCAACAGTGTTTATGAGAGTGAAGATGTGAGACGGAGCCCTGCAAACTGCCCAGATGTTAGACTCACTGTCACTCTTATCAGTTTCTGCCCAAGCTGCAGGAAGCACCACAGAGCCTCTGGAAAATGGCCATCTCCTCGCTGCTTAGATGCAGCATTTAGTCCTCACCCTCCCCCTTTCATACCCTTAAAGCTCCATCTTTTCCTTGTATTTGGCTTGAATAATCCAATAAAGCTCACTCTTGACTTTGTACCTTTTGTGTATTCCAGATGATTACATTACTTTTGATACATACCTGTATTAATATACAAAAGCCTAAATAAAATCAGACAGAAATCTCACAAAGACATCCAGTTAGGCTACAGCATAGTCCATATAGCTTGGTCATGTCCCCTACTGGACATTGTCTCCCAATGCCATGTTTTCCTTTTCTTTTGTAGAGAAGTAACAAGTCTGTGTCTCCATGGCATGACCCCTGACTGAGCCCAGTATCATACCTGCCAACTGTGAAATACCTGCATTTTCTGTTACACATTTCACCTGTGTGTAAAACTGCTGAGATGAAATGTACTGGTCCTTGTGGCTCCATTTTCCTGCTTTCCTCATGCCTGGAAATTCTTTGAGGTAAAATGTGTGCCAGCATGAAAGGAAACAAGTTGGCCTTTGAGGCAGAGGATTTTTTGTGGAACAGTGAAAACTATGTTACAGAAAGGGAAATTCTGCTGAGCTGTTAAGAAACAAGGAGCATTGGTAGATGAAATCCTAAATTCTCTCAGAGAGACTTAACACAGAGTATTGCTGCAGCAGCAAACACAGTTGAAAGCACTACAGCTTAATAATATGCCTTTCAATGGAAATGTCTGTAGTAATCATTTAAATGCAGCTATCAGGCACTTGTTATTGCAGGCAGATTTTGAGGAAAGTATTATAATGTATTGTAAAGCAGCTGACCACAAATGTGAAAAAAATTCTCGTGGTAGTAGGAGCAGTTCCTTTTCTCTTGTGGTAGTAGGAGCAGTTCCTTTTTTCTGTTTCACTCCTTCAAGTGTGCTGGGAATGACTGGGAGCATTAGCATTCTGGCAGAGGGAGGCTGTGACAAAGACCATGACTACAGGGCCTCCTGACTTCTGTGCTGCTGCCAGTGATGTGGAGGGGACTGACTCTGATGGCTCCGCTTCCCAACAGCCCTGCCATGGCACGGGGAGAACAGGGGCCCATTCATAAGGCAGGCACGATGCTCTTGGCTCTGCAGTGCTAGCTTTGCACTCTGCACGGAACTATGACACCAGGTGAGCAGATATTTATCTCCATGCAGAGACTCCCTGTGCTTGTGTGTGCATACATGTGCATGTGTGTGCCTGTACATTCATTTAAAAAAGGACAAGCTACGTACCAATGTGATTGTATCTTCTTTCTGAATGTGTTTTCCTGGCAGGATTTGGAAGCCTCATGCAGGATGTGCTCTGGTGCTTCAGTCAAGTAAAAGGAGCCATAGATGCTGGGGTGACAGAATGTAAGTTTATTTTTCCTTTTGTTGCTGTGACCAAAAATAACTCGTCACATACATCTTGCCTAGCTGGTGTGCAGGGAGGTCGTTTGTGTGCTGTTGGGAGCTGCTGGCACAGAGCTAAGCCACGCTTCTTGCTTTCTGCCCTCTTTATGTACTTGTGCATCTGAAAGAGATGGGCCTCTTAAATTAGCTATTGATCCAAGAATTCATTTAAAGGCATTATAGCTTAATCATATCAATAGCCTTTGAAATGGATTTTCTTTTGGTTTTCAGCTGTTATTTAGAGTTTTTCAGGGAATTATGAGACAGCTTCTGCCACTATAACCTTTACCAGAATCAGTTCTGGAACTGAGATAGACCATTAGACACTCTCCTTATATTTTGGTGTGGTCAGTGAAATGTGATGACTTTTTTAAAAGTGCAGTCTTGTGAGACCAAGAGAACTGAGTTGGCCCAGGCCTCTGAGAGCAGAGCTCTGACTCCTGCACAGCTCTGCCTGGAGCACTGTCACCTGTCCTGCTTCAGCGGCAGCTCTGTCACGCTGCTTTTGCAGGAGAGGGTTTCAGTCTGCAGTCTCTAGAGATTACAGTGGGGCACAATACTCCGAAGAATATCTACAAATTTATTAAATCTCTAGAGAAAAACACCACTGTAGTGATTAAAGCAAAGATATTTTTTACTGATGTTTTGTTTTGTTGTTTTGCGTTTTTAAAAATTATTTACAAGTGTTTTAAGCTTTTACTGTAGAATCTGCAGATTACTGTAACTTGTCAGGAGTACTTGTTTGCTACTTTAGGATTAATGAAATGTTAGGTTGCCTCTCTTGCTCTCTATTATTTTCCTAATGTAACCACTTATCAGCTGAGGGCTGTAAGCTTTTTTTTTTACCACTAGAGATTTAGTGGATGAACCCAGAGGTATGATGGCAGGAAAGGACTCCTGCAGTTTTTTCTTGGGATAATCTGGGCTCATAAAACAGTAAATGTTGATAATAATACTTAAAAGCTGTATTCAGTAAAACTAGTAATGAAAAGGTGATGCCACTGGTGCATTCAACCTGAACAGGCACAAACAGCATGACCATGGCTGAGGAGGAAGCTCACACAAGTGTTACATTGGGATGGGCTTTGGTTCTTGTGCTGGTTTGTGTTGGTATGTGAAAGCACACGTGTATAGGTACTAATGTGTGTACATGAATTAAGTTATAAATGTGGTATTACAGATGCCTCACCTTCATCACTAATTTATCCATAACTTGTTACTATTATGCTAGCCTTTGCAACACATTTTTGATCTTCAGAACTCTTGGTAATATCCAAACATCCTGAACGTGCACAATGTGATTTCTTTAGTGACTAGGAAGCACACAGCTGTGTATGGTCAGGTGAGAAGAGACGTTACTATTATTAAAATGCTCTGTATATTTGAATGTAGTACAGCCCACCTCCTTCAGCAGAACGGACCGTCATTCTGGCTTTCAAATGATACCTCAAACGTTGCCAACAAGAATTCTGCATTAATTTTGTGGTATTTTTGTGCTCTTATCTGCACAGAAGCCACACAAACAAATCTACACAAACCACCTCATTTTGTTCTTTCCTTGTTTCTTGCTTTAACTTGGAGAATGGTGTCACAGTCTGTGGTACTTGTCCAGATGAAACCAGGGGTGTAATGGATCCTTTAACTAAAGCAACTGTGGGGATGAATGAGCTCCCTTGTGCATAGATGGGAGGCCTGAGACATCTTTCAGCTGCTCAAACACTGATTTCAGTGTTAAATGTGAAGTACATGATGTTGCTGACTACCATTGTCGTATCACAGTGCTTTCAACTACATTTCAGCACTGCCAAAAGCAAACAAGTTTTTGAGATCTTGCCTTATTCTGATATATTGACTATTAGGAGTCTAGTGTAGAAAACGGATTAGCGCGAACTTTAGAGGTGGAACCTCCTCGAGGCTGGTGCGGTGCGGTGCGGGGGTGGCTCGCTCGGCTCCGGGCGTGCGGCAGTGCCAGGACACGCGTCCGTGCCGCCGGCCCTGCTGGTCAGGGATGCGCTGCGGGGGCGATGCGGCCTGCGCGGCCCCGACGGCGGCTCCGGGG
>NW_005054308.1:12324431-12328624 GCF_000277835.1 Geospiza fortis | reverse complement strand
CGCGGGGCGGGGGGCGCGGGGGGGGGCGGCCGCACGAGCGGGAGCGGCGGTGGTGCTGCTGCACGGCTGCAGGTGCGGGTAGCTTGTAGATGCGGCTTTAAATGCATCCGGATATTCCCGAGGAAATGGAACGATCCTGCCATGCTCTGCCCGCCTCCGGTCGCTCGAGCCCTCTCCCGCAGTCAGCAGAGCGTGTTTCCCGGTCTTGGCGAAACAGCTCTGCAGCAATTTGGGAAAAGGGAAATGTTCACAGCAGTGTTTCAACTTTGCATTTCCATCGTAGGAATGCAAAGTAGCGGGACTGTGTTTGCCGAGACTTCCGTGGGACTCTCGCAGCGGAGAGCCCATTCTTGCGGATTCATCCCCGTGTGACGCGGTGTGAGAGCTGTCGGACGGGTCTACGGATCATCCGCAGGCACCAAACAGCTCCGTGGGATTTACATTCCCGGCACTGCTGCTCCCCGTGTGGAACCGCAGCGGTTTTCCTCATTTGCCCTAAACAAAATCAGTTAGCGATGAAAACCATCACCCTGTCACCCAGTTTTCTGCAGACCCATCAGTCTGTGAACACGACTGAGTTGCCAACTTGACCCAAGAGGAAAATCCAGGTGAACGCTGGAGGGAAGTTTGGTTGCTGAGGGTGTGGAACGGAAGGGGCAAGCAAGGAGCACTTGGCAGCAGACGATCACACTCCAGGCTAAGTTATTACAGCTACTCGGGCTGCTCTAGTTTAATCCAAGCAGACAGTATAAGCTTTTTTGTTTTAAAGTTTCTCTGAAGTTCTAAGCAGATCAAATTATCCAAATAGATATCTGAGTCTTAACTTCTTTCTTTGAGAATTTTCCTGAAGATTTCTTTTGTTTTCACGTTGACTTTATCCAAAGGTACAGTTCCTTAAGACATCCTGAACAAGTCACTTCTCAATTATTGTGCAGGAGCAAGTAACTCAGTGGAGAAGCATGCCTGTGTGCTGTTTAAAGGGAGGTCATATGACAGGGCTGAGGGAAAAAAAAGGAGTTAAAAAACGTCACACTGGTGTGCTACTCATTCTTCTCCATAGCAAACAATATAGACAGAATGAAACTTGAACAGCACACTTTCTTAGGCCGTGATTAGATACATATGATAAACTTGGGGCAAAACTGAGGTCTGAAGAGTTTAAAGGATCTTGTTCCGCCCTAACTCATTAGCAAAACCAAAAAGAGAGCCCAGGTAAGAGCTGCCTGCCTGAAAAGGCAGTTTAATAAATAGCTTTTAAAAACCCAGTGGGGTAAATATTCTGTATTTGGCAATGAATGTTTCTTTGAAGGCCTCCGAAGAACGGCTGGCCCCGCGCCGAGGCTCTAGCCGGGCTGCAGCTGCGGGCACACAGGGCAGGCCCGGGCTGCCAGGACGGGTGGTGCCTGCTGGCTGGGCGCCGGCGTAGTGCCCGGGGCACGGCTGGCAGGGGAGCTCTCCTCCCGCCAGCGCTCCAGGGCTGCTGCAGCGCTTGAAACACAATTTACATTTGATCTTCAGAAATTACATGAGCTTCCAAATTACACACCGAATGTCAGGAGAGCAGCACAGGTGAATTCTGATCCCTACTGCTTGATAACTCACAGCATCTCCCCTGTCATCTTTTGAGTAGCTCCTGTGTTTTTTCCTGTTTGGAAGTTATGATAATTTCCAGAATATTTGTATAGTAGTACCCTGGCCCACAAATGCTCCAAAGTGTGGAGCGATGCCTGCATTTCAGTAGCCCTGAGGTAACTCTGTTTGTTTTCTCTGAAGCTTTTTACAATTTTCTGTTTTTTCACATCTCTCAATTTGTGTCTAGGCTCTGAAGCAGCATTTTAGGAAGTTCCAGGGGAGGTGACATGAAAGCTGGTATGTTCAGTCGCTTGTTTTAGAGCTGATACTAAAGCTTAGCTCAAAGGTGCCCTTAAGCTAGATGGTGAGCTTTGTAGGGGTCTTTAAGATGAAAGCTCACCCAGAGGTACCTTAAAACTAAGCTCTTTACCTTAGGGGCACCTCTAGGCTAGGCTTTTGGCCTTTTAAATACTTTCGAGTGATGCATGTAAAAAGTAATAATTATTTCCTCATATGCTCCAGACAGCAGATTCCTCCCTGGGTAACCACAGAAAGTGTGGTCAGGTTTCAGTGGGGTCAGTAGGACAGGCCAATTAATAACATGAAGGAAGGTTCTGCTTGGGAATTGTTTCAAATGTGCCTCAAAGCTCCTGGTCCCTGGTGCCAGCTCAGAGGTGGGATGGAGCTATGAAGGGACCAGCTGGCTGGGGGCCGACAGGCTGCTCAGTCCTGGCACAGAGCAAACCTCTGCCCACATGCAGGAGAGCCCTCACACAAAATCCTTCACCTGGAGTGAACCTAAAATAGTCAATTTTCTGGTTTGGAGACTTTGCCTTTGTTTTTCTGATGACTATTACACTTACCACCAGATTGTCAGTTTTGTTGTTGCTGTGTTGACCACAAGTGGGTTTCTTTTCCTGGTGAGTCATTCCAGTGGTTCCTACCTGAGTTAATCAGGCACCAGCAGCTGTGAGCTTCATGGAAGTCCTTATGACTCTGGAGAGAAAACCACAGAAATTGAGTTTACAGCAGACCTAATTTTACAGGATGGTGTGTGAATTAGAGGAACAGTGTGATTGCAAAAGCATGCAAATATGGTTTAGTATAATTAATAGTCTATAATTACATGAAGAGAGGCCATTAGTGTAAGGCTGATGGAGGAGAATAGTGAGTTAAGATTGAGCTTTCTACAATGATTACATATCCTGATTTAGCTATTTTGCAGTTTCTCATTCTGAATGCCGCATCAACCCTTGCTTTTGAGTGAACATCAGACTGGCTCTAATTTCAGGTCTCACATTTATCAGGACATGCACCACATGCAAGAGTCCAACTGCCTGGTCAGTTCATTCCCTAATAGCAAATGAGGTTAATTCTGTGTGGCCACAAAGAACTGGATTTTGGCTAGGGGGAAAATGGCTAATTCCCTATCCCAAATACAGGGGTAGTGTATTTGGGATAGGGAATAGGCACAGTGTCAAACTGAAGCAGTGTGGAAATTATTTCTTCTCCCAGTGAGCTTAAGGGCTTGTTTCTGTGATACCCATTCCTTCTCTTTTATGTCTGCTTGCCTGAGGGGGGATCCCAGAGCATGGCCCCGTTGCTGTAGCAGGGCCTGGCATGAGGCAGGTGCTGTGCCACAGCAGGGGCAGGACAGATGCAGGTGCATCCTTGGGCTGCTTTAATTGGACACATGAGGAACTGACAGGACGTGGTGGGGAGCTCCCATGCCAGAGATGCTGCTCAAAACATGATGGGATGCCCAACCCACAGCCTCAGGCTCAGGTGCTGGTGTTCAGGCTCAGCACTGGTGCAGGTAGGTCAGTTTTCTCCACTGGGGATGATCAGTGCACCTGTACTTTTGTTGTGGTGACTCAGGAGCTGCAATTACCTCTCCTTGGCTGCAGTGATCGCATTTCCCTTGCACTTCTTATTCTGCCCATATCAAGGCTTTTTACAAAAAATTACTTTTTTTTTTCTTTGTGTCTGTTGCTGCTCCTTGTATGAGCAGGTTCCATAGCCATGTGAACACTAGACTATGAGCTGGGAACTCATGTGAAAGCCAGATAAACTGGAACAGAGGTCTGTGATCCCACTGTTCTCTTATCAGTTCAGGATGGAATTTTTTAATTCTTATGAGTGGCATTTCGAAACCTTTTAATGCCACATAAAATTGCTTTGTGTCTCTAAGAGAGCTCTGATAGTATAAACATTTTTATATTGAGGCCATGATCCCTCACATGATCTTACACTGCTGTAAGTTTACAGCCAGAAGTGATAAAACTCTGCTTAAATAGATGTTTTTTAGAGGAGGAAAAAGTAAAAATCCTGGTAGCTCCTAGGCTCAGACATGGCCTGATGTGGAAATCACCTTTAATTATTTCAAAAGTCTGTGCTTTTTGCACCTATTTCCCAGGCTCATGGCCTCATTTGTGTTCTGTCAAAGCTGTTGGGTAGAGAATGGGGTTGAATTTGGTTTGAGTCATGAGTGCGACACTGTTTTAAACAAATTAATGTTCATGTTCCCCTGTGACTCTTTTGAGCGAGAGAGGGAGCATTGCTAAGGGCATCGTTGGGGTGTTGTTCTCCTGGGGTGGGCAGTGGGTAAGGCCCGCCCCGCC
>NW_005054308.1:12311944-12324198 GCF_000277835.1 Geospiza fortis | reverse complement strand
ATGCTCGGAGTGGCCCCGCCGCGGCCCGCCCCGACCGGCGCTGACCCGCGAGACGAGCGCTCGACTTTAATGACACGAAATGTCGCTGAGGGATTTTTTTTTTTTTTCAAAAAAACTTTTAGTTGTGAGTGCTCCATCCTGGCGTTGGAGGATTTTGAAAATTATTTTTCTTCTCTCAGTTTGTGTCGGGATGCTGCAACCCACACCTCTCCTTCTGATCCAAATCCTGTGTGACCATCGGCCTCTGCAGGCTTCCTGGAGCTCAGACTTCCTGCAATTTTCCATGTCGAACGGCTCCAACAAAAGCATAAGCTGAATTATAAGCACATTTCCAAGATATCTCTGGAGATATTTCCATTCTGTGACTGTATTTTCCTCACTACAGATGGGTTCAGCTGTAGCTTCCCAGCGTTCCCCTGTTGTCTATATTTAGTTAGTGCTTAAATCAGCACAAAGGTGCCTTCTGTCATCCCTCCCACTCGGAAGGGACCTGATGGAGGTTGCAGGGAAATGCTTCAGAGCGAGAGGGAAGAGCAGCTGGTGGGGGCTGAGCTTCAGAGCAGATCTCGGGCTGCGGCTGCCTTTAAATGGAGTTATTTTAGGCACTTGTGGGGAAGGCGGGATGCTGCGTGTGGTGTGGTCAGGATGACCCACCAATAGGAAGAAACTGGGAAATTGTCTCTGTTGTCCCTGCCATGGGCAGCTTTGTATATTGGTGGAATTGCTGGAACCATTCTCCTGCCCAGGGCCAGATCCAAGGGTGCCCATTTACCTCAGCATCAGGGGCTGCATTTGACACGGCCACGGGCACAGCTCAGTGTCTCTGATCAGACCCACAGGTGTGTTTAGCTGCTGTACTGGCTCGGTAGAGCAGATGGGAAATACCCAGCAACAGCCCCTTGGGGTTTGGGTGCCATCTCTACCAAGCCCACCCAGGACTGTCACAGGTCACAGGGCCACACATGGGATTCAGTGAAAACATTAAAAAACCTGATAGTTTGAGATTTAACCGTTTTTTCCTCTGCAGGCAGCTTTGCAAAACAAGGTCACCAAAAAGGTCTCTGAAATTCCTTAAGTATGCTGCTGGTGGTGGAGCTGTGCAGGTGTGCTTGCTGTACATGAGATGCTGCTCTTACTGTGAACTCCTTGTGTTACACCAGCCACTCCACAAACCGTGTTTGATACTACAGTCTAAATAATTTTCTGACATGGATTATAAAAGAAAGCCAGGCTGTCAGAGGCTGATTTGGCTATATTTGGGAAATAAACACCCAGCTTTGTAAAGCCATATGGCGGATTTATTCACAATCAGCACTTCCTTTCAAATGCAAGTTCATGTCATTTAGTAATACATTTTCCAGTATGCGGCTCAGCACTCTGTCTCTCTGTTTCCTCTTCCAGCGTGTGCTCTGGAGCGGTCAGCTGGCTGCAGCCATGGGCCACCTCCTGTCTCAGCAATGCACACTCAGCAGTATAATTAAGCACTTACATTAGTGAGTTCTTACCAGCTCCTGTGGATTTCATCAGCAGTTTTTGTCCCTGCTGGTTTCCAGTGCTGCTGGCTGCTATTTTACTTTCTGTCCAGTGTGTTGCACAGCAGTGCAACTTTTGGCTTGGCTTCTTCTGGAAATGGGGCTGTAAGACCCTGCATGGAAAGTGTGTCTGGGCAGCTGTCAGAGCCACTCTCCTCCACGGCTTCAGGCGCTTGCCTGTCCAGTCCAGCTCGGGGCTTGGGGGTCTCAGAGGCACCGGCTCTGTGGGAAGGGGGACAGGGGGACATCCTCCTTGTGCCCTGTGGGCTGGGGGCAGTCACAACCCGAGGGAGGGGCTCTGTGTCCAGAGCCAGTGCCAGAGATGCTGGGAGCAATTCCCGGCGCTGCCAGGCTCAGCAGGCAGGTGTGCTGAGCCCTGGCCAGGGCACAGCCAGTCCCCATCATGGCTGTGGGGGTTAGTGGGGAGCGTGAGAGCTCGTGTGGCTGCTCCCCGTGCTGGGGCAGCCTGAGTCCCCAGGATGGGGCCCTGGGGGCACTTCAGGAGAGTTACCAGCTTGAAGATCTGGAGCTCTGCAGCTCATGGGTGTAGAAAGTCAAGAGTTGCTGGGAGGTGCTCATTTCCACAGGATGAAGGATGGTAGTGCCAATTCCTAGTGCACCAGCGGGTCCAGGCCCTAGGACACCTGGTGCAGAGCAAGGAGCAGGGCTTGGCCCCATGTGGGGTGAGCAGGGCCTGCCCGTGGCTGTTGTGTGCTGCCAGGGGTGTCCTGTGCCTTCCCTGAAGGCAAACAGTTCCCCCTGTGTTTTTCTGAGGGTTCTGTGTCCTGACTGTGCATGTGCACAGCTGCACAGCAAAGGCATTGCCTGCAGAATTACAGTCCCCTGCTGCTTGGGCTGCCCTGAAACCTTCTTCTCCTTTTTGTGCTGGCTTTGTAATTTCTCAAGGGTAGTTGTCCTTGAGAGGAAAGATATTTCAGGTTTGCTGTGCTTGACCTCAATCCCCACGTTGTTGAAACTTAAAAGCCATAAAATTCACACTGATGAATTTTCACGTGTGAGTCTGCGAAGGCCACGGAGAATGTTTTTGATGGACTGTCATGCCCATATTTTTCTGACACCCACTTTTGGAGGGCAGGAGTGAGGGGAACCTTGCTGTTACATCTTTGACATTCTGTTCCCATAAATTTGGGTCTCAGGAAGTGAAGCACCAGAGCATCATTTTCAAAGCCCATTGACAAAAGATGTGTATGATGGTGGTGGATAGGTCTAAAATAGACGCTGCAGTCAGCAGGATGAAAAGTGACTCTTCCTTGTAAGTTAAGGCAGGTTGGAGTGGAAGGGCTGAGCGAGCTAAGCGGGGGAAGTGCTGGGGTCGAGCTGGGGAAGCAGGAGCTGCCAGGGGAATGCCTGTGGTTCGTGTGGGGCGCTCTGCCTTCTGCCCAGGACGTCCTGTTGTGGCAGTGCTCTGTGTGCTGCTGCCCAGTGGCAGAGGGAGTTGCCAATGAGTGTGACCTCCTGTGAAATCCACTGTTCAGCTCTTTGTAACAAGCACAAGTACTCGCTCTAAGTCAGCAATCGAGGTAAGACTGCTACAAGCTGGCAGCAGCAGCTGCATGCAGAGGGTGTGAGGCATGGGTGTGCAGCATTCCATGGACTGGGTGTCCGCAGAACACACGCATGGATGGACAGTGCTCATGCTAATGATTCAATTACTCTTCATGCACGGATGTTTCTCCCTTTAAATGTTCAGAAATCGCTCACAAACATAACAGGAATTGAATCAGTTTTGTTTATTCAATTGGATTAAAGTAGCTGTATTCCCATGTTTACGAGGGCAATTGGATTTAATGTTACTTTGCATATTGTTCTGCCCTCATCTTTGGGGGAGTAGTTGTCTGTTTTAGGAAGTAATTTTTTCAAAAAGACAATAAAATCTTAATGATCACATCATCACATTTCAATGCAGACTTCTATGCCTAATGTCATACTGACCTCATTGCTGATGTTGTTATATGAACAGGAAAAAGGAAAAAGCCTTGGGAAAGGCACGTGTGTGTTCCAGTGTGCTGGAGCCCATGTGCTGCTGCTTGATTCATGGCTGGGCTGGGGCTATTAGATCTCCTTCCCCCAGGCATTTTATAATCTGTTTAACATAACACAGTTGTTTGTCTTGTTTGCTGACTGCATAACAGATAGATATGTGATTTTCATAATTACTATATGAACATTAATAAGATGTGATATCTTTTATTAAGTAACAGTTTTCCAGGTTTATTTTTCCAAATGACATGAGGTAGAATATGTGTAGGTATTAGTGACATACAAATATTACAGCATTTGCATTCTGAGAAGTCAGGCAAACTTTTAAGGCTCCTCATGGTGTCTCTTGTTTTTCTTTTTCCCCTCCCCTAAGCTGTACTTCATGAAGATTCTTAGGTAGCACAATTGGGTTTATGTTTTGTTAATGTTTATGTTTTCCTTAGTGTAAGGAAAGCCTAGACCATGTTCTAGGCCATCCTCTATATTTATCCTGGCAGTGCAGGTTCTTCCAGCCTGTTTCTGTCCTCGTGTGATGCTACCATCCCATTTTCCTGCTGGACATCTCCAAAAGTGGGAATCAGTGCGAGCAAGTAGGCAGGCTGTACACCACACACAAGAGAAAGTTCCTCTCTCTGCAGCCAGGGCTGCTCCCGGGAGCTCTCCCTGCTCCGTGGCTGAGGAGGAGCCTGGAGACAGGAGGGCAGCTTTCCTGGAGGCACTGGGAGGCTGGCAGTGCCAGGCAGGGCTCCCCAAAGCCACACCTGGCCCTCGCACTGGCACTTCAGAAAGGAGGTATATTTTTGTCTTGTGATGAAGCAGCCCCTTCTGCTACCTGGGAGGGGATGAGCAGGTCGTAGAGATGGGGACTCAGGCCAGCCCCAGTGCCACCTTTCCCAGGCTGCTGGTTTTTGCTGGAGACACCCAGAGGACCCCAGGAATGATGGGTCACACTGGAATGCTGAATTTCAGGTGATCCCAGAGAATGAATGGCTGACCTGGGGTGAGGTGGAGGGCAGGGCTGGGCAGGGCAGAGCTGGAGCTGAAAGGCTGGAGCTGCTCCCTGTTTGTGAGTCATGGACGAGTAGTGCAAATACCTGGATTTAGGACGATGTGCACATAAGAAATGTTGAACAGGATCAGTGTAACACTCCCTGACCCTCTGTCAATGCATGAGCTTGAGCACAAACTCAGTTTAAGCTGACACGTTCCCTTGTTGGGCTCTCTGTTTTTTTGGATCTGCTGTAATGCATTGTACCACACCATAATGGCACGTGGGGCTGTGAGGGGGGAGCAGGGCAGCCTCCCCTGCAGCCCCCAGCCCGGGCTGGGGCAGCCCTGCTCCCCAGGCCTGCCCAGCTCCTGCAGGCTCGGCGCGCCCTCCCTGCTGCGGCTGCTGGCACTGGGGCAGGACTGCCCTGCTCGTGGGACCTGGGGCACAGATCCCACAGGGAATGCGCTGGGATGAGCCCTTGTTATTTCCCAGAAAATACCAGAGTCGTTTCATGCTTGGAATAATTCTGGGTTAACCAGAGCATGCGTGAGCCAGGCTGACTGTCCAGTGCTTTGCTGAGTTCCAGGCTGGTTTGTCATGGGGCTTTGCCCACAGATGGGCACCCTCAGCCAGGGCACCATGGGGGGAGCACGGTCATTGGGGCAGCCCCTTCGCTCATGTTGGCTTTGTGAAGGACCACTAAAGATTGACAAATTCCTCTTAATGTGGAAACAATAGGTGAGTTGATCACTCCTGACAGGCTGTCTTGGTTCCCCAGCTCTCAGCATTGCAGCAGCAGCTGTATTTTGATTTATCCCATTTTGCACTTTCCACCAGGCTGATTTTGGGTCACCATCGATCCTTCTGACAGTTGTGGAACTTCAGCTAATCCCTGTGCAGGTCAGGAGTGCTGCTCTGCCAGACACACAGTTTCCTTTCCTTTGGGGAGTTAACTGTGACTGATTTGCCTTTTTGCTTTCCATTTTGTGAGGCTGGCCAGGCTATGTCTGTGTGTGCTCCACTCTGCTGCTGCTGGGTGACATATGAGGACAAGCACAATGATTTTTGTAACATAGTAATCCCAGCCTCAGGTTCCCGATGTGCTGAAACTTACTGTGTTTGTGTAGCAAGACATGGGCAGCCGTATTTTAATTTATAGCATGATTTCATCACTTTTTGATGTGGGACATACTCAATTAACTGAAGGCTGTGAAGTAATTGCAGTTTAGGAAATACAATTCACAGTGGCCTGGATGTGTTTCATTGGTGAACATTCTTTCAAATAAAATCCACCTTTGAGGCCATATGAAATTTTGCATATTAATTGCTAGTTTAACAGAATAAATACTAAATAGTCATTCTTGCAAATAATATCCCAGAATATGTGGGGAAGGGTCTGAGTATCCAATGTAAATACATTACATGACAAAGTTTGCTTTTTCAGCACTGAGACTAATTCCTGTTTCTCTTTTGTTGGTTCTTCTGATCATCAGCTGATGGATTAGCAGTTTGCAAATTGTTGTTTGTTTAATAGTTTTAAAGGTTAGGGGTTTTTCATTTGTTTGTTTGTTTGTTTTATTACTGTGGTGTGTGATTGCCATCTCTGCTCCGTGGAGCTGGTGTTTGCCTTTGCCCTGGTGCCTGACATGTTTGAGGCACAGGGTGGGCAAGGCAGGTGCCACTGCCCTGATGCCCATGGGGAGGGTCTGGCTGGCCTGTGAGTGCCTGGTGCAGGGGCTGGGTGTGCAGCCAGCTGAGCACAAGCACTTGTAGCTGTTCCACTCAAGCGCACGTGTGAGTTCACATATTCCCTCCCATAGGGTGACCTAACCTAATAAAAACATTTTTAGACCTGTACTTCCATATGAAATAGTCAAAATAACACCGTGATTTTCTTCCCCAACTGAAAATAAATAACAGGAAAATCCAAGAAGAAAAATACTGCCTTTATTTCTGCATTCTGTGCTTGCTCGATTTATTAATTCAGGCGGAGCCCTCCCGTCACGGTTGTCTCATGAGCCACGTTCCATCCTGCTGCATCCCCTTTGAGCCCCATCCCATTCTGCAGCAGCAGCAGCGAGCGCTGCGGGGCGGGTGCCTGGACCCGGCTGTGCTCTGTGCCCAGGGCTCCCAGAGACCCGCGCGTGTGCCCTGAAATGTGATTCACTGCGGACACCCCGTCAGTGCCTGTCAGTTTTGGCCTTCCACTGTCACCTGCGGTGGAATTCGTTACTCCAGGTAAAGCCCAAACCCATAGGAGCAGACAAAACACCGACATGGACAAGCCTCACTGCAGCATGGCTCAGAGTAGCTGTTTCCAAGAAAAAACTTCTTCCTCAGCGTTGACTGTGCTACACTGGCTCAGATGCTCCAGTGCTGAAGCATGTGGCCTTAATCTTCAGAAGAGGCCAATCCTATTTACTGTGTAAGTATTTAAGCTAATTATATCTCTGATGTGAGGAACATGTGACAAACTGTTCACACTGTATCCTTTAAAAGACATTGATGTCTCAGACCCTCATGAAATATTCTGTGCCTCATTCCATTCTTGGCATGTGGTATGTGTTCTGCAGTGTATTTAGCAATAGTATAACTTAGTAATAATATAGAGGTAATGAGTGTGTTATGGCTGGATTATCTGTAGAATAGAATAAGAAATAATTCATAGCAAGTTTTTCCTGCAAGCACCATGTTTATGTTGCTGTTGCACGGGTGCATTATATTGTTGCTGTGAAGCTGTTGCATTATAGGAGAAATCTGAGGAACAGGAACACGTCTGGGCTTTTCTAAAGCCTGGCATAAAATGCTTAGTAGGGAACGACTGAATGTGAAGAAAGCTGCTAAAACGTGGCGGAAGCTGGTTGGTCTAATTGCAGGCAGGAGGGAAAGCCCTTGGGGAGCAGCTGCTCCCCAGGCCAGGCTGGGCGTGTGGCACTGCTCGTTACTGGCACGCTGTTAATCATGTACAGCACCTCTAACAGCACGGCAGGGGTCAAGGCCAAGGAGATCAAATTATCATTTGACCTTTGGGAAGCAGAAGTCTTCACCTACTTTGCATTCAATGAACTGATTCTTCCCTTTCTGCCCCGAGGTCCTGACTCTTGTTCTCCGCCATGTGGGAAGAAGAGGGCTGCAGCTTGTCCTCTGCATGCAACCTGGCTTTCCAATTTTCTTGATCTTGGTTTAATCTGGTAAATTATTTGCCTTTCTCAAGTCATGCTAATTAAGGTTCATATGATTGGGACTTCATCACAGATGTGGGTTATGGCTTCCCCAGCTTGCTTATGTGACTTACAGGAGAAAATGTGAAAAACAAATTGACTTAGTGAAATCCCAGTCAGGTCTTGCTGCACTGCAGGAGCACGAAGGTAGGGCTCCAGAGGAGAGCAGGGGGTGCACAGGGGCTCAGTGAGGATGTTGACATGTGGTGGGCGTTGTAGGCATTCCCTGGGGAGCACGCAGCAGCCCGGCACACTGTCAGGGCATGGTGCTGCGTGAGGGTGCTCATCCAGAGAGGGCTCACCCTCCATGGCTGGGTGGGAATGGTCTTTGCTGGCTGGTGCACGCTGGTGCCCTTCCCGAGCCGTGCCCAGGCTTCCTGGGCTGGAAGATGGGAGCATCAGCCTCTCTGGGACAATATTTATAAACTGGCTGTGAAGGACTCAGTTGTCTGTGGTCCTCTGGAGACCAAGATCCCTGACCTGGTGTCTGTGTCTCTGCCCATCCCAGGGAACCGTGCCCGTGGTGTTGGATGTGTTCAGCACGGGGATGGTGAGAAGCTCTGGGTTCCTGCAGGGTGTGCAGCATGGGGGCTCTGCCCTGAGACAGCTTTTTGGAGTTGTCCCTTAAGTATGGGCGAGCCAGCCACCAGCCCAGGTGGCTGACACCAATTATATATGGAGAATAACTGTATAATTACCCCATTTTTGCTGCATAGTTAGCTCTTCAGATTTGTGAAACTAAAGTGCTGTATCTACTGGAATCTGTGAGCTGACAGACTTCTAGGCATTTTTTTTTCAGCGAGCACTTGCCAATAAATTTAGCAAAAGCATGGGACTCACCTACAATGTTTTAGTAAGTATACATGTGATGGTAATCCTCTCTTCATTATTTTCAGAGGAAGTTTATTTCTGTGTGTCACAACATTTGAGAATTACCAACATAAGTGTTTTAAAGACCTGCTGAAAATCAGCTCACTGAGCTAACCATCAGTTAAACAACAGAAATAATTCTTACAATTCTAATCTATATTTAATGGTTAAAGGATGAGAGTATTGTTGAAAGAGTAATTAGGAAAATATATTGAGTGCTCATGGATGGGAGAGTAAAATAAACGCTGTGAAGGAAGTTCTGTACTGAGCATAAAATTTGAAGTTTGATTCAATTATTCTTCACACACTGTTTAGATCCCACAGAAATCTGAGCATGGAACTCTTCAGCCTCTCTAATTGAAGCAAAAATCATTGGAGTGGAAAGTGTCCTAGCTCTTCAGGAGATGTCAAAGTACAGAACATGGCAGACACCTGGGGGTTTGGGAAACTGTGACAGCTACAAGCCGACCTTTGGCAAATTTAATCTGCAAATGGATTCCTGCTTAGGACAGCTAATGCTTTTAGTTATTGTAAAGGCTTGTTCCTGGATTTTAAAAAGCTGAGAATAAATGGATTTCATGATGCAGCTCCTATGCGTGTTGCATAACAAACAGGTAGCTTCTGGATCTGGTTAAATTATACACTGTATGGAAAAACTTTGCAGAACTTATGAATGCATAAATAGAGTTCATGCACAATGGGGGAATGATTTTTGCTACTTAAAAAAGGAGAAGGGACTTGGCACTTGTTAAAATGAAAATACACTGAAGATGGTGCCTACTGAGAAGGAAGGGAAGGAGGTCACAGGTCATGTTTATGATATTCACTTGCATTGCAGGGGCATGTTACTCAGCTGGGCATTGCCTTTGGCCTGAGGTTTGGCATCTGGGGTCTGCTGGGAGGAGGTAATATGGTAACAATTGCTTATTCAAAGTCTGTCTTTATTTTTCTTGTCTGAAGCTGCTCTTGCCTCTTACAAGACACCTGCAGGTGAGTGTGGCTTGTGGGCAGTTCCTGGAGAGAGTGCTGTGATGCGGTTTTAACCTTTCCTCTCCATCTCTCTTTTCCTGGGGGAGGTCCCTGTCCTTCCCTCAGGACACAGGGCTCCAGGCAGAGGTGCCAGCTGGCTTGCCCAGAGCCAGCAGCAGCTCCAAGTCCTGTGGTGTGCTGGGGTTGCAGGCACGAGGAGCTGCCAGCAACATAAAAAATATTTCTAAAGCATGATGTTCGTGCTGTGGCTCTCTCTGGCCTGTAGGAGAGCTTTGGTCAGCATTTCTGTGCTGTGCTGAAAGCCATGGCCAGGTCCTGTGCCTGTCCACAGGGAGTGAATTCACACTAACCTGTGGCTCCCACCCAGTGCAGCCAAGAGCAGCCTCAGCCTCAAATACAATGTGTTTGCTTGGCTTAAACATGTGCCTGGTGATTACAGCAAGTAAATCACATTGCAGTATAATTCAGTGAAGGCTTGGGCATGGGGACTTCAGGCTTATGCCTGTGTGATGAATGCTTCTGGCTTGTCACATTAGTAATCCCTGTATTAATGAGTGGCCTGTGACATGATGTGGTTGACTGACAAATCCTGAAGTTATGTATGCATAGGAATAAGTGCCAGAGTTCTCCAAGGTGCAGTTTTACAATGTCTTGTATCAGCCTCTATGTGACAGAAAACATCCTGGGGAGGCAGGCAGCTGTGGGCCTGGGAATTCACCTTTCCTCATAAGGTCACAATGGGTAGAACAAGATTTCCCTCTCTTGCCCCTTGTCCGAGAGTATCCACACACTCCTCCAAGGGACGTGTGGTGCTTGCGTGGCACACGTGTGCCGGGTGTGCTGGTGTGGGGGGTGTGCTGGGTGTGCAGCTGTGGTTGAGCAGCACAGGTGTGCTGGGTGTGCTGCTGTGGTTGAGCAGCACAGGTGTTCTGGGTGTGCTGCGTGTGCTGGGTGTGCAGCACAGGTGTGCTGGGTGTGCTGGGTGTGCTGCTGTGGTTGTGCAGCGCAGGTGTTCTGGGTGTGCTGGGTGTGCCGGGTGTGCTGGGTGCAGCACAGGTGTGCCGGGTGTGCTGGTGTGGGGGGTGTGCTGGGTGTGTGGCACAGGTGTGGAACATGCTGTCCAAAAGATGTACATACTGGATGTACTGGAGTCCTTGAGCCCTCTTGCTCAGAGGTGCTCTCTCCTATGCTTCCCCTAGAATAAGCAGCCCCCAAGCAGGCGGTGAGTCTCAGCAGAATAATAATAAATCTTGCACCTTCCCAATAAGATTTTAATTATGATACTACAGTTGGGAGAGGAAATCAAGCTGCAGTGCACCACTGTATTTACAATGTTATCCACCATCTTTGTCCGTTCCCTCTGCATCGTCTTGTTCCAGTAACAATTACACTCCCCACTGAGGTGGCCCTGGACTGTCAAGCAGCTCCTGTGCTGAGCTCTGCAGTTCCCCCATGGTGTGGGGGTCTCGAGGGGCGCTGGGTGGGTGGGCACAGAGTGGGAAGGTGCCATGGGCCTGTGCCCACATGTGCCAACTCCATGCTGTGCCCAGCCAGTGCCCAGCACCGGTGATATTCCTGTGCAGAGTGAACCAGGACAGTGCTCAGGTGGGTCTTGACAGCTGTGGGGTGCTGTGGGGTGCTGTGGGGTGCTGTGGGGTGCAGACCCCAGGCTGTGTCTGTGCCCCTGTTTCCCTTCAGCAGCTGAGTGTGACAGTGGGGGCCAGGAGGGACACTGTGGGTCAGTGTAAGAGTGGGGAGTAGTAGCTGTCCTCTCTCTGCTGCCCAGTGTGCACGCTGCTGCCTGGCTGGGGATTTCTTGTGCCCTGATGCTGCGGTTGGATTTTACTTCCAAATTCAGGTGCTGGACTTGAGGGAACTTTTCCCCTGAGAGTTTCCTCCCTGTGTCAGTGGCTCAGCCAGTGCCAAGGCTTTTTCCTGGACCCTACCAAGACACACAACCCTTCCAGTGGGACATTGTTTCCCTTTGGTGAGCACCAGATGATGAGTCCAGAATACAGCCTGTGCTTTCAGAGATGTGCCCTGAACAGGAAAGCCCTCCCTTCCCCCATAGCCCTTGGTTTCATTTTCTTCTCTGGATGCCACCAATCTCCCCATTCACATCGACCTTGGTGGTCATAAATCCCTGACCATTCCTACTCCCTTCCAAAGTCAAGACAGGGTGAGCCTGGACCAGCTGCCCGCGGGCAGTGCTGGCACGGCCACCTGCATGGCCCTTACTGCATCCCCTGTCCCGGGACTCCCACCGTTTGTATGCTCTGGCTCTGCCAAAAAAGAATCTGCTGCCAGCCCTCGGCTGGGACCTTGTGCTTGGGCAGGCAGGTCAGGGAGCGGCAGTCCTTCTGCCTGAAGGCTGCAGGAGCTTCCCCATGGACAGGGGTGTCCAGCAGGGCCAGTGACGCCCCGGGCAGGAAGGAGCAATCCCCGGTCAGGAGTGTCCCCGGGGCAGGTGCGTCACCAGGTGAGACAGCATGCCGCGGCAGGAGCGTCCCAGGGCAGGAGCATCCCCCCGGCAGGAGCATCCCCCCGGCAGGAGCATCCCCCCGGCAGGAGCATCGCCCCGGCAGGAGCATCCCCGGGCAGGAGCGTCCCCCGGGCAGGAGCGTCTCCGAGCAGGACCGTCTTCTGGGC
>NW_005054308.1:12307002-12311282 GCF_000277835.1 Geospiza fortis | reverse complement strand
CTGAGGGCGTTCGCGGTGCTGCAGGTGGCTGAAGCCGCTGTGGGGTGCGGGAATACGGCAAACGCTGGTGCAGATCTCGTCAATGGAGCAGTGGTTTCGGGGTTATTTTCAGTACAAGCTGCTTCAGCAAGGTGTAGTGAAGTGCATCCCAACTGGTGCGTTGCAGATGCAAGGACATGGCAAGGCTGTTGCACACGGATAATGTCACAGCCTTAGTGAGGCTCATGGTGCATTTGAAAGTGGTTTCCCATAATAGCTCAAGAGCAGAGAAGATGGTGTGGCCATGTTCGGTTCAGGCATCAGAACATGAGCTCAGCCTGCACATGCTGCTGCAGCCACCACAAAAGCAGCTCCAGCAGCGAGGGGTGAAGGAGGGATGCGGATGGAGCTGCTGTTGCCTCTGCTATCTTCCCTGGTAGCTGAAGAGCTGTCAGCTTCACATCAGCTCTGTCATAACCTCCCTTTGCTCTCTGGCTCAGGAGGAAAGTGCAGCTGATGTAAAGCAAAACTGATCCCCCACCCTTTCTGGTAGCACTGACACCTTCAATGAGGCTTCAAAAACCAGACTCCATACCAGAGCCTGAGCAGGCTTATTTGTAGCTTAATTAGTAGCCAAAGAGGCTTTCACTTATGGTGCCATCCTCATGAGACTTAGAGGAAGCCAGACTTTGGGAATTTTGTCACATGGCTAAAGGAGGGTTTATCTAGTGGAACATCTTTGGCTTGATATAGTAATGGAAAGCTTTGAATACCTGATGAGCCAAAGAAATGGTTTTTTGCGTTGTTTGTCTGTAGCTGGAATCAAGCGCTCAGTGTGACAGCCCCCAGGTGCTGGGGAGGGCTTGTCCTGGGGTATCCGTGGATGCTTGGGAGTCTCACACCGTGGGCCTGGGGTCCAGCAGGATGTGCTGTGGGGCCAGCAGGCCGTGCTGTGGGGCCAGGTGCTGCTGCACTGTGGGGCTGAGTGGGCAGACCTGCCCTGGGGCTGAGTGATGGGCCTGTGAGGCCACGCCACGCTGACATTTCTGCTGAGAGGGGTGATGTGGGCCAGTGCTTCCAGGAGGGTGCTGTGGCCACGATGGGACCTCCCGGTTGTCTGGCTCACATCGCCATGTGCTGTGCTCTCTGAAGGATGATTTTGCTGTTGCTGCATTCTGAAAGGCAGCTGCAACAGCCAGCAAATGCGAAATGAGGCTATAGCTACCTTTTAGTGACCTGCTGAGAGCTCAGGTTTCCTGGTGGAGAAGGGTGGAGGGTGGAGATGAGCCCGCAGTGATTTCTGCCGGCGACCTGGGAGGGCTGGGGATTTTCGGGGGTAAGATCCAGTCTGTCTGTAATCTGTGGCTGTATACTGGCATTTTCAGAAGGACCTTGTACGTTGTACTAGGGAACCACAGCAATCCTCTCGGTAGAAATGAAACGGACAGAGGCATTTGTGCAGTAGATGACAGAATCAGCCGGTGTGATCCCTGCTGCGGTGGCAGGGCAGGGGGAAGTGCAGGAGGGGATTTAATGGCTGTCTATCAGCTGGGAGTTTTTCTTCCCTTCGTGCTGTATAGAACTCCTGACTCCATGCAGTGGTTCTGCTAGAGGGAGGCTGACTGCACTTTGAGATGGTAGATTCTGCTAACATAAAATATTTAGATAATTGAGTTTTATTTTTTCCTATATGTGAAAGCATCATATGCCTAAAACGCTGTAGTATCTGGTTTAAAAAGAAGAAAATCCTTCCAAATGCTGTGCAGCAAGTGCAGACTTGCTTTGGAAATGAAGGTGTCTCTGGTGTGTCAGCTGAGGGAAATAGCCGGTTATGTAATTTGCTTTAGTGAAGTGTCGTTGTCACTTAAATAGGTCTGGTATTTTCATGCAAATGTGGGGTGAGGATGGTATTTCACAAGTGCACATTTGAATGCCTTGTTCCTGTGCAGCTCCGAGCATTGCTGAGAAGAAACGGGGCCCTTGTACTAATTCGACTCGGGTTGCCAGGGAGGTGCTGAGGTGCAGCCCACATCCCCGGCTGTGTCACAAGGTCGGCACAGGGAGCAGGGCGAGTGGGTTCCAGAGCAGTGCCAGCTCAGATCTCAGAGCGCTGCTGCAGAACGGCAGATCTCACAGGAAAAATGTCCAGAAAATATGCTTAATTTGTTCTTGTTTTGCTTAAATCTATCTTCATTGGCAATTCTGCTGAGTGCCCAGCCAAAAATAGGACAAATTGAGACATTTGAATACAAACAACCATTGGATCAGCTTCCAGTTCCAGATGTGCTTGTTGGAGATGTGGCCTTAAGGGTCCTTCGTGGGGAGGTGGCCTGGCCAGGTGGTTGTGCTGTTGGAGGAGGATCCTTGGGAGTACTCATGTCCCAGGGCCATGGTGTGGGGCCGCTATGGGAGAGCATCGTGGCATCCCTGAGGGATGTCAGTGTTTCCCAATGGCTCTACCAAGGGACCTTCTCCCCTGCAGGCACGGGGCTGACCCTGCTGGAGCTGCATGGCCTTGGGGACGTGCCGGGGCTGACCCTGCTGGGCAGGACAGCCATGACACCTTGCAGCCACTCCTGGGCCACTCACGGCTGCTCTCTGCACCCTGCCCTGGGCCTGGCTAATGCCCCTGCAAGTGTTTAATCTCCTGCGGGGGTGTTTCCCAAACCGAGTAGGTTTTGCTGTTGCAAAATCTATCACTAAGCCTTTATTTCCTTTTCCTGCTTTAATCTTGTTACTCCCTCTGTAACTCTCTGTCAGCATCTCAGTCATTCCCATCCTGCCTGTATCCCTGTCCTGCCATGGTGCTGTAGGAAGGGGCCCTGATGCCAGTGCCTCCCTGCCCCGATGCCAGGGAAGTTTGCCTCGAGTTCTCTGTGGTACAGTGGTTGATTTTTTAAAAATCTGCAGGTAGTCTCCAGGAAAGCACCAAATGAAGCATCTCCCAGTGCTGGTTTAGGGCAAGAGCTGTTGGGTATTTCTGTTGTTGCAAACAATGCAAGTTGTTGTTTGGAGATCATCTGGGTTGAGATTTAATTAATCTGGGAACCTCTCTGAAGTTGTTTTATCACATGAGTACTTTGGTTACAAAACACAGTCAGATCCTTTCTGCTTTTTGTTTATACACAGGTACTGTGTTTAGATATCCCTTCCTGTTCCTGAGCCTCTGCTCCCCCACGTGGGAAAGACCCACAGACATGTGAGTCCATCCCTTATTCTGTCTCATGTGGGATCTCTGCAGAAGCACAGCATAACTCAACTGTTTGCAATGCTCTACGTCAAAGCCGATTTGGGGACGCTTTAATCTACAGATTAATGAGAGAATAGATGTGCCTAGGGACTCTGTAATCTAGAGATTACTGAGAGGGCTGGGAGCAGGTAATGATGTGGCTGACCCACTGCAGATGGACTGTGAGGAGGGTGCCTGGTCACTGGTGATGCCTTGCATCTGTCTCTGTCCCCTCAGCTCTGTGCAAGAACCAAGCTGCTGCCTCTCCAGTGCTGGGGAAAGCTGGGTCACTCCCAGGAGGCACCAACGGCCCCCGGAGGGGTCTGGCCTTACAGCCTGGAGTTACCCTGGTCCCTGTTGCTGTGAGGTCTGCAGCTGCAGCAGGTCAGAACCCAGCCCTGGTCAGGCCCAGCACCCCGAGCTATGCTGTGGGTGCTTGCAGGTGATCCTTGGGGTGCCAGCCAGGACTGCCTCTTCATCAGGTTTTGAAATGGAATTGAGGGCCTTGGTGGAGTGGTCAAGATTTATTAAATGTAGAGAGCCCACCTCTGGTTGATGAGCCCTCTGAGCGGAACATTGCAGAGGGTAGGAGAATGCTAGTGGAAACGTTGCTGGTTGCTGTTTGTGTATTACCTGTTGTCTGCTGGAGACAGGATGCTGGGTGGGATGTGCTCCTCATCTGACCCAGCAGACAGCTCCTGTGGCTGCTTGTGGGAGCAGGAGTTTGCAGGGCTGTGCCAAACCCTGACACCTCCTCCCAAAAGAGCAGGTGAGATCTGGTGCCTGGAAGGTCGGTAGGTGGAAGGGCTTAATGCTGTGGCAGACAAGGTAATCATCAGCTTCCCTAACTCTGCAAGCTGGAGCAGAGGTGTACCCCTGCCAGCAGGCTTAGAATCATAGAATCATTAATGTCGAAAAAGACCTCCAAGATTATTGAGTTCAGACTTGCTTGTTAGAGATTGGCTGGGGGAATAAATGCTTGTGGAAAAAATCCTTTGAGAATATGCGTGCCAGCCGCGGGGTCACTGGGAAACGCTGCTGCCGGAGCTGGTGCCGCTCACGGCGCGGCGAG
>NW_005054308.1:12303550-12306591 GCF_000277835.1 Geospiza fortis | reverse complement strand
ACGTACCGGGGCTCCGGGCAGCCGGTGCCGGTGCAGCTGCTGCACAACCGCTCTGCCTGGAGCTGACCAAAAGACCCCCGGACTTCTCACCTCAGCATCCCTGTGCAGAGCTGCCCTGGCAGCGGCACCTGAGCTCTTTGAGCCCTCCCCAGATCCCCATGACTTGGGGAGCAGGTGATTGCCCTGCCCTGTGGAGGGGCAGCTGAGGCACAGCGAACCTGGAACTGGCCTGGCCTGACCCCAGCGCTCTGGCAAAGGCTGAGATGCCACCGTGGCCACCTGCCCCAGCACTCGGGCACTGGAGGCCAGATGTGCACATTGATGTGTTGTGGTGTGATGCTTGTGTGCTGTCAGGAACGCTGTCCCCAGCTCACCTCCCTGCCGTCCTCACAGAAAAGGTGTGATTGAGCTGTTGGAGGGCAGCACTGGTTGTTGTTTTTCCCTGATGCATTATGCATCTGATTTCTTGAGGGGAAAGGGTTGCCCTGCCTGGCCCAGGGGGTCTCAGGATGGGGCAGGTGGCTGTGTGGCTTGTCTGGAGTTTCTGTTGTTTTGGTTTTCAGCTTTTATCTGCTTAAGCCTCCAGGGCACAGCCCTCACTGCAGCTCGGCTCGCTGTTTCAGGTTCAGCTTACAGAGGGTGTTGTGGTCCTCTGAGGTGTGGTGTGCCTTGGGAGGGAGGTGAAATGCCAGGCAGGTCAGAGCTCTGTGCTGTGACACCACAGGAAGCTGCAGCGGCCCCGACAGCCGGGCTTGGGGAGAGCAGAGTCAGCTCCAGGCAGCTGAATGCCCAGAAGGATCCTGCCTCCCTGGCAGTGCTGCTTGTCTGCACTGCACAGAACGGTTGTGCAGCCTTTCTGCTTCCTTCAAAGCCTGTTTCCTCATTTCCTCGGGTGCCACGAGTCACCTGCTGGACCATCTCTTCTAATGTCATGCTAAGGCAGGTCCTGGGAATGGAAATGTAACTGGAATATAAACCAGAAACCAAAGCAGCTGATTAATCCCTCATTTTGATCTGCTCTGTCCTGCATTTCAGCTGATTCCCTGGTATGGTCATAAAACACAACCATTATCTCAGCTTCCCCAATGTGCAAACAAATTGCTGTGATTTTCCTATGCTTGGATCAGTCCATATCCATATTCTCTGAACAACAATAAAACATTAATGGAGATAAAGACTGTTATCTCCCTCATGTCTATTTTGTCATTAGAATAACAACTTTAAATGTTAAGAGTGCTGAGATTTGTAATGCCAAGCCTGCTCAGCAAAAATAAATCATGTTTCATAGAGCACATTACTGTTTATTGCTGCTGTATTATCTGAAGCCAAGAGTGGGTGTTAACCCTGTGATAACGTCCTCAAAGGGGATTTTAAATAATTTTGTAGTTTAATTTAAAAATTCTGTTGACTGCCTTGTTTGATCTGCAACTCATTTAGTGCAAGGGGTATCAAAGCTGAACCTCTCCAAATGCTGCTAACGAGCTCGCTGAGATGTGCAACAGCGGGGGAAGCCCCGGACCCCAAAATGGCTCCTGGGTCATCTGTGGCTTCAGTGAACCCAGCCCAACACAGCCACACAAGCAGGGCTCCCTAAATGTGCTCACTTTCAAGGTGTTGTAGACTTTGGAAGACCAATGGGTTTTTAAAGTTTCATCTTGGTGTTTTCATTCTTGATATCTGGGTCCTCATCAGCTGATAGCAAGCTCATGGCAAGAGATGTGTGTCAGTTGTGATTTGGCGTGTGACCTGAGCTGGTGTGGCTCCAGTCAGTGCCCCTGTGGTCCTGCCCTGCTCTCACCCTGGCTGCTGTTGGGGATGGAGCAATGCTGTGCCCCAACAGTGCCCAGGGATGGTCAGCCAGCTCCCGACCGGTGTTCTTGTGTCCCCTGCTTGCTGCAGCTGTGTTTCAGTGGTGGTGCTGCCCCTGGCTGCCTTGGCAGAGCTGGGGGCAGCGCTTGGGCCCCTGCCTGTGTGCTTCTGTGTCACCAGGTAGCCCTGATATGAACAGTGCAGCCTCGGTGCCGAGTTATCTGGCATTTCCTGGCATTGCCTTTGTTAGCTCTGTGAGTAAAGGCAAGGTGCTTGGACTCTGGGGAGCAGCAGCTTCCTGAGGAGTGCAGGCATTGGCCAAACACCACGTGCAGTGCTGGACTGCCCATTCCTGCAGCTGCCTGGGGAGCAGGGGTGACACATCCCTTCCCTTGCAGCCTGAGTCAATTTTACTGAGCGAGAAGGGGCTGAGGTCAGGGAGTGCAGGGGCAGCAGCCCTTAAGTCTGTCTCACCACAGAGCTCAGACTGATGGGGCTAGATGCTGACCAGTGTTGGGGGGGCTGTAGCTTGTTTAACACCTGTCTCCTACATTAAACTCGCACAGGCACACAGAACACACCTCTGAGTGTTCTCACGTGTTTGTGGGGCAGCTCCTGCACTCACCTGCTGCCAGGAAGAGTGCCCATCCCATGCCTGGCGCTCCAGGGGCACTGGAGCCCTTTGACAGGTGCCTGGGGACCTGCAGTGTCCAGATGTGCAGTGGGAGGCTGTTCAGCCAGCATGGAGTCGCAAGGAAACAAGCTTTGCTTCCTGGAATCCTGCTCTGCAGATCCCTGAGGTACTGTCCTGAAGGTGAGGTGCATGGCTTGGCCCCTTGAGGCAGGAGGAGCACCAGTGGCAGCTCACCCACCTGTACCTGCCCGTGTATGGGACATGCCTGCTGTTCCTAGTTCCACTGGAAACCCCCATAATGATTAGGGGGAGCCTTGCCCTTGCTGTTTTGGAGCAGGAGCTGGGGTCTGCTGCTGGAGGTCGGGTGTCAGCACTGGTGGAGGTTGCTCCAGCCGCAAGCTGTCCGTGGAAACATGCATCTCTGTGGGTTCTGGGGAATGGAAGAGAGAGAATTAGAGAGGCTGTTTTGGAGAGCCCTCCCTCACAATCCCTAAATAAACTTGGCCTTCGTTTCAGCAGGCTGACAGATTCTTAATTATAATAACAGCGTGAGCAGTGTTGCTTTGTAACTGGTTCCCCATTGAACATTTCTGGCTAG
>NW_005054308.1:12294201-12303540 GCF_000277835.1 Geospiza fortis | reverse complement strand
AGGAATGGTGTGCCTGCTGTCTGCCTGTGATTGCCTCTGCTTGGGAAGATCTGTTCGGGCAACACTCTCAGCTGGAGGATACGAGTCATGCAGGGATCCAGGGGCAGGCTGCTTGTTTGCCTGATTTCGTGGCAGAAGGCAGAGTCCCACCAGAATCTTCACAAGCACCTCTGCAGCAGTTTCCTTCTACAGAACTTCTCTGTTTGAAGGCACCAGAGCAAACAGGGACCTGCCCTTCTCAGCAGTGACAAACTGTTGAGTTTTGGCTAAGTTTTGGTGATGGTGTTTCTCCACCCTGGCCTCAGGTGAGGGCTCTGGTCTGGGGGCTGGTGCAGCCACCAGACCCAGCATGATTTCCATCTGCAGGTCATGGCTGGAGTCCAGTGGGACCCTGCCTGCCCCTGGTGGTGCCTGTGAGTCGCAGGAGCTTTGCTGGCTTTGCTCAGTAATGTTGTGAGCTGGGCTTCTGCTGTGTTCTGTGTGGAAAGCAGCCAGGGGGATGGGCTGGGGGCTGGAGGTGCACTCACTGGGGGGAGCCTCTGGACTCCTGATAGCAAGTGCTAGGTGATGGAGCAAACCCAGTGCTGATGGGCTGCCATGCTGCAGGCAGCCTGGAGGTACTGAGGGGAGCCCCTCTGCCCCTGCAGAGCTCAGCACTGGCTCTCCTGCAGCACAGACCTGGCTATGGATCCTGTTTCATGCTGTCATTTGGCAACTTGATGCAATGTTTTTCATTAGGAGCCCTGCGATGTGCAGCAGTGAGGTGTTCCTGATGGAGCAGCTCCAGCTGTGACAGGGTATTCAGCTTTTTGATGGAAGTCATCAGGCAGAAAAAACATTGGGCATAAAAACAAAGCCAGAGGTCAGTACCTGTGGCACTAAATGGTCGAGTTCACCCAAGATTGTGAAGATGATGCTGTGCAGAGATTACCTTGCATCTGGTGATAGTGAGCCCAGATCCATGTCTCCCATGGATCTTTGGATGGTCAGAGTTCCTCATCATTGCCATCAGTGGCACCAGTTTCTGCTGACAGGCTGGTTTGGAGGTCAGCCTGAGTCAGAGAATTCATCTGGGTGTAGCATAGAAGGGAGAAGAGTAGCTCTTGGTTGTCATCCAACACACCTCCACCAGCAGCTCTCAAAGCACTTCATAAACAGGATCTTACAGATGCCAGGCTGGGCATGGGTCCTGCTTTGAAGCTGGAGCTGAAGTCTGCCCTGTTTCCTCGTTTGTATGGGGCTCTGGGGAGGACACTGAAGTCTTGTCATATTTGGACATTTGATTGAATGTAAGAACTTTCTAATTAGGATGTTTGTGAGTTAATCACATGTGACACTTCATTTGCTCCCTGCTGCAAGCCTGAGATGTGTGTGAGGTTATGGGGAAGTGGATCATCCTTTTTTTGGCTTTGTGTCACCTTAATGCATTATCTCCATCTGGTTGTCTCCTCCCTCCTTGTGTCCCTCAGCTGGAAGTGTGTACCAGTGGCTATTAATAGATGGATCCTGCAACAGTCTGTTCTTGCAGATGGGACTCTCAGCTTCTGAAGCCTAAAACTCATTACAAATAAAGCAATACGGTGTGTGGTCCTTAATACAATTAGCCCTGCTCTAAGTTGGGCTCTCAGGGCCAAATGCTGCTGTCAGTTTCCATGTGGAGGCTGCCTGGGAGTGTCATAGGCTGTAGATCCCAGCCCACGTGTTCCCTTGCCCTGGCTGATGATGGACACAGCCATGGTGCTTGGTCTGCTAAATGCAGGTGTGAGATCCTGTCCCTGACATCTCTGGCTGTGTGGTCCCAGTGTCCTGTGTGCTTTACAGGGATGGGAGGACTGTGGTTCCACACGTCTGTGTTGCAGAAGGATGTTCTCTTTTGAGGCCTTTGACTCACCACCCATCCTGCCCCCTCCTTGAGCAGCCAAAACCAGCCCCAGCGCAAGGCGCCCTCTTTGCACTGAGGCTCTCTCTCAGGCAGGCAGAGGCCATCCCCCCTTCCTCATGGGGTATTCTACCTGGGCAAGGAGGCAGAAGGACAGAGCAATGTTCACAAGCATTTTGGGGACCCCTTTTCTCAGGGATGAGCAGTTGTGAATTGAAGAGCCCATATGGCTGTGGGCAGTTAGTTATGTCTCCCCTTGCTGCTGTGCATGTCTGTGTGCTTGGCTGCACACACACACAAACACACAGACACACATACAGACACACACGCACATACACACAGACACACACAGACAGACACACACGCACATACACACACACACAGACACGCACACACACACACACACACAGACACGCACACACACGCACACACACACAGATACACACTTGTCACCACCTCTAGTGAACCTTCTGCTTGCTGGGCTTGGAGTCATGGCTCTTGCCTTTTCTTTCACTCATCCTGCCTCCTCCCAGCTCCCCAGCTTCTCATAGGGCAAGTGGGTGAGTCCAGCCATGGACCTGCTGATGTGGCAGCAGCAGGAGAGCGGTGCAGGGTGAGCCAGAGCCCTCCTTCAGACACAAGAGGAAAGATTCTGCACAGAGCTGCCAGAAATTGCTCCAAATTGTGCTCATGTCTGGTGTGTTTGCCTTTTGCCAGGGAGCCTGGGCAACCAGAGGGGCTTTGGAATACTATTCTTAAAAGCTTTGTTTCTTTAATTAAAAGGGCTCTGCTTTCTCTTGAGAAGGAAGCTGTGAGGCTGTTTTCAGATCCATTTTACTGCACCTTGCCTGTCCTGGAGGGACTCATCTCAGCACAGGAATGCTCATGTTCCCGTGTGCAGGAGGTGTCTGTCCATGTCAGGCTGGGTGTCTTGCCCTGGCTCAGCATTTGCTGGGGATGGGCAAAGCATCTTGCCCCTTCTTTGGTGTGTTTATAGGCTGTGGCTTGACCCCGGGGAGTGCCCACAGCAGTGAGCGTGGAAGTGCCAGCCCTCCTCTCCAAACAGGGCACTGCAGCACCAGCTCTGCTTTGCAGGGCTTTGTCCCACAGGGGTGGTGCAGCCAGGCTGAGGAGGAATATGTGCTTTTCACTTCCCTGGCTGGGAGTGATTTTCCTGGCTCCAGGGAGGAGCTGTGCCCTGGTTTGAGGTACTGGTATACAGCAGAATTCCAGACTTGAGAGCCACTTTGTTCTTGATCTCCTGATAGCTGCTGCTTCTCCAAACCTCTCTCTTCCCCTGCCATCTTTTTCTGACAATGTGCAAAGTTATTGATGAGGTGATGAAATAGAGGACAAGGGTTTGCCAGAAAAAGGTTTTTTTCCTCTGCATATGCAGTCTCAGAACTTCAAATGAAAGCAACCCCCTGGAAAACCTGTGTGTCAGGCTCAGGGCAGCAGCTGCTGGTCTGATGAGCAGTGGGTCCAGCCAGTACCTTCCCAGTGCACATGCAGGCCTGGCAGGGGGAGTGGGGGGTAATGAGCAGTAGAGAAATGACCATGGTATCCTCCAGGAGAGCTGTCCCGCTGGGCACTCAGTGTGTGCTCCCACCATCGCTGCCTCCAGTGGGGCCTGCCCACAGGCAGCTGGGCTGGCTCGCTGGATTTAGCCTTTGTTGGCCCTTGGCAGCACTATTTGGAGGCTGGAAAGCTGTTTTAGGTATATTTAATTACAGTTTTTTCTTGCTTAGTGAATAGCTGCAGTTATTAACATGCAGTGGAAAGGGTTACAGGAGATGGCAAATATTCAAGGCATTCTTTTGTCCTGTCCTCCAAAAGACAGAGAAAACAGTTACATTTATCAGCAAGTGCTGTTTTCTGACTGGCAGAGTTTGCAAGCAGTTTTCTGTGTTTCTTTTACTTTTCAAAAGCCATTGATTTTTGCAGTGTTGCAATTAGAAAAAAAGCCTATAAACTGATGTATTCCTGCATTTTAAAATGAACTTTCAGACTCCTGCTGTCTTTTTATTGGTTTCCCAGCCCTGCTGAATGTTGCTTAAGTCAGCATGTTGTAATTGGCCTGTGGAGATGCAGGTCTGGCTGGTGTCACTTAAAACCCAAATGGCTTTGCAATAATGTCAGTGTTTCTGGACTTCCTGCACAGGAGCAAAGGTGCCCACTTCTGCACAGCTTGTACTGCGTCTGTATTGACTGGGAGCACTTGGCTAATCGCTTCCTGTAATTAAATTCTTCACTAAGAATAAAGTTAATCTTCTCAGAGCATATAAAACCTGACCCTGCCTGAGCAGGCAGAAATGCTGCTGTTTACAGGCACCTTTATCCAAGTGTAAAGGGCCCATTCCCAAAGCAGAAGCAATTGGGATAATTAGATATTCCTTGTCCTGAGTTAATGAACTGTAAGTGATATGGTAGTTTTCTGCTTGAGGTTCCATAGCACTTGAGGTTGGAAGGGACCATTTTGCCCATTCCTCATGACTCTGGTAAGACACCACTGAGCCCTGTATCTGTGATGGGATCACCAGTTCTCCTTGTCAGGGTGCTGGGGCTGGCTGGGGCTTTGTTGGGTTTTAAAGTTTCTTAGATTTGCGTTTTCTCTGTTTGATGATGCTCAATAAGTTTGGCAGAGAGAAATGGATGAGACTTTCCCCAACTTTTTTTCTCTTTGTTTACATAAACACATTAATAAACTAATTGCCCAAATCCTTGCTGGCTGGCAGAAGCATTAAGCTTGCTATAGGCCACTGACTTAAACCATATGGTTTGGTCCCAAGGCTTTTTGGGTTTTTAGAAGGGGTTCAAAAAGTGCCTGTTTGCATCATCTTGAAACATTAACATTCCAAGCACAAATAGTTTTGCATAATTTATTACTCTCGCTGTAGCTTTGCTCATACTCCCAAGTTCAACTTCAAAGTACTGCATCCTCACTCCTCATTATTTATGTACAGCAAAACAAAACAACATAAAGTGCCAGCCAGGCATTGCTGTGTTTCATTGGATGGAGAAACTCAGGCTTCTTCTGTGGCCATATCATTTCTTGTTCAATTATTAAGAGCCAAATTCAGAAGGAAGGTAACGTTTCCAGCATCCTTTCCTGGAATGCAGGAGTGCTGCTGGAGAGAAAGTATGTGGTACCCAGAGGATGCCAGGTACTTGCCATCAGCTGTTCAATTTGGACAATTACAGTACATTTGTCAGTTCCACTTCTATTCAGAGTGAAATCCACTCGCCAGTTCTCACACTCTGTTTCAGTGCAGCAGTATTTCATCAACAAAATGTCAATGGTGCCCGATAGCACAGGGCTAATATTGACTCCCCTAGTTTATTTTGTAATACCTGTTGTCTTTGCAGCAAATATTGTATCTGAAATGAGGAACGTGGGTGAAACATGCAGCCATGTCCCAGTGAGGAGAGCGTTAGGGAGAGCTCGAAAGCAGAACCCTGGCCTGCTTCACTGTGAAACCCGGTGTGGCAGCGGGGCTCCCCTGCCATGATCTGGGGTTCCTGCCCGTCACTTCTGCCCCAGCTGATGGACTGGCATGCAGAGCACTGGGCAGAGGCTCTCATGGTCTGCATTCCTCCCATCATTGTGCAGATACGGGTACCAGGAAGATGTCAGCCACTGCATTAGATGGGGGCTGAATAAATCAGAGTGCATGGATCATTGAGCCTCTTTGTTGTAAAACAAATGGCCTGTGGTCAGTTAGTCATATAAATAAACATCTCCCAGACCTCATGGCATTATTCATAAGTACTAAATCCTCTTGCAGTTTCATAAACAGAATCTCTGTTAAAATATGGGGAAATTACAATCTGGAACAGTGTTTAGAGATGTGGATGCCACACAGTGTGGGAAAAAGGAGCCAGAGATTTTTTTTCTTGCAGAGGTCTTGTCTCTCCCTCATCTGAACCATCCCTTTGCCTTCAGCTCACAGGTGTCCTTGTGCTGGACCCCTGTGCTTGCTGTGTCTGCCCACCTTGTTAGGTGCTGTGGGAGCCCTGCAGGGGACAGCACGTGCCCTGGGTGCTGGGCCAGGGTGTCCTTGTCCCTGGCTGGTGGCTGTGGAGCCTTCAGTCCCCCCGTGTCACAGCCACTGCTGTGGGATGCCCGTGGGCTCTCAGCCACCGTGGCCTGAACGAGGGCTGGCAGCAGCCTGGGGCCCGTGTGCTCTGGTTTGTCTTGGCATTGCCCCTTGCATGTGATGTAGCCATCCTGGTGCTGATAAATCCCCTTTGTTTCCTGCCCTCCTTTCTCCCTGCTGGAAGGGGAATCAGTGTGCTGGAAGGTTGCCTGTTCTGATGGTAGCTCCCAAAGTCCCACCCTCTGCTTCAGTGCTGTCCCCACAGCTCTGTGGTGAGTGCCAGACAAGTGGGAGCAGTAGAAGGTCACAGATTCACGGTGTTGTTTTTATCCAGATTTACCTAATTCTGTGTTAAATGGCTTTGAGGCAGCTCCCAGCCATGTGAAGCTGGGCTCTCTGGGCCATGTCCAAAGGGGCAACTACCTTCCCATAGCACCTCTCTGCTTGGCCTGTAGTCCCTGAACATCCATTTCTTCTGCTGAAAACCTGGAATTCATGTCCGTTGCTTTTCCATGATGATTTAAAACAAACGCCCTAACTGTGGTGTCCCAATTTACAGTTGGTGTTTCAAGAAAGTGGCTCTTATGTGTTGCCAGCCCTCAGCACGTTCACTTGTTAAATTATGCACATGCTAATGAAGTGTGAAAATCAGCCAAATAACAACTCTCTGTAATCGCTTAATGTCCCCAGAGCATTGTGGCTTTTTTATTATTATTATTTTATGATTTGTGACCCATTCTGAATAATGTTTCTGCAAGGCGTTCTTCCAACAACTGGGGTTAATTAGTATTTTTACTTTTTCCCCTTCCGAATGAAGCCCAAACTAGCTCACAGCCCACAGTGCAGCTTGCTTTCTGTTTTGAATTAAATAATGCCTATATTTCTCTCAGAATGGGAAGCAGCTTTCCAGCAGAACTGTTAAAATCCACACCCTTACCCCCAGCACACACCTGGGCATAGGGGCAGGGACTGCATCCTGTTGGGTGTCCTGCCGCTGCTCTTGCTGTGATGGCTGTTCTGCAGAAGTGCTGCTGCTCCGTGTGCCCTGGGCAGCGTTCCCCATCGCTGGAGGAAGCACTGCCCTGTGCTGTGCAGTGGCAGTGGCAGTGGCAGTGCCTGCCCTGCCCCCGGCGCTGTCTGGGGTATGAGACCAGCTCATTTTCCCCAGCTCTCCCTCCCTGCGTGGTGGAGGCCACGCAGACGTGGCTGATGTGGCTGCAGCTGTGTGAGGAGGATGTTGCAGGGGCTGCCTGTCACTTGTGGAACTGCTGCTCCACCTGCCTGGTGTGAGCTGGTGTCAAATGCAGCGTTGGGATGCTGCTCTGCCGCCCGAGGCGGGTGTGACCATGGCCGTGGTACTGACCCCTCTCTGTAGCAGAGGTTGTCCCAAGCCCTTCAGCGTTCCAGGACACCTCCAGGCTTGCAGAGGCCTGGCTGGGCTGGCAGTGACACTGAGAGCCCCTGGAGGCTGATGTGTGTTGGGTGAGGCTGCGTTTGGGTGGGGAGCTCTGAGCTAAAGCTGTGTGTGACTGAGGCAGCTGAGATCAAACAATGTGATTGTCTCCTGCTGAACCTCAGCTGGCAGGAGCAGAGAGAGGGAAGCTCAGTGCCTTTCTTTGGATAAGTATCAGGCAGACCATGGATGGCGTATGGAAGCAGTGTTGCCTAATGTCAGGTAACATCCAGTAACCTGCTTTCTCACTGACAGCATGAGGAGGAAAAGAGATGAAGCACCCAGCTCTCACCTCATTTTTAGAAGGTGAGGTCTGTAAGACAGCATACTGTTTACCACTGCAGCTTTTCAGTGGAGGTTGCTGGATGTTGTATAGTTACGTCTATTGGCTGGTGACCATGGGTGCTGCAGAAACACTCACTAACCCTTCTGCTGTATCCAGGTAATTTTCACAGTCGCCCCACTCCTCTCATGTCAGTAACAGCCTTGTGCTCAGGATTGTTATGCCTTGGTGTCACACCATTCACCTGTGATTAAAGTGGAGTCACAATCTTCACAACTAACCAGAGCTTCATTCAAAGTGCTGTCCTGTGCCAGCTGTGTCCTCTCCTGATGCTGCTCCTGCTGGGAGCTGCTGTGCTCCAGGACAAGAGCTGAGAGCTCCCGTTCCCCATGGACGTGGGTAGTGAGGCTGGGCAGGCAATCACTTGAAGCAGAACCAGTCAGAGCCTGTGACAACAGATTTGTGGCAGAATCACAAACTACTCAATAGGAGCCTTGGTGGCCTGAGAACTGGGTGTTCCAGAGCATGCTGCTCTGGCTGTGGAGCTGCTGGTGGAGCTGCTGCCAGAACTGCCCTGTCTGGGCAAGTGACAGCTTCCTGCCCTGCCTGGCCTCTGTGTGTCTCTGTGCCTGTCTCTGTTTGCCACCTGTTTAGAACAGATTAACCCCTTGCCCATGCACTCTAGCTGATTTTGGGGTGTGGCTGAGTTGATGATAAGACCTCGCTGGGAACAGCCAGGTTCAGGTCCAGCTCTGGTCCCTGCACTGTGCTGGATGAACAATGTCAAGATTATCTCAGCCCAACAGTTTTGTCAAAAATATTTTCCACTGATCCTGCCTGGGGAAGCACCATGTTTAGCTTCAATGATACAGCCCTGACACCAGAAAAAGAGCTTCCAGCAAAGACTTTTAATTCCCTGTCAGAATCAACGTAATTAAATCCCATCTGACAGGAAGAGGGTTTTCACTGGATCTAGTGACTGTCCATGCTTCTGTTTGGAAGCCTCTAACATCCCAGAATTTATTCCCTATAACAAACAAGGGTTTTGTTTCCACTAAAGATAGCTGTATATATGAAGTTTGTTATTTTTCAAGCAGGAATATTTGTTATTTACACTTGCAGTTTATCAACAAATGTTTTTCACTCTCCAACTTACCAGCAGGAGCCAGGAATGCTGCCTTGCCCACAGAGACCTTGGGCCTTCCCCAGGGACTTGAGGCTTTTGGGTGCCTTCTGCACCCCAAGTGGCAGAACTTGTAAAGTTCAAAGGCAGGCTCAGTTATAGCTGCAATCTGCTCCTTCAAGCTGCTGCACAAATCACTTTTAAGCAATTCATTTCAAAGGCTCAGGACATCACTTAATGAACCCAACTAAATTGAAAGAAAGAAAGTTTAATTAAAATACTGCAAGGAAAATGTCTTGAGACAAGCTCTTCCAGGAGCAGATTGAAAATGATGGCACAGACATCTGTCTTCCATGGGAAGAACTGTTAAAGTCGGCAGCAAATTTAGTTTGTGATGGGTTTTAAAGGGAGCAGATGAAGCGTGTGTTGTGTTCTGGCCCCATGCAGGGCTCTGGGTTACCCGGAGCTCTTGCAGAGCCTTGTGGAGGGTTGTGCCCCAGCAAG
>NW_005054308.1:12287373-12294144 GCF_000277835.1 Geospiza fortis | reverse complement strand
GGTGCTGACAGGCCATGCCACCTCCCAGAGAGGGGTCTATGGGCACTGGGACCTGCCCGGGACAGAGGCAGGGGAAATGCTGCTGGCAGCGCTGCTGTCAGTTTGACAAATCCTGTCTGCCCAGACGTGGGTACTGGGTGGGGGTGGCACAGCCCAGTGCTCTGCCCCGTGCTCTGCCCGCCCCAGTCCCGTTGTGCTGCCATCTTAGCACAGCCCCAGATGCTGCATTAAGCCATCTTGGGCTGATTGAATTCAAATCTGGGCAGCAAATGCCAGGGACTGTCTGCACGGTGTTGGTGTGTTTGCTTTCCTGTAGAATTGGAATTGGAGCGTTAAGAACATTTTTCAAATGCCACCACTCTTTCGGGCGTGGCTGCAGAGAGGTGGATTATGGCAGAGGAGGGCCAGTTTCCCACGCAGAAGGTGTGCCTATTCCATCAGCCACATTCCCCTTTGGCCTCCCCCCGTTCCCCTTCACGTGCCAGGCCCTTTGTGTCTCACTGCTGACCCAGCTGTGTTTCTGTCCTGGCGCTGCCCCCAGGCTGACCCGCCTGCAGGCCGCTCATTCAGCCGCCCTGTGCCCAGGCTTGCCCACGGGCCCCCATCCCTGGATCTCCAGTGCACAGTGTGCCTTGTGATCCTCTCTGGCACCCAGGGCAGGCTCCTGTCGCAGTAGGTGCATGTTGTGCCTCCCATGTTCAGCCAAGGGGCTTGTTCCAGGGGCACCAAACTGGAATAATGTGACAGAGAATGACATCAGAGCAAGATGGTAACAAAACTGGGTTGTAAGCTGAAAATAGCTGCTCTACATGAGAGCAGAGATTGCTGCTTCTGAATTTTACTCACTTAGCTGACATTTGGGTACTTCTAATTAAAATTTTTCAACAGTCAATAGTTTTTGCTGATCAGCTAACAGATGGCTGCAGCAAGATGACCAGAAAGACAGACTGCGTGGCACATGAAGTGTGCTGGAAAGCGTCCATCCCAGTGTCTGCACACCGAGCCCTCGCCTGTGAGAGCAGTGTGATGCAGGGCTGTGCACTGGGAGTCCCTGCCTCTGCAAGGCAGCACCCAGCACACAGGCTGTGCTGAGGGTCAGAGCTGGTGCTGAGCTGCTCAGCACAGGTTACCTTTTGGGAAAAGCAGCTCTTGCGTTCCTGCTGCACATAACGATCTTGTAAATAGTAAGAGCTCAGTATTGTTACCATCTGTGAGTATCTTCCTCTGTCAGATGTTCAGGTTTTCAGCAACCAGTGATGTCCCTGGAAATCATAGGTTTTCAGAAGGTATTTTGGAACCAGGCCACTTTTTGGGTTGCTTAGGCCTTTATGCCCAAGCATGAGAAGTGCCCAGACAGTCCTGTGACAGAAATCATTGGAGTTTTTAAAGGTTTTAATGTGGAAAGGGTGGAGGACTTGATCAATGCTCAGCTGCTTTTTACAAAGTCTCATTATTTTAAGGGTGTATTTTGCAGATGGACTTGGATTTTCCATCACTATTCCTAAGCCCAAATCAGCCATTTTGAGGAGGTTGTGTCTGCTGTGCAGCTAAGCCTGTTGGCACAGGGATGGCAGCTAAATCCTGCCGTGGTCCAAGGGACAGAGCAGTGGGAGGAGTTGCCTGGAGTGCTCTGGCAGTGAGTGTGGGGGCAGCCCAGCACAGGGCAGGGGTGCAGCGGGGCAGGCTGCTGCCAGCCTGGGTCACTGCCCCAGTGCTGTCCCTGACCCCAGCCCTGGCAGCACCAGGCAGTCACTGAGCGCTGCCCTGATGTGCCCGAGTGTGCGTGCAAGATGAATAATGTAGAAAAGGATAGTAAACAGAGAAAAAAATAATTCAGGAAACGGTGGGTTTCAGTAACTGCCCAGCTCTCAGTCAGTTTGCTTTTAAGCCCCTAAGGTTAGCTCTGTTGGTTAGAGCATGATGCAGATATTGCCAATTGTGAGTCCAATGTCCGTATGGGGCAGTCACGTGAGTGATGGACTCAAGGATCCTTGCAGATCCCTTCCAAGTCAGAATATTCTGTGCTTTCTTAAAAGAAGTTGCCGTGCTCTGTAGACCATGGTTTGTGGTTATCTCAGGTGTACGAGCAGAGGGTCTGTCCTGCCACAGCCTGGGCTGTTACCTGAGGGAGCACCTGAGAACCTCTCCCACCCAGCCGAGCTGGGCTGTGTGGGGCTGGCTGGTGGGGCTGCTTGGGTCTCCTGGCAGCAGGGTGTTCTGGGGCACCTAGAGCAGCTGTTGGTTTTCCTCACAAAGCCAGGGTTATTTGCACTGGTAGAGAGATTCTTGGGTCCCAGGCTAATTGTCTTGATTTACGTGCTGTTCTGCCACCACAGGTGTGATGTGTAACAGCTTAATAAGGTGTTCATAGCCTGAACAATTAAAAATTGCCATTAATCCAAGAGCTAATGAGTTGTGCATCTTGATGCAGATGGAAGAGTTTTGTGTTGTGTGCATACCCAGGACCCAGCAGCACTGGTGGGCAGGCATGGGTGCGGCTGGGGCAGGGGCCAGGGCAGCTGGGCCAAAGGCAGCTGTGCTGCTCTGCTTCCCTCTGTTCACCTGCTCAGGTGGGCTGAGTTGTGGCTCTGCCCTTCCCTTCCCTTTCCTTTCTGTTTTATTGTTCTGCTCCTGTCCATGACCCAACCCACTGCATGGTCTCTGCTGGCGCATTGGGCTCTGGAGCAGCGCCTGCCCCACTCCTTTCATGTCCTGGCCCTGGGCACCTGGGGCCGTGAGAGCTCCCTGGGAGCCTCTGTGCTGAGCCCTTCCACGATGTTATTGCCTCCTGAACTCTCCTTTCCAGCAGTTCCAGTAAATTACACCTGGCCGGGATGGTGGAGTGATGTAAATTCACACTCTTGTGCGCTGGCATTCTGGAATGGGTGCTTTGGTTTGGTGGGGGATGCTGAGTGACACGAGGGCTGCTGCCAGATGGGAGTTTCTTTCGTCTAGGTTGGGTAGCACGAAATTCCTCTTTGCTGTAACAGGGGCAGAGAAATTCGGAATGTGCCAGTATTTTTAGCTGTTCAGTCTAGGAGTGCTATTCCATTTTGGGGAAGAGGAGCAGCTGTTGGTAGCTCTGCAGCAGCGTGTTGTTGTGGTGAGGAGCTGTACGGCAGAGCTCAGCAGGGTCCAGCCCTGCCCGAGCTGCTGGGGGTCCCGTGTGAGCCACGAGCCCGGCCCCATCCCTGCAGGAAACAGCACGAGGGGTGGGCAGAGGGATGGGCACTGGGATGGGCAGAGGGGTGGGCACTGGGATGGGCACTGGGATGGGCAGAGGGGTGGGCAGAGGGATGGGCACTGGGATGGGCACTGGGATGGGCAGAGGGGTGGGCAGAGGGATGGGCACTGGGATGGGCAGAGGGATGGGCCTGCCCAGGCCGGGAGCTCCTCAGGCACGGCGCTTTTGCACTAAGCCCATCCCTCGCTCCCCATTGCCCTGCCTGACTGGGATGAAGGGCTTGGGCAGGTGTTGTGCTATGCCATGCCGTGCCATGCCATGCCATGCCATGCTGTGCCATGCTGTGCTTCACGTGGTGGTGTCAGCAAGCTGTGGTGTTTCAGGGCATTTTGCTGATGCTCCAGACCCTTACTGGGCTTAATGCAGTGGAATTGATTTCTGTTTCCCAGGCTGTGATTCACCTCGGCAGGGGATAATCAATGCCAATCAATCACATGTGATTTTGTATGCCATTAGATTGCAGTTTAACCTCTGCTGTCCTCTGCCCTCCCACCTCACCCCCCCTGCTGTGGACCACTCAGTTTGGGGCAGGATTGATGGCCCAGGCTGCCCACACCACCCTGCACGTTGTACCCAGCCCTGCTCTGGTGGGACTTGGATGCCAGTTCCTTGTCCCCCTCAGCTCCATGGCCCTGCCCAGGCTCTCTTCCTCCTTAGCCTGCCCTTTCTATACCTCAGGGGCCTTGAACTCCCCCTGGTTGTAGTTCCCCTCTGACACTTTCATGGGCAGGGAAGGGAGTTGCATTCCAGTCTTTGGATGAGCCTCCTGCTCTGCTGGGCTGGGGGCTGAGTGTTGCACTGTGGCGCAATTCCCTGTTTTACCTATCCCAGTCCTTTCCCAGGTGTGAGTAGCTGAGGGTCCAGCTCTGCTGCAGCCCTGCTGGGTTAAACCTGACCTGACCGAGGCGACAGAAGGTCCTGGTTCCTCCAGGGTGCCTTGCAGTGTCCAGGTCTGGGCATTGGTAGGTCCACAGCTCCCACCAAGCTGCACAGAAAGCCCTGCCATGGAGAGGAGTTCCTCAGCACTGACAGCGCGTGCCTCTCAGAGTAAACACTTTGCTAGCTCTTTTTTTGTTTGTTTTAAGAGAGGCAGAGAGAAAGGGACCAAAGAGGTCTCTTTTAAACAGTGAAATATAGAGTCTCACCATTTTCTGGGCAAAGCAAGACCCACAGCCTGTCCCTGAGGGTCAGACCTGGGAGTCCTCCTTGAGAGGCTGAGGATTGGCCTTCATTAGTCAGTTGTAATTTTAATGTTTGTGTCTTTCTCAAAACCCCTTTCTGAGCTCAGAGTCCATCTGCTGCGGGTGGGATGCACTGAGACTTCCACAGGGGATCTAGGGGTGAACTTGTGCTCTGGCTCTCCCATTACCAGACATTGCCTCCATAAGCCTCCTAATTTTTCGTTCCCTCTTTGCTTTTCTTCACCCTGAATGGTTTCAGATGTAGGTTTTGTCCTCAGTTAATGGGACCCGTGGTTGTCCCACTTGCTTTCTCCCTCGTGGGCAGGCAGAGTCAGGAGTGGCCATTGGGCCATGGCTTGGCTGTGCCCCCGGCCAGGGGCCCCCTCTCCATCTCCCTGGCAAAGCCCTGCAGCCCCCACTCCCCTGAGGGCTCTGATGGGGGATGAGGGAGGTGGTTGTGGTGAGTTATTACCCCACACTTATCAGTATTAAACTCCATTTGGCAACTCATAGCCTGGGATTTGAATGACCTAAATCCTTCCTTTGGCAGCCTGGTTTGCTGTTATTTATGGTGCTTCCCAATTTATTATCATCTGCAGTTGGAGGCTTTGTGTGTGGTGCTGTGCGCCCAGTGATTTACACACACAGTGAGGAGAGCAGAGCACCCAGAGCCCAGAGCCCAAACCCCTCCTGTCCCCTGTCCCCTGTCCCCAGCCCTGGGGACAGAGCTGAGCGGGCAGGGGGGCAGGGGCTGCCCCAGAAACGCAGAGTTCTGTCTGGGGAAGGAATCGGTGTCATCAGGAGAGCTCCTGGGGCTGGATGTGGCTGTGGGAGAGCACCGGAGCTGGAGAAGGGCTTGGAGCACAAGTCTGATGAGGAGCAGCTGGGGAAGGGGCTCAGCCCGGAGCAAAGGAGGCCCGGGGGGCCCTTGTGGCTCTGCACAACTCCTGCCAGGAGGGCACAGCCGGGGGGGTCGGGCTGTGCTCCAGGAACAGGGACAGGAGCAGAGGGAACGGCTTCTGGTTGCACCAAGGGAAGTTTAGTTTGGATATTAGGAAAAATTCCTTCCCTGAAAGGGCTGAGCAGCCCTGGCACAGGCTGCAGTGAGGGAGTCACCATCCCTAGAGGGATGTAACAGATGTGTGGATGTGGCACTTGGGGACATGGGTTAGTGGTGACCTTGACAGTGCTGGGGGAATGGTTGGATTCGATTTCAGAGGGTTTTCCCACCTAAATGATTCCATGGCTGTGTGTGGTCACAGCCCTGCCTCTCACTTCTTACCCAAAGGAGGCATGCTCCACTGGGAGAGCAGGCAGCAGGCAGAGCCCCTGGGGGCTGGGGGCACCCTCTGCCAGGGCTTTGAGCCCAGGGGTGTCCCTGCCACCATGGAGTGGCTGCACTGCTGAGGGGCATCACCCTGTGTCCGCTGGGGCCACGTGCTCCTGGCACAGGTGCTGGGACAGGTGTGCTGTCTGTGTGTCCTGTGGCCTCCCCAGCAGGACAGGCGGGACCAGGGCCCTTCTGCATGGAGCTGCTGCTGCAGCTGGAGCAGATGGGATGTGCCAGGAGGGGGGATGATGTGCCTGGGATGCTCTGGGAGGAGGGCAGTGCTTGGGATGCTCCAGGAGCAGGGATGGCACGCCCAGCCCCTGCCCTGGTGGGCAGAAGGAGAGGGGCGCAGTGTGGGCAGCTCCCTGCTGCAGATCAGGCTGCTCCCGGGACCCAGGGCTCAGCACCGACTGCAGCTTCCCTAGTGTATCTTCTTTCTTTTTAATAACAGACTCATTCCCTGTTCCTGGCAGAGAGCATGCCTTCCTCCACGCTGCGAGAGGGGGAGGGGGTGTGTTGTAAATTTGCCATTTTTCTGATAAAACTGTATCGCTACGGCGGAAATCAAATCCCATCTTGGATATTTTTAGCATGAGAGCATGAAGGCTCAGCGATGCCGAGGGAAGGGAGGATGGGAGGGGAGGGAGGACGGCGGGCTGGGTCTCCATGGAAACTGTTTGCTTTAAATTCCCGCACTGGGGCACTGAGTGTGTAGGAGGTGATGAAGGAAATGAAAAAGCAAAAAAGAGACAAGGTTTTTTCCTTTCTGTTGTCACAAAACTGCTGAAGGAACCTTAGGAGAAATGGGCATAAATTATTGATCACCTCAACAGGAACACACGTGCATTTTCATTGGTGACCACCCTGCCTGTCTCTGGAGGGCAGCAGGTGGGGTGTGCAGCACCATGGCCGACCTCTGGTGTGTCCAGAGACACCTCTGGAAAGGAGCTGCACCTGAGCTGGCACCTCGTGGGACTCCCCCAGCTGCCCTCGGGGTGCTCTGCTGTGCCAGGCTG
>NW_005054308.1:12286063-12287328 GCF_000277835.1 Geospiza fortis | reverse complement strand
GCTGGGGAATGCTGCTGCTGTCAGCTGGGGTGGGTTTGGGCTTGGCTTGGATACTTCTACTCACAAGAGGGTTTTTGAATATTTAGGGTGCTTTTTTAACACATGAAAGGTGTAGTTAGCCAGGCTCTGTTGGTGTCCTTGTCTGAAGTCCTGATGATGGGCAGGAGCAAACAGCAGGTCTGGGGGATCTGTGGCATGAAAGCCCCTTTGTGGGGCAGTGCAAATGGGGCTGGGCTGGGGGGCACAAGGGGGTCCGTGCTGCCTGGCCCTGGTGTCAGACCACAGCCCTGCTCACAGGCTGGTGCATTAGATCATGTCTGAAGAACGCCTCACTGCAGCACACAAAGTTATTTTTAATTCATTGAAAAGGGAATGACCTAAAACTGGCAGCTGGTAATGGAGAGGATTAAATAGAGCAAAACAGGTACATTTTCAATTGAGTAATTTTAGAAGGAAGCAGCGTGTCTCATGATGAGGTGCACGTTAGCACTGCCCAGCCACAGCCACTGAGTGCCCTGGCTGCTGCTGGAGCAGCTGCTCCCAGCCTGCTCCCAGTGCCATCCCCGTGACGCCCTGGGGACACCTGGGACACCAGCTCAGCCCGTGCCACCACAGTGATGCTCTCCAGGGTGGGGTCACCTGCTGCAGCGCTGAAACCTCGGTGAGAGCCAGGGCTGAGCTGGGGCTGCTGAGCAGCCTTGGTGCCAGGCACAGGTCTCTTGCTCAGCTGGGATGCTGTCTGGGGCACAGAGGTGCTGTTCTGGGGGAGCCCATGGGCGTGAGGGGCTCTCAGGGCCCTGTCTGGGTGATGCTGCAGTGTAGGGTGTGGGTTTGGCATCCTGGAAAACAAACCCTCAGTGGTGTTTGAGCTGCACCAGGAGCTTGGGCCCCTTGCTGCATTTTGTCTTCTCTTGTTTGCCGAGGTAGCTTTCTAGTCTGTATCTGGGATGGAACTCCTGGGGAGGGAGAGGGGACAGCTCAGGTTGTGTTTCTGAGGCTTTCTCTGCTGGCACACCCCAGAGCTAACAGGCAGGAGGAACCAGAGCAGTGCCCACGGGGCTCTGAGTGCCGGTGGGCACAGCCTGGGCAGTGCCACGGCTTGACAGCACGGCCAGTGTTTGAGCCGTGGCCAGCACCCGGCCCTGCCCTGAGCCCTGGGCTGCAACCCTGGGCTGCAACCTTGGGCTGCAACCTTGGGCTGCAACCCTGCCAGCGCTGCTCCGCAGGAGCGAGAGGGGCAGGAGTGCAAATGGCAGCAGAGAGCC